>NC_041352.1:19371054-19971054 GCF_004354835.1 Perca flavescens
CCGGTTTCGTTGTCCTGTCTGAGGCGCTAGCCGGGGGGTGGTGGGCATCCCTGTGGCGAGGGGAAGCACTGCGTTTCCTCATGGGGCTGTGAGGCCCTCGTCTATGAGGGGAGCGGTTCTCTTTCCCCAACGAAGCGTCCTTGGATGGGGACTTGGCTGGCCTTTTGTCCCTGTCAGTGTCCGAGCGACTTGGCCGTTCTCTTCCGGGCGATCTGGACTGTCGGCTCCCTCTCTCCTGGTTTGGCCTGTCATCCCGCTGTGGAGGGGAACGTCTATCAGGGCGGCCGCCTTTCTGCTCTCCTTTCCAGGTGGTGGGGGAGTTGGACTTCCTGGTTCTCTCCTTGGACCAATCAGTGCTGTCTGAATGCTTTCGGTCTTTCGACCTGCTTCTGCCGCGCCCTCTGTCTTTTACGGCTGTGTCCTTGGTGGTTTTGGTCACCTTGTCCTGCTTGGACTCCTTGGCCTGTGCTAGCCTGTCCGCAGACTTACTCCGACTGCGACGCTTGGAGCTGGACTTATTGCCCTCTGTTGAGTCCCGTCTAGATTTCCCACCTTTTCCCCCTCTGGGAGATGTGGGTTTACCTGAGCTGCCCCTTTGACGCTGTTCGCCATTTCTGATCCTAGCTTCTCCATCCTCTTCGGATCCAGAGTTATAACCCTGAAGGATCAGGCCCATGCCTGACTGGACCTTGCCCTCCATCAACTGGCTGTCCAGCTCAGCTTTGATCATGGCCCTCTGTTTCTCCAAGTCCTCCAGCAAGGCCCTGTCGTCCAGACTTGGATTTCCAGAGGAAGGAGAGGATTCAATTTTTCTGTGGCCGGAGGAGGCAAAGAGGGCAGCGGCAGAGGGAGAGGAGCCCTCTTTGCGTTTGTGTTTCCTGTGTTTGTGACGATGCTTGCGTTTGCGGTCCTTGTCCTCGTCAGAGGCATGCTTGTGTTTTTTGTGCTTACTACGATGCTTGTGTTTTTTCCTCTTGTGTTTGCCACTGCTGCTGTGATGTTTGGACCCTTCTTCTGTCTTCTCGCCATTAGTCTCTGCCTCCTCCTAAGACGAGACAACATATCAGCTTGACAACTCATTCAGGTGTAAGATCTCTCTTTTTTTTTTTTTTTTTTTATACATAGCTATAAACTTTTCTCTTTCATTTTATATGGTGTATTATATGAAAAGTCATGGACATGATCTCTCCTTGCACGTTTGTGTTGTTTTAGTCATTTAAAAATAAAACAGTTAAAACTGAAAATCTTTCTTCACTCCCACAGAAGTTATTTCACTGAAAAGCAAAATATGTTGAAGGAAATTAACCTCCAAATAAATTAGATGCAAGTTGTTCTGCTGCTGTTGAATTACTTGCTACGTGACAAACGGCAAAAATATTATATGACTGACTATTTGTTGTTTATGGGCAGAATATTATCGGAGTGCAGACAAGCACCACTGTCACTACAGTTTGAGACAAACCTAGTTTAGACAGCTGAGGTTTAACTTAATTTAAGGTAGAATGTTTATATCAGAATCATGGCATCATACCACTGAAGATATTTAGGTCTTGCTGTTGTCCACCCCTACCTCTTCCTCCTCTTCTTCCTCCTCGGACATGTCTCCGCTGTCCTCATTTCCACTTTTTTCATGGCTCTCCAGATCCTGCTTCCTGTTTTTAAAAGTGGACAGTCTTAAATATTAAGCACACAACATTACACAGTAGTGCTAAACAACCAGTCAAATAATCAGAATATGGTGATTGATAGGATTAATTTTCAAAAACTTTGTAAGAAATACTGGTCGGATGCGAATCCAGATCTTATTAAGCGGCTCAGGTATCAGCTATGATGACATAACTGATCCACAATAAATAGTTTCTTTCTACTAAAAATTATACAGAATGAAATGAAAAAATAATCAATACATTAACTGATAATGACAATAATCCCAAATTGTAGCTGTAATAAACACTGAGGAGATAAATCTTGTACATCTCCTTCAACTGGTGAGTTTTGGTATCATAATCAAAACTCCAAACTTATTGTACTGTGGTGGAATCGACTTTGTTCCTTACAGTGCTCAGCAGAAAGGCTACTTTAAATAAAATATAAAACGTTAGCAGTGGTTTTATGTAGCCTACATTGTATTTTTAAATTAAAGACCATCATAGAAATGAAAACATTATTTGGCAGACATTGTACAAATATGTTGTGAAATAATATATTGCTTGCATTATAGTCATTTTTAACACGTTTAGAATAAAGATAAAGCAATCACCCAGGAAGCAGCTTTTACATCACTACAAGCACAAGTTAGCGAGTGGTTTAAGTAGCATGAACCATGCTAACGCAATGTGCTGAATTTAGCTATAAACTGCAGAAACAGGGAGCAGTAACAAAATAATGGCTGCAACTTTTAGTGAGAAAAATGTGTTTATTAGTGTGGCAACAACGCTCATTTGTCACCATACACTTAACTTTTCCGCTCTTCCTTGGAGCACGACCGCCAAGGCGATTTCCTCTCATTAGCTCGGATACGCTAACCGCTCTTAGCAAATTTAAGGGGAGACACTAACTTGCAGGCAAAAACACAATTTTTCAATTTGGGGCATTTTTTGCTTCCATAACATGTCTTATTTCAGAGTAGTGGGGGGACATAAAAAAAAGCACATTCTACGTTAGGGGTTTATTTTACTACATTTTGTCTTTAGATAATGCCTTATTCGCATATTTGAAAATAACATTTAAGTAAATGTGTAACAAAAAAAATATTCCTTCATATAAGTAATATACTGAGGTAGTTTAATTGTGATATCTAGCTATAGATTAAATGCTCCCTATTCACCTGCAGTGTCTACCCTTAACGCTAGCAAAATTAGCATAATCGGTTAACGTTAGGAGAGTTTTTTTTTTTTTTTTTTTTCAAAGGATGGCGAAGGCATGTCCCGCCCTACGCTGCCTCTGATTAGCTTACTCTGACCAATCCCATTCCTCTTGCCTAAACCTAACCAACCCAACCAGAGCAGGGAACGAGTACTAGCCAATCCGAGGGAGAGTACCTTTGCCATCCTAAGAAATAAATTGGCATCGGGTAGCTTCTAGCTATGCTAACATACGTTACAGGATCGTTTCATGCGACAAAATACCTGTGTTTGACTACATATGGTCAGACTGGTACATATTATGGAAGTGAATACACAACACTGTTGTTGATGTGCACTTCTATTTACTACGCGTTTAGTGAAACTTAATGCTAAGTGAGCTAAAGAACATTAGCTAGTTGGCTAACGACGTTAGCCCCGGCAACAACGTGAAGCTGCTACTCTGTTAACCTCCGCAGCTATAACTTACACAACAGTTCCCTTTTGATTTCGGGTGGGTAAGGCACTTGCACCTTATTACCATGAACGTCTTATATTAAATGAAATGACTTACACGTGTTCGTTGCCATTATTCATTCTACTGGACGCGACATCCATCTCAACGTCGGCCATTTTCCTCATCTGAGGAACCTTTTCTTCTTCGATTATTTTGACCACAAAAGTTCAATGAAATCAAAACACTGATGTGCCCTCTGTTGTGCTGGCGGCGCACTGCAATTCGGATTAGTTCACTGAAATGTGCCTGTTGTCCACCAGGGTGTGTGCTTGTGTAGGCTCTGACTTTCAGTTTTCAGGCCAGCAGACCGTCATTATAATACATCCGTGCAGCAGACGGGTTATTACAACAGGGGGTTTTAATAAAAAAGCTGACATGACAGGGGTTTCATTGGCAAGAGCAATCCAACCAGAGTCAACATTTTTGTTCCCATCTGTTTATTATATTTAGCCTAGTCTCCATTGCCAGACCTTCCTCCACAGCGCTGCACAGGAGGGTCTGGCTAGTCCACACAGCATACCGGGATGGGAGAAAAACGTGCTCTGGTTTATTGGCATTTCTTTAAACCAATAGCAATCATCTTGAGCGAGGCTAAGAGCCGGACAGAGCCATTGTGCCGCTGCAAAATAGCATAAAGGTACTTGTTTTGGTGGAACATGTGTATGTTCAAAGGTTGTTTTAATCGCAACAGAAAACTCAGATTGGACAGATAGTCTAGCTAGCTGTCTGGATTTACCCTGCAGAGAACTGAGGAGCAGTTAACCATAATCTTCATAAATCCACACAGTTTAAAATGCTAACATAAAGAAAGCGAAAGGTTACAAACATCAGTCCGAATGTGGGACATCCGGTGGCACTTTAACAATCACAGAAGTGAAACGTTGTCTATATATACTATCTATATTTAGCCTAAAAACTTTTCCAAATGTATTGTTAACTTCAATATCTTAATTGCCTCTAGTAAGTTTTGGGATTTCTAAACTTCTCAAAATGATCCATGTTGTACTGTAAAAAAAAAATGCACAGTGATATAGGCTATTTCATGGATAGAGATTTTAAACACTAGAATTATAAAGTAGCCCACACCTAGCCTAGATCTCACTTGAGTTTCCACAGAGGGTCTCTTCAAGGAATGCAATGCTGTACAGTCCTAAACACTGAACGGCGCACCAGGGAGCCTTGAGCAGCCTTTGAGAGACAGCCAAATAGGCTACAGAAAAGAGAGAAAAACAGCAAAGGGTGAGCTCTGGGAGGTTGCTTAGTTTTCTTGTACCACAGGATGGCCCTGGAAGTAAATTAGTGGATCATGTGGTTTTGAGGGCCCCTCGTGCACCACGGGGTGCATGAGGGGGTTGAGCTACCCACTGTGCCCCATTGGTATACTCAGCAAAAATGTTACATAAGTGCTTGATTTAAATTTTCTCTCTCAGCATTTTAGCAGCTCATTTGGGAAAATATCTTCTACAGAAGAATATATTTTAAAGAGATTATATTGATAAGATCTTTTTGTTGTTGTTGGTGCAGTTAAAAGTATGTGTAAAAGCACATGTGTGGAGAGCAGATGTTTTAATTCTCTTATGCAGACTGCAACTATACTTTATTGCTTGATTTATACGGAATGTATCTTGCAACATACATATTGTCCATTCATTTCATTCGCCCATTTCCTTTGTGAGATACAACCTCATCTGCCCTTTTAGCAGGTGCAGTTACTGTTGCCTTAATTGTAGGCCACTTAAATGTAACTTGAGTTGTCTGATCGATTCAGCAAAAAAGTATTTGAATTTATTGATACTGCAATATTGCATGCCATTTATCTTCCATGATTCATTAAGCAGCATTGTCTCAAATAAAAAAAACACCTTCTAAACTTTTACTTGCAGAGCAGCTTAACCTTGGCTGGAACATAGAATTCTGACCTACATATATACATTGTGTAAATATTGTAAAACTGATGCTGTTTATTTAAGGATTTTGTTGTGCATGAGACAAATAGTATACTGACATGTCATATTTTAAAGATGAAATTCAGTGTTTCACCCTGCAAAAAACAAGCCTGACAAGAAGTAAAGACACATATTTAGCTATTGAAGCATTTTGTTGTTTGTAACAGTAAGATACGTTTAAATTTGCTCTGCACTCATAATGAGATATGCAAGTTACATTTCTGGCATATATAAGTGTGGTTGCAGTCTCGGCTTTGCGATACTCATCAGAACTGCTGAGACGCAAAGTCCATTATCAGTTATGCTAATCTTTCTCAGAAGGGAAAACAAAATTTGTTCGTTAACCAGAAAAGGTAAAAATACCAGATGCCACATCTGATTTAGTGCGTGGCCTCGTTTAAAATGTAAAATGTGTCGGACAGATCTAAGACATTGTGCCGCAATGCAAAAAGTTGCAAAAAAATGTAAGAACTGAGCAGTTGCTTCTAACACATCTCAGCGACATTCGTGACATTCAAGGATGCAAGAGCATTCAAGGGATGGTTATTATCCACACTTGACAGTTTTATAGGAAGCTGTAAATCGTGTTATTGTGAGGCACCTGTGGTTGCTTATTCACAGCTGTGTGAAATGAATGGAGGCGTGTAGATATAACAGCATTAATGTTGACATCCTGGCAGATGGGACGAGTGCTTCTGGCAGATGACAGTCCTGCAGGTGTTATCATTATTTGTTTTAATGACATCTGTCTTTGTTGTTGCAATTTTAGTCTAGCCAACTGTACACTAAAATTGTTGAAGTGTTAACGATTATAAAGCAATTATTATAAATGCTAATGGGACTCTTGATTTGCTGATATAAATATACATGTATACACAGAGGGTCAAAAGGCTGTAACTCACAGTCTGGGCTGTAGGCCTACAGCGTATCTCAGATTTATACGGTAAAGTTGCAAGCTGGAGGACTCGCCACAGATTAAAGCATCGGTCATGGAGACATTAGGTATTCCATTACTTGAGACCTCTGTCCCAGTGTGCCCTGTAAATCATGGACCTATACAGTATGTGGTTAATGTGTGCTGCTGAAGAAACTGTCTGACTATGTGTCATACAGTTTATGATTTATAATGTTGCGTGACCAGTTTGTAAAGATGAAGCAAGTGTTAGGTTGAACATATGCTATTTTCTTTTTTGCCCCTTCTTGCTTTATGTTTTACTGTTTTAACTTAGTAGACAACAAAAGGCAAAACATGAAATAACATGGCTTTGAACATGGAAGTTTAAAGTAGTCATAAACCATAAAAGAAGAGGTGAACATTTTGGGAAATATGTTTATTTACTTTTTTGCCGAAAGTTACATGACAAGATTGATACCACTAAAGCTAAAGCCAGGAGACAGTTAGCTTAGCTTAGCATAAAGACATGGGGAAACAGCCTTGACTGGAGTCTTGTGCTGTGTCCAAAATTCTATACTAACGTGCTATTTAGTGACCAGTGAGACAGCATGTGAGATTTTTTTAGTATGTCCGAAATCGTGTATGTGAACTGCATACTATTTCCCGTGAAATATTACAGTATCCAAAACACGGGACATTACGCCAGCATAAGTATCAATGTGGTAGTAATGACAACAATCAGACAAACAGACAGCGAGCAAGGATCCTCTGTAACGTCAATAACGCTTCAATTTACATTTCTGTTTCCCCGTTTTCAGTCTTTATGCTAAGCTAAGATAATTACCCTTTAACCCAAAATGTCAATCTTCTTTTAATCATCCTGACCTGGGCCCGTTGGTGAATCCTTCTTTACAAACTCATTTTGAGGGGTCAAGTGTTTGAACACCCAAAACTTTATTTTAAATTGTATGTCAGGCTGAGGTTTAAGGAAAGACATCTCGAATATGATCATATGATGTAATGGTGCAGTTAATTTACCGTAAGCAGCATCACCTAGCACACATACACACACACACACACGCACACACACACACACACACACACACACAGCCCCACTGGTCAGATTTATGACTTTTGTAGCTGGAACTTGGATCTCCATACGAGAGGAAATAAAGCAAGCAGACGTTCGTTCTGCCTTGACTCTTCGGGCCTCGGCTCAGCTTCACTGGAGACACAATAAGAATGAGGCCATAAAACATGAGTTCCAACAGATGCTCAGTGAAGACAACCACAGTCCATTATACAGCCTGTTAAAAACACTCCGGCAGTTCGCTAACCCACTTTCACCCCAGCTCCTGAACTCTTCATTGGGTTTTGTCTGCTGTGTGGACGAGGACAGAGTTATGGCTCAGGATGACTTCCTCCAAATAAAGCTCTTCCACACAATGCTTCTCAATGAAAAGGGAACGCCTGTTTCCATCAACGCAGATGTTCGTTGTTCCCTGACAGATGCGTCCATCTTTATGTTTCTCTTCCTTTCTAAAGAGTTTTGCTTTGTGAGCCTCTGATGTTTGATTTTCTGAAAGAACAGGGGCTGGCATAGGATTTACGAGGGCAAAAAAGCAGGTTTGGAAGTACGACCAAAGCACATGGCCTTGCCAGAGGTTGAAATTTATGTTTGCTTCAAGGGAAGGGACGAGGAAAGGAGGTTTACATTGTCATGGCTTGTTGTCAGCAACTGGAGCAGAGTGACTTTGAAACTGGCGATCAGTTCTCTCTTGTCATCACAGGTGATTTTAAAGGTGCTCTAAGTGATGTGATGTGTTTTTTAGGCTACAACTTTTTTTGTCACATACAGCAAACATCTCCTCACTATCCGCTAGCTGCCTGTTCCCTGAACACACTGGGAAATAAATGCGGTGAGGAGATGTTTGCTGTATGTGACAAAAAATGTCGTAGCCTAAAAAACGCATCACATCACTTAGAGCACCTTTAATGTGGAAATCTACAGAAGTTCTTTTATTTTGGCGCAGGCCAGACTGGACCATCATTTGGAGCTTGATTGGAGACATCTGTGTTACACCATCACTGCAGCTCTAGGGTGTTGCAGTGGGGAGTTTAGTAATTGAAGGAGTGTCAAATTAGTAAACAGGAGCTGAAGAAGCCTCCATTGCCATTATCTCACCTGCTGCAAAAAATGGGTGTAGAATTGTACTAGGGTGATAAGCAAGGCCCCAAATGTCAGCCTTTAACTATGTTGTGGGTTCACCACCTACAGTAGGGTTAGAAGGTAAACAGCCACCATAAGCTGCACCATAGACCTCAGTGCATGTGCTACTGCAGGGTTTTTATGTTCAGAAACAGATTGTCAGACTTGAATAAATAGCTTTGCTTTCAATGTTTGTTCTCATTAACTTTGTTTAGAAATCAATACACATTCATAAATAGCTGCATCTTCCAGTGGATTTCTTTTTTTAATCTTTTTTTTTGTTTTACCTTTGCATCAAGCCCGGCTAGCTGTTTCCCCCAGTTTTCAGTCTTTATGCTAACCAAGCTAAGCTAACTGTGTCCTGGCTCCAGGTTCACATTTAATGGACAGATGTGAGTGTGGTATCAATCTTTCGTCAAACTCTCGGCAAGAAAGCAAACCTGCATATTTTCTGAAACGTAAAGCTTTTCCTTTAAGTCTTAAAGGTCCAGTGTGTAACGTGTTTAGTTGTTCATTATCAAAATCTGTGTTGCCCATTCACAAACTTGTCCTTTTTCATGAATATTTACCACCACCATCAAGTCCAAGTATTCCTATTGGCTTGAAATTTTAAATTTGCGTTTGCATGAACTGGGGTAGACGCTCCATATTCATGCGCCATCTTGAAATACGTTAGCCGGTAAGGTACATACAGGACATACTGCTCCGCCTTTCGCGTTTTCGCTGTCACATGATAAACTCACAGGTGCTGCTAATGGGTATCGTAGCTTCCCAGCCCCGGCAAGTTTGAAGAAGGAAACATGGAGGACCACACGTATTCAAGATCCAAATTTCAGGAACAGGAGTCTTCTTCTTCGCCCAGAAAAAGAAAAAGGATATTGAAAAGAGCAAGAGACCAGCTTTTTGAAACCTGAAGGCTACCGTAGCTGTAATATGTACTTTGAACTGCATGAGAGAGTTGATTGCGATATATGATCTCAACACTAGATGGGAGAAATTACTACACATTGGACCTTTAAATGTTGCAAGGTCTCAAATGTTAACTAACTGTAAGTAAATGTAAACTCTACATTAAAATCCTTAACTCTTGTTCCATCACACCTAGCCCTGCAAATATATGTCTATACAATTCTTAATTCTGATTTAATCCTTACACTAACTTGAGACAAATTCAAATTATTACTTTAAATCTGAACCCAGTTGCTATACTCCTAAATGAGTCCACTAAAAAAAATAAAAAAATCTTTTTATCACACAAACAAACTGTCCTCTAGCTGGTGACACATCGGTCTCTTGTGAAACAAAACAACCCTCAAAAATTCCTCTTGCTCTTAGATTTGGCCTCAGCTCTGCTATAATGACAAATGTGTTTAGAATTCTGCGCCAGAAGGATGAGTGTGCACAAATCTATTTTTCCATTTAAAGTTTACTCTTTCAGAGGAATTATACTGGAATGAGGTATTGAGTCAGAATGTGCTGACTCTGAATGTGGCCAAACCACAGATTGAACCCCGGTTTAACAGACAGATCCTATTATTACAGAGGAGGGGGTTTCAGATCATTCTGAGGCGGTTTCTCTGTGTAATACAATCGTTCTCTAATCATTCGTGCTTAAAATGGAATGTGCAGCATACATCTCCATACTTGAAAAAAATCTAACTATAGTGTCAGTAAAAAAAAGTGATTTCACAGTATGTGGAATTGTTTTTCTAACACATTCAAGTTTTGGATGGTCTGCCTGTAGGTTGGTCCACCACTTTGGTCCATACTAAAATATCTCGACAGCTACAGGATGGATTGCTTTAAATACAGACACTCGTGGTCCCCAGAGGATGAATCCTACTTGATCATCTTACTTTTCAGATTTTCACCATGAGGTTGACATTTGTTATTATTTAGTGAAACATCTTAATAACTGTTAGATGGTTTGCCATGTAATATGGTAAAGGGGATTCATGTCGCCCAGAGGATGATGCCGAATATCTTTGTGGTCGCCCCAACTCTCCATCTAGCTCCATCATCAGGTCAAATAGCTTTAGATTTTGACCAAATACCTGCAAAACTATTGACCAAAAAAAACAGATATTTGTAAATAATTTGTGTTTTGTGCTAATAACCTTTTAGTCAATGTTGCGCAGGCAAAGCAAAACTGATCATACAAGGACAAAACCAAGAGTGAACTGAAAACCAGGCAGGGATGAAGTGCAGGTAGAGAGATGGGCTCAGGTGAGGGGAATGAGGTGATTAGGCAGGGAAACAGGCTGGGAGCTGATTGGCTGGGGGAAAACTCTAGGAGCAGGGACAGACTAACCAGGCTGATTCAAAGCAGGGGTGTAGATGGGCAAAAGCAGCACAGGAACACCAGAGGAAAAACACAGCAAACAGAAAAACCAAAAACAGTCCAGTCTTCACAAAAAGGTCTGAGGGTATCTGGGCCCAGAGCCAGACTGTGACATAAACTAAGAATTTGACCATGGTAAACATCAAACCTGCTTAACATCAGCATGTTAATATTGTCATTGCAAGTATATAACCATGCAGATGTTAGTATTTTGCTAACAGAGCTGTTAGCTTGGCCATAGACTCGCTTGTTTTACTTTACCTTAGTTTGACTTTAAAACCTGTAACCATGGGGTAGCACAAAATTCTGGGCCCTGTAGAAAGGCATTTTCTATGGGCCCCTCCCCGCACCCACAGCTATTTATTCTTGCATGAGGGCCTTGGGTAGTCAGTCCCCCCCCCAGCAAAATCTCTACCTCACGATGGCTAGGCCTTTGGACCAGCAAAGACCAGCCAATAGCAGACAGACAGTTAAGTTTTGGGTTTGGTTACTTTTCAGGGTGATTCAGCTCTTTCTCTGTAGGTTTGTATAAAACTGCATCTTACACCTCGACCACAATGACAATTCAACAACAGCTACTTCATTATTACAGTGTGTCACAGTCATTTTCTCCCCGCTGCATGATTTCCGCTTATTGTAATGATACAGGTTGGTGCAGACAACAATAACAGAAGGAGCAGTAAGTCATATGATTCTGTTCTGCAAACAAACATTGACATCATATTATTTTCAATATTCAATACATTCAATAACGCAACTGCCACAAAATAGTTTAAATGTGTAAATGTCATTAATTCAACTACTACAAAATGATTGTATGTTTAGTAAAAGTTATGTTACTTCTGACATTTTTCTCATAAAGCCAGATTTAGGTAAATTAATACACAATGTATCTCTTTTTTTTTAATTACCAGTCAACAGTATAAGAAAATGTACGTTCAAACATGATGCTTATTAGGAAATTATTATGATCACTGACTACAAATCTGGTTTTCATTTTCCAAGGAGTGAGTATGTCAAAGACACAGTTCCACTATAATACGTATAAAAAAAAAAAACACTTTCAGTAAGTGGTTTACATTTCCTAGAGAACTTGTCATTTAAACAATAACACAGAAAATGACAGGGAAATAACCTTTTATCTGTGGTTTACAATGTGGAATTTCCAGAGAAGCAGGAATTCCTCTCTGAGAGTAGATTTAAAGAATATTTCCTATATTTATTTATATATTTCCCCATTTCAGCAACATTTTTTAAAATGCAGACCGTTTGACAGCTTTACCACCCAATATGTCTCCTCGCTACGACACAGAACTGAGAAGCTGAATATGAAACTGTCACATGTGAAGGAGAGACCTCTTTGGACAATTTAAATGGGGCAAATTGAAACTGTATTTTCCTGACTGGCTGCATGGCCTTGTTCTGAGTCCTTAACATTTGCAATGGCGAGACTGAAACACTCACAAAGGAGCGATTGGGGCATGAATGCAGACTTTTGCAGCGACCACTCGCTCTGTCTCATAAAATCTAATGTGCACATTACAGCGGAACAGCTCTCTCTGATCTCAACAGTGCAATATTCAGTTTTCAGCACAGATTTAGGTGCTTTTATGTGTCCAGTAAAGTAAAGAGTTTCCCAGCTTGCTTTTTCCTTGCAATTAACATGCTTCCTGTGCTGTATTGTTATAAATTGCTTTTACCAGAACTGTTTGCAGACAGTAGTTAATTACAGCTCAATCGTCATTACTTGACTGGCCACGACTTCCTGTAAAGCTCTTTAGCATTAGTGTGCCGCTCAATCGAGCAATGCAGAAAATATCTGTTCCTTTTTTGGTCACACTGACTGACAGGAGACAAATAATAGGCTACGGTGCAGTTTTGTTGTTGTTGCTGTGGCTGAATATTGGCTAAAATACTGGTATTTTTCTAAGACATGAGTTATGTGAGGTCAGAAATGGGGAATGTAGTATAGAAAATTGTAATGCTCCATAGCTGGTACAAGATATTTGAGTGGTTGGACTTTGTGGTTTTTACCAAACATCTTATTTTAAGATTAAGTGTACTGATTTGAGAAAAGAATTGGCAAATGGCATCAAATCCAGGGGTAATGAAAGCTGTCTGAATAAAGAAAAAAAGAGCAAAATAAGCAACTGGTCCTCTAAACAAAGGAGATGGACAGTTTTGTCTTTGCAGCCCCTTGGATTCTTTGTATAATAATACCCTGTTGTCAAGGAGGGAGGGAGGAAGGAAGGAGGGAGGAAGGAGAGGGGAGGAAACTGTGCTGAAAGAAAAGCTTATCCAGACTGTGAAGTGACATGCTCTGGATTTAGGAAACTAAACGGCAGACATGGAGCAGGGAGCAGGACTTTATACTTTGAGAGATCTTTGGACTTTGGAGATCTTGATTTGATCTGTTCGACGTTTTGCCGAGGATGACATAAAAATAAATGTCGATTGACAAATCAATTGTGCGGGGGCGGTATCTCTGACTCTAAAGTCTATTTTTTTTTCCTCAGATCATGCCACGTTTGAGTTCACGCCTGTGACGGGCTGAGCAAAACATCATCTTCCTCCTCCTGCGTAACACACAGCTGCTGTCAGACAGCTCAGACCGAAAAGTTACTCAAGTTGTCTCTTATTTTACAGATTTCATTTTTTTTTTTATTTATTTTTTTTATCTCAGCATCGACTCCTCAGACCCTGCTGTCCGCCGCCGGCCCGCCCCAGCATGCTGGACTGACGTCTGAGGAATGGCATCGGCTGTGTTTGAAGGCACGTCGCTGGTCAACATGTTTGTCCGGGACTGCTGGGTCAACGGGATCCGGAGACTCATCATCAGCCAGCGGGGAGAGGAAGAGGACTTCTTCGAGATACGGACAGAGTGGTCTGACAGGAACATTTTATACTTGCATCGGAGTTATTCCGATCTGGGGCGGCTATTTAAAAGACTGGTGGAGTCATTTCCTGAGGACAGAAGAGAGCTCTCCAAGTCTCCACTGCTAGAAGGTTTGTCTGAAGGGAATGTGACAGTTATATGACAGGAAGTGATGGTAGAGCAGTAAATAGCCTACAGTAAGAAAGTATCACAAATGATATAACTATTAGCCAAATATAGCCTACATGTTTTAGGGTTTCATTTCAGGGGCGTAGCAAGTTATGGGCCCAAATGCGCAGGAGGTGGCAGGGGCCCCCCTTAACTTTCTCTGCATTTGCACTACTAGCCTATATTTGATAGGGCTGCAACTAACCATTGAGAAGCAAGAACTAGAAAATATTATCTACTAGATATTCTATTAATATAATATCATTAAGCTACAGATATTTCTTTTATGACTTGTTGGGAAGGTAGGTTTTGCATCTTTGGCTCTACCAGACCAGGAAAATGTAGAAGCAAAGTTTTCCTCCCCAGAAGTGGAGGGAATTTTTTTCTTTTCATTTTTTGTGGATTACAGTCAGACCCTGTTACCTAACAAACTGTGTGAAATACAGTATAACTATAATACATTTTCTAAATGTATGATTGAGAACCATATGGGCATTCATTTCCAGGCATCTCAGCTTTGGATAGATTGAACTTTTAGACATCACTTCAATATAGGGCTTAACTAACTAAGATGACATGATTTTATATTTTTGGGCAGCAAAATAAAAGCAGTAAAAACACACGCAACATAATCAATGAGGGTTTAAAGCTTATCTGAACCAAACTGCCTCATGCTTTCGTTTGGACCGGTTAATATTTAACTAAATCCACTTTGGGGAGTCACATTAGCAGACATATCACATAACCTGGAGACAAAAAGACCAACATGCTGACAGCATGTTTCTAATCCTGGTCAATATTTAGGAGCTAAAAGGCTGTGTGGTCTATAAGGTCTGCTTTCTCTTCTTTGTGGCCTGAAAGTTGGATTGCCCATGGGAGAATTCAAAAAAATACCAACACTAAAGTGGACATTTGCTCTCTGCATCTGATACATCATGGCTTTTTAGGATGAATGGATACTGGGATGTTTGAGCAGCTATTTTTTGTAGCTCACGAACCACCCTGGTTGTGAGGTGACAGTTTCGGTGCTGTGCCAGCGTCGGGCTAAAATCAGAATCAGGTTTATTGCCAAGTAGGTAAGGAATTTGGCCTGGTATTTGGTGCATACGATAAACATGTTAAGAGGACATAAACAAGAAAAGCAAAGTACTGCAAAAGTCAAGAAATATAAATATAGAATTATTACAATAGAAATATGAAAAAAACGACATAAAAGTAGAATATAACTGTTTTAAAATGAGAGAGCTGTACAGTTTTGTGCAGGATGTACAAAAGATATCTATCAGTGGATGTGCAGTGGTTCACATTAGATTAAATAGAAAGAAATTAGAGAAATGTCATTTAACACAGGATCACAGTTCAGTAACACATCATTCTGCACTATGCTTTACTCAGACATATCTAGACTACATTAAAACAATAAATAAATAAAACATATAAAACGTGTTTCCAAATTCAGTGATTTAGATTTATTTTTGGATGGATTACATTTTTATGTGTGCCACAAATTTTCTTCAACATTTTGGAGACATATTTTTCACATAGCCTATCTTTCACAGAACAAATTAGTTTTTTAGGTTAAGATGCCTGATTCCAGCAAATTACAGCAAAGTTTCAGACAGGGCTTTGTAGAGGGCAGTCTTTTGCCATATGTAGCTATATGGTAGCTATATGAGGTAGCTATATGGACCTCAGGGCTTGGATCTTTGACACTGTGGTGCTGTGGCACTTCCAACAGGTTTGGCAGAGCTCCCAACTGGTTTTCTTGTTTCTTGGCACTTCCCTTTTGTCTCTACCCACTGAGCCTATACAAATGTTTTGGAAACATCCCTTTAGTGGTGACTGGAAAGCTTTGCTTCCTGCCCGTGCACTGAAATAGCTGACAAGCTTGTTGACAGCTCTCTGCTCTGCTGCTGCCAGTGCAGTCTGCAGTGCATTTTGGGAAGAGACATTTTGGATCTCATGACTCACTTTTTGCTTCTTCTTTTAATGTATGTCACTTGTCTGATTACAGCTTTAAAGCGTAATGCTCGCCAAAATACAACCTAGGGTCTTCTTGTGAATGTACCCGAGTCAAACTTTTGTTTAAAAGCATAATTAGGACGGAAACGCCACTTTTACGCACTACTATAGAGCTGGGCGATAGGGCGAGAATCAGATATCACAATATTTTTGACCAAATACCTCAATATCAATATTGTGGCGATATTGTAGGGTTCACAATTGGTGCTTTCACAAAATATGCACACAATGAGATTTTTGATAAATAATCATCAGTTATGTTGATATAATAAATATGTGGGTAAGTTTTAGGAGCTTTCCATCTTTACTCTCCTCGTCGCATTTGGAGATCGACTATTTTTGACTGGCAAGATGGCGGGGACCGGAAAAACCAACCGTTGTTCAAAACCTTTCTTTTTAGTAAACTGTGTACACAAATAATGTTCTCAACGCTTTCGTTAAAGTGTAGAGCCCCTGGTAATACATCGAGCAAAGTTTCATGTTGTGTCGAGCCTTCTTAGGGTTTTAAAAATGTTGATTTTGATGCTATCGTAAAAGTGCCCCTAGCTCTCCCATTCAAGAGGCCATTTGACCGAAAAACGAGAATACGGTAAATCTTAAAAGTGGCGCTTCCGTCCAAATTATGCTTTTAAACGAAAGTTTGACTCAGGTACATTCACAAAAAGACCCTAGGTTTCATTTTGGCGAGAGTTACGCTTTAAGATAAATGGAGCTGTGATATCAGCACTGAAGGAGACATCAGTGTTAACTTTAGTGACTTAAGCGAGTTTGACAATTACATGGATGGATAGCAAGCCACAGGGTTAATAACATTCCCCTAATGGCCTTTTTTTTAATTCCTAACTCCGTTCAATATTTCATTAGCATCCCCTCTAACTGCCACTCAGATTGAAAGTCCCCGTGGAAAAAAACATTGCTTTGGCCTTTCGCAATCCACTTTGCTCCAGTTTCTGTCTCTGCCCATGTTTTCCTGTTTCTTTGCTGCGTCTAAGCAACAAGGAAGGCGTGCAGAGCTTTCAGACTGATGTCATGATGTGAAAGCGAGACGAGTGGACCTCCCATATTTAGTCCCTCTGGTCTGCGAAGGCCTCTTAACACTTACAGTACCTTACATGTGACCCCAGAGTGAACAGAGACAGGAAGGGATTGCTCACATTCCTTGGGAGACAGATTCCACCGGCTGTGTCCAAAATCCCTCCCTCTTACACTTTATCCATTCTCCTTACATAAGAAATACTCCATAGTGTATTCTTGGACACTATTCTTGGTTATCATGGTGCTAATTTACACATCTCTTAAAGGAGGTGCACTGGATCATGTTTTTTTTGTAGTGTAAACATTCTGGACACTATCATTTTCCTTCCTTGTTGACAGAATTATAGAATAGATGCATTACATTTAAAGAATGTACAACTTTAATGGTTTTATATTATGGCCACTGAAAATTCTCATTTCTTTTTGTCTGACAGGTGTCTGTGTGCTTTTGTAGATTATTGTAGTGCCAGGATTAAAGGTATGGATTGACATTTTGGGAAAAAACATATGCGCTCTCTTGTTGAAAGTTAAATGAGAAAATCGATAACAGTCTCATATCTGTCCATAAAATGAAGCTACAGCCAGCAGCTATTTTATTGCCATTACTCAGGACAGTTGTTGGGATGTGGTCATTGTAAAATAGCATTAATTTTTAGCCTATATTTTACAGTGCTGCAACTAGCCATTGAGAGGCAAGAATTAGAAAATATTTGACATGTTTGCTTGATAAATGACTCAAATATAAAAATAAATGTTGCAACACATTTTCACTGTTAGAATATGGAAACTTAAAAAAAGTTAAATAAAGGTCATTAGGTAAATATAGTGCACTAGGTAGCGATTTTGGACACACTGCAACATAAAATACTGGTAGTTGTACACACGGGATATTAAATGAGTGTAACATAGCCTGGCCTTTTCATGGACATGGATGTTCACTAAGGTTTGATGTCCTCTGCTCGTTGACTCAGACATCCAGAAATAACACGTTGACCAATCTGCGGAGAGTTAGCGGTTAGATGATAGAGCGTTGGGCTGCTGACATGTGCTTATCAGATCCATGTAGAAGATAGCTGTGAAATAGCTGGTGCTTACAGCATCTGATGACCGTTTAGATAATGTGTTTGATGATGACTCGGACGCAGTCCAGTTCCTGTTGCATCTACTTCTACTGTATTATTTCAGCTAATGGACGAAGTGGCTTGTCAGCACGGCATGCCGTCACAGAACTAACAGATGGGCCACTTTAGTGTGCAATTAAATCAAAGAGGAGGCGGTGCATACACTGAAATGTCATATGGTATCACTGTAGTACAAACTTGTTGCACTAGGTAGATAAAAGTTGATCTTCCATAGGAGATAATTAAGAGTGAAGGCCATGAAGAAACAACCAAATTAGACTTACTGGGGGCTGAATAAATAATCTCAGAAAGAAGACCACTGTAGCCAGGAAGCCCATGCAGGAAATGGACTCGTTGGAGGAAAAACACTTAGGGACCCTGGTAGGAAAATAAAACATAGCTGTGTTTTCGTGTCAGTGTCTTTTGAAGACATTTTCCAGAAGACAGCCATTTAATTGTCACAAACATAGCAAATCTGAGATGAAATATACATAAATTAATATTTTATAGTTTTTGGAGATGAAACTCACTGTGCAGTTTTTTTTTTTTTGCCTGTCTGTTTGGTATTTTGGTGATTTGCCTCGAGTCCCAGTGGGAGGAGAGCTGCAGTAGGAGGGGTGTCCCATTCAGTGGAGCACTGCAATTGCGGTGTCAAGGTTGATGCCATTTTGTGCTGCCCTCATGCTCGTACCAAATCTGCACTGCCCAGGAGTTTTGTGCCTTTATTTACTTTAGTTGTCACACATGGACCGCTCCAAAATAGCCCACATCCCTTTTATTTACTGTTTTACCTTCATTATAGATTCTTAGAACCAAAGTCCAGCTGCACAGAATAAGGTTTTATTATGATTATGGTAGTCACGCTTTATGAATGAATGATTCTAACCAGCATCTGTTATCCACAACAGCTTGCTTATTGTATATGGAAGCCTTTCAGCTGATTAACATCTTGTATATCCTTCTGATGGCTGCAGGTATGTGTTGAATCTTCGGTCTCTAATTAGAGAGGCACACATTGTCAAATTGTAGCTTCACACACCAGATCCGCTGTGGTTGCCACCACATTTAAATATTGCGCAACCAACACAGAGTTGTTGCAAAAATAACCACACATATTTCTCTTTTGCACATCAAGCAAGCCTTTTATACCTTAGTATTCCACGCAGTCTGTAAAAAATCCCTTCATCAACAAAACACTAGACCTCATTCCTAATTTTAATTTTATTTGAATGCATTACAGAGGAATTTATGAACTCAAATGTGGCTTTTATATATATATATATATATATATATATATATATATATATATATATATATATATATATATATATATATACATACATACATACATACATACATACATACATACATACATACATACATACATACATACACACACACACACATTTTGATTCAAAATAAAGATGCATCCTTACACAAAACATGGCGAACTCTCAGTATGTCCACAAATATTTATTAAAAAGAGATATAATGTGCTAATGGCAGCATATTTGGGATGCAAAATATTTAGTGAGTCCCAGACAAATGTCCTCTCGGGACAAGCTCCTCTGGACTTTCCACTCTATGAACAAACCGTCAGTATGTTATGGTGGAGAAAACAGCTTTTTAAAGGGATCAGAGGACTTGTGATGATTGTTACCAGTCCCTAACACACCCTCTGATAACGCATGATAATACGTTCTTCCTAATCCCACCCTGTTCCATGTGCACCCTGGGTGGGCTGTGTGCCTGCACCTAATAATAAATAATGTGCACTTCATAACATCAGCGCCCTACATGGCAGGACATAAACTTAACTAATGTGTTTGCAAGGATAACAGCTAACAGGACTGGGTGTAGTTTAAAGTCTCTGTGGTGAAGTTATCATCACAGGTTTGTTTCCGGTTAAGATGTTAATTGCTGTTAATTCTCTGAAAAACAACCTTTTCACAAAATGGCATCCACTGTAACGAACAACAATAAATGTAAGGGTTTCCAATATTCTGGGCTGGAATTGTCTTCTTTTCTGCTAACCTAGAGGTTGTTTTCTGACTACAGCTACATGAAAACACCCAACTTTCAACATGCAGTCTGTCCAACTGACTTCATTTAACAACGCATAAACATCTTAGAGTTTCTCCCAGCATTGATGGACCACACTGTGACACATGCTTTCTTTATGTTTATGATATTAAATATAGTCTCTAAACTTTCGAAAGCTACTTTAACTGTCTAAAAACGTTACTCACAGCTGTTTGGATATGACAAAACAACTAAATAAATCAGTATAAGCCCTAAACACTAGAAGAGACCGATTATCGGCCCGTTTTTTTTAGCAGTTTTATTTGCCTGATAGCCAATAAAGTTATGGTAATTTAATAAAAAAGTGCGCTACTTTGGCTCCACCACAGCTCTGTGTCTGTCCCTCTGCTTCGGTTTCACTCACCACTGAGTCTGACTTAAAGGTGCAGTAGGTAAAACTTATAAAACTAACTTTCTGTCATATTTTCTGAAACTGACCCTATGTTTCAGTAGAACTACATGAAGCAGGTAATACAAAAAAAAATGTCAAGTGTCAATCACTGCTCATGCACACGCATTCATTCTCCCTTGTGGGGGGGGGGCTTAGGAGACCGTTTTGGGCTTTAGCAGAAAGGGGGGAGGGACTGAGAAGTTGTTGATATTAAAATGTTTTGGCTAAGGATGTTCGCAGTCCTACCTACAGCACCTTTAATGTCCCACCCACAACATTATCTGACTATCTTTTACTGGGTATTATGTTCAAAGTTTCTAATTTATCAAATAATAGCTTAAAGCATTTAAACAAGTTGTGTTGGAGTTTGTAACATTTCAAACTCTGAATTTTGACTTAAAGATTTTCATTTTCACTGTAAATGCGTATCGGCTCGAAATATCAGTTATTGGATTTATTAACTACTAATAATCTGTATCGGTATCGGCCTTGAAAAACCAGCATCGGTCAATCCCTACTAAACATGTAAGATATGTCACATTTACAGAGAAAACGGGTCTTAAAGAGACCAAAGGCAGTATGAGGTTCAGGCTGGGTGGGAGTCTCACTTGGTTCCTAGTGGTGATTTAACTGCCCTATCACTCTTCACAGCCCCCTGGGTATGATGTCATCACTGCTGGCCATTATAAATGGATGAGACTGTGACTGTGCACAGTGTTGCTGTAGGCTCTCTTACTCAGTACTTCCATGTAACAGTAACCGCTGTGTGACTGCGTTTTGTCTGCAGCACTTACATGAGACAGAGACTCATCACTGTGGCTGCAGTCTTCCATCATTATTCTCACCACATCCCTTTGTCAGCATGGCAGTAAATGTGTCGCTGACTGCTTGTTCACATGGGCGGCAGCCTTGTGTTTCTCAAAGTGCTGATTTTACACTCCCACTACTTCTTAAATTAGTAGTGTAGTGTTATGCACGGTTAAGATGTTATTGTGTAGCTTTTCTCTCTACACCTGTTAGTACTTTCCTCCGTTATTACTGCTATCGTACAAATGTTTGCAATTACACTGGCAGTGTTCACAGCATCACATTGTATTCTTGTTCTAAAGATAAAAAAAAAAAGTCTATTTTTTCCATAATCCTACTTTGGGTAAATAACAGGGAGCATTGTTAATTAAAAGGTTAATGTAACCTTTTTTCAAGACTAGGGATACATTCAGACCTGTCTGGCTTTTTGTGGCCTGAAAAGATAACAGTCTGGTGGCAGCAAAGGTCAAAGCAGCTGCTCTTTCTCTATCCCACAGGCTCAGAAATAGTTGCACTAAACATTTTAAAATTTGGGACAGTTTTTGGAGATCAGACTCTTTAGTTTAGAGTTGTCTATATATTTTAAGATATTTTTTACGTTATGCATTTTGCTGTATTTCTTGATGCTGTTGTATTGGATTGGATTGGGGGTTTGGAAAGAAGAAAAAAAAAACATACAGTTGAAACATACACTCTGGATGTATAAGCTTCACAAAGATAGGATTATTTGCAAAACCGTTGTGTTGAATTATATTAGATTCCAAAAAGGGGATCTAATAACTAACTGTTTATAAAAAAAATCCTCATGCTAGAGCTGATGATTTCAGATGTTCACATTTATTTGTTTCAGGGCTGGTAAAAATCAAAGAGGCAAACGACATTGAGGAGAAATTAAATGAGGTGGAAAGACTACTGAAGAATGCCATCAACATGCCGTGCAAGGTAGGTACCTCAACTATAACCCTTTGAATATATCAGTACTTTATTAGCATGTTCACTGTACATTAGAAGATTTTCATAATAACTCATACTTGAGGGTAAAAGGTAGATGTTTGGAAACGTACAACTATGTAGACTAGATGACTAAAGACCTGGCTCCACAGTATTCCAGGTCAGAGGTGATGTTGACTTTCTTTGAGCGATCACCGCTGGACCAGGTGCTGAGGAATGACAAAGTCCACCGAATCCAGCCGTGCTTTCAGAGTCCAATCAAGATATCAGGTATATATCTAGTGTTGTTTTGTAACACAAATGGAGCCACCGTTGACATCCCTAACGTCATGACGACTAAACCGGCACTCTATACCTTTTTAGAAATCATGCGGTCAAATGGATTCTGTCTGGCCAATACAGAAACCATCGTATTTGATCACAGTCTCCCGGAAGAAAAGGAGAGACCCTCATCCACCGACTCTGTGGAAGATACGTAAGTATTAAGACCACATATTTCTTCTTTAAAAAAAAAAATGTTTATACTTTATTGCAATGTTCTTTCACCCTCTTCCAGACAATCGTTAACACTTCTGAGTCCATTGCACATTTCCTTTTTTTTTATGCATGTACAAGGAAATTCATAGCTAATAAATAATAACTGCAAAAAGCCAAAACAAAACCGGAACAAAAAAATAATAACAAAAATAAAATGGACACAACCAGTAAAGAGAATAAAATAATATAAAAGTGTGTGTGTGTGTGTGTGTGTGTGTGTGTGTGTGTGTGTGTGTGTGTGTGTGTGTGTGTGTGTGTGTGTGTGTGTGTGTGTGATGCTTACGGTAAATTAACTGCACCATTACATCATATGACTATATTCTAGATGTCTTTCCTTAAACCTCAGCCTGACATACAATTTAAAATAAAGTTTTAAAGGAGGCGGGGGTTACGTTATTACAAGTCTTTTTATTGAGATTTTTTATTTTACAGATTTGGGGTAGATCTTATTCCATTTGTATGTTTAATCTCTGATTGTAAAGGTTCATTCTTCCATGTCTAAAGTTTGCTTTATTATTGAGCATTTGTTTTTTTCATAGATTAGATTACATAGGTTAGATTGGTTCCAAAGATTTTCAAAAAATCATGCCATGAGCCTGATTATAAACCCAGAGGGAGTGAGTAGACCCAGCAGCAAGATGGTTGCAGTTTAACACAAATGACCTGCTTGTTTTCTACAAATATTAGGACTCCCATGTTTTTGGTCTTGAGTGTACAGTAAGTGTTTTGGTGACTGTGGAAGTCTTTGAATGTGACCCAAACCCAGGACACTCTGCCCCCACAGGAAGTGTGTCTGTGCACCCCTTCCTTCCCTGGGTGTGTGTAGCAAAAGAGGAACACATTCCTCTTGGTATTTCTTTTCTTGTACTAGCAAACAAAGTCTTTTATTGGTTATTGTAAACAATTAACACAAGGCCTTAGGGCTAGACACAAAAAACTATTTTTTTCACATACATTTTGAGATTTTTGGCTCTTTTGCTTCCATAACATGTCTTCTTTCAGACTAGTGGAAAGAAAACATCCAAAATACACATTTAGGTGTTTATTTCACTAAACTTAGTGTATTTGCATCATATCTTTTAAAGGCCATTTTCTCAAAATTAGTTTTTTCTCTCATACTCCATATGCCAGAAATCTCCACTTACATACACCAAACTTTCCAGTTTTATTCCTATCTATATTCTTTAGGTTTTTACAGAGGTGTTTGTTCATATATCATTTATAGTTTGATTTATATAAACATTTTATTCCTAGAAACATGAAAATGTATTTTTTTTTATGACTGTCGACAGTATTTTATGCAGTGATAAAAAGAGATATTCAAAATTCCCTGGGTAAAAACGTTTGACTCTAATATGTCAACAAAATAAAACAAGAATTTTAAACCTGGGCTCATTCAATGTTCAGATGTCTGTTCTGGAAATAATTTGCATATTTAGACTTAAAGAAATTGTGTAAGACAAAATACAATTGACTTAATATAAGTTAAATAACTGGGGAAAGTTTCACAGAGATATCTACTGTTCCTATCTTTAGACTATTCCGTCCTTGGGGTAATTGTGTCTTTGATTTATGTTTCCAGGTATGAGGATGGAACAGAGTTTTTGTCAATGGAAGCAGACCTGTGTGATGAGGAAACAGAAGCGTATGTCACCAACCTTTCCTACTACCATCTGGTCCCATTTGAAACTGACATCCTGGAATGACCAACTGATGCCTGTTGATGCACATCTGATGCTGTCATTGAGGAATATGTACTCTTAAATGGAACCTATAGCTATGCAAAGCTGCATATAGCTGCTCCAAGTAAATGCTGCTTATCCTAGCAAACTCTAGAGTTGCTTGTCGCCCATTTTGGAGTGGGGCAGATGCACAGTGCGCACCAAAATATTGGAAGAATGCAACAGCTGCACCACTACTTAGTTTTTGCCACTTTGAGCGACGTCATCACCAGCGTGCCTCATTCAGAGCCTTACTTGAGTGTTTCGAGAAGGAACAGGATGATCTTTATACTGGCTACAGAGGGCCTTCAGGTGTTGTTACACAACCTGTGGCAGCAACAAGGGAGGTTCTTGAGTCATGAGGCAGATGCAAACAGCTGGAGAGGTTTCAAAACATGCAGCTTGACCACTTCAAAAGTATTCATCAAACACATCATTGTCTGTGGTTTGGAGTGTGAGTGCAGCCAGAGAGGGGAGGGCCACACGGCAGCCTACAGTATCGGACCTTTCACTGTTACTTAGAAATGTAGCTGAATCGACCAGCACGCCTTCTTTTTCTCTCTCAATTGTTTTAATGTGTCGTGTTTATCCTCCATCATGGCATTGGCCCAGTTTGCCAGGAGATATGTGAAGCATCTGCAAAGCCTATTGTCTTCTCATTGAAACTGTTCCCTGATGAGTTATCCACAGTGTTACCACTCTGGTGTTTTATTCCTGTAGGAATACAGCAAGCTGTCACAAAGATATGTGTATAATATGTGTTTATGGTGCATTTTCCACCAGCATGTAGGAACCTTTTTTGTTTGTAGAAGACCAGCTTGAAACTTATGGGATGATTCCTGTTTTGTTGCTGTGATATGCAGTTGGTTTTACAAACGCGAAAGAATGGAAGTCAAGGGGCAAATTTTGTCTATCGTCTTCTGGTTTTTAGCATAAAAAAAAAAAAAAGTTGATAGTAAATGAAGCGAGAATAATGACACTTTTATGCTAATTGACTCACTTGGTTTTTGGATTACTGTGGAATTAAAGAATGTAAAAGAAATGTTAAGTGTTCATTTTGTTGCAACTTTCCAGAGTCAGAACTTAATGCTGCCTATTTGGATGTTGGAATTTTCTTTATGAAGTTTTGTCTGAATAATAAAGTACAGTATAATATGTGTTTGTTATATACATAGCTGATAATGTTGCTTATTTTATGTTTATAAACAAATAATTTGATATATCAGAGCGTAGATTGAGTGTTGCCATTATGTGGACAGCTAAATCATCTCACCGCTGTTGTTGCCATGAGATGAGTGATGAAATAGGGCAAAGACAGCTTTGTTTTTTGGGTCAATGGAGGTCATACAGTGTCTGACCCGTTCTGTAAGATGACGTGTGTGGGTTCAGTCAGACACTGACTGTGGGAGTCTGCAGCTCGGCCTGCGATGGGGAAACAAGCCCTCTCTTTATCTTGAGAAGACAAATGACCTTGCTGTACTAAAACTTTCTATAGAAAAAGTTATGTCAAATAATCAAACACTCGATTCAAATTCATGCCTTTTGTATGTTTTCTCAGTTACTTTCACTTCTCGTGGCGCCTTTTGTGAAACCATGGAACTCAGTGAAGCATTACTTTTGTTTTGAATGCAAGTGAAAGGCAAAGAAAGTGTATATTTGTGTAGGGTTGACTGTAAGGAAGTCATCTATATTAATTGTTTTGACAGTTTTGTCAATGCAGAAGTCATTATGGCCTTACAATGTAGGCTAACAGCTTGTGTCCACTTTCCTGCCCCTCCAAATACAAAAGGCAGTCAACCCTCACAAACTTGGCACGCACAGCTTCAACAGGACGATCCTCCGCATGAGTCTATTTAGTAACACAGTCATGATCACCATTCACCCCATGAGAAAGTACAGCTCTTTCTCACGGTGTGAAACTATTTCATGCTTCTTTTTGTTTTTCTCTTTTCACCAAGAATGACGTCTTGAATTGGAGCATATACTTTGGACATAAAGGTTTCAGTTGAAAAAAAGTCAGCGTACATAATCGGAATGATTAATATGACTCAATAGAAATAAACATGAATTTGTTATTTACATTTCCATACCAAGGTCAGATTTTCTGATGTTTATTAAAGGCTGTATGAGTTCATATTTAAAGATCAAATATGTATTTAGACATCTGTCTATCTTAAGACCCTTTGCAGGCTGAGTAATGTATTATAAATATTCTGCCACAGTCTCTCAGATGTTATGACTAAAATGGTACTCATCTGATGTTTTATTAACATATCAATATGCCCATCATGCCAGCCAGAGGGTGTGATGATTCATAGGACAGTGTGACCGATTATATGAAAATAATATTACACAACATTTTTTAACTATTTTGTAAACTCCAGCCACTGTGTGAAGTTAACCATTTTATGCCTTGCAATTTCATTTCTTAAGTGCTCATGTGTTATGTGAGATTTTTGTGTGTGTAAATATGTAAAAAGGTTTGAATGAAGATAATCTTAATTTTGAAAATGAAGTTTATTAAGTTAATGTTTTTAAAGCTATTCAGACAGTATTAAATACAAATTATTATTATTATTCTTGAAACATATGTTTCCAATAAAAGAAATGTCCATGTGATATTTTGTGTGTGGAATTGATGATGGAAATACATTTAGTGGTCCAGAGGCCAGTACATTTGCTCAAGTACTGTATTATATATGTATAGTACAATTTCAAGGTAACTTTACTTTACTTGGGTATTTCCATTTTATGCCTATACAATACTTCTTCTCTACATTTCAGAGGGAAATGTTCTCTTTCTACCACATTCATCTGACAGCTACTGTGGTTATATTACAGATGAATCGTACAAAACATATGGTCGTCTTACAAAATAAAATACAAAACATATGTAAAATAAAAATACAGCAGTCCCTCCTTGTTGAAAGCTACATTAAATTGCTGCTTACATGTAATGGACTGTACATGTGCTAATGTAAAAATAACAATCAAGTATTGATTTAGATATTAATATGTAATGATAGAACATTCTGCCTGCTTAATGAGCCAGGCTGGATTACCAACAGGGCAAAACAGGCACCTGCTCTGGGGGCCCAAACACTCAGGGGCCTCAGAATCTCTGGGTTTAAAACACCCAACTGGGCACTGCAGTCAGTGTGAAGAGAAGGAAACAGTGGAGCACGTCCTGATTTCATGCAGCAAGTATAAGAAGGGTCATGGTTGCAGGACTACAAAAGTTAGGACAAGTGGAAATCGGGGTCAAAGATGCGCTTGATAGTGGGGTCACCGTAGAAGAGAGGAAAAAATATAATTACATTTTTGAAAAACCCTGGTTTAATTAAAAAGTTGAAATGGGATATAATAATAGCTGACGGTTAGTACCAGTAAGTGGCAGTAATGCACCATATGGGATGCCAACTGCCGTAAAACCCTAAAGAAGAAGAATGTAAAAGTACTGTATTTATATAGCGCTTTTGTCTTAACAGCTATCAAAGAGGCACCATTCACCACTCACACACATTCATACACTGTGGCCGAGGTTAAGGTGCCACTTGCTCATCAGATAAACATTCCCACACATTTACACTCAGGAACCATTCAGGGTTCAGGGATCGAACCCCCCCCAACCTTCCGATCATAGGCGACCGCTCTTACCATCTGAACCACAGCCGCCCAAGAAGAAGCAGAAGAAGAAAAGTTTACATACATTCTCTGCTGATTGGGTATCAGTATCACCTATGACATGGCCAATAAACGATAGGTAGACAACCCACCAAACGGGAGAAAACATATCTCAACGCCATTGCACGCTGTTTCACACTGTTCAGAGGAAACATGTTGTTCAACAGTGAAACTGATTGAACGTGCCCTTGGGTTCACTGCATGTCAAATGGAAAATTTATAGATTTCTGCTACTAAAGTAAATCAGCTAAACTGGGTCCTGCATCATTACCTAAGTCTTACCAAGTCTTGTTTTATTACATTTATTACTTCAGTTTATATTGTATTGGTTGGTTTCTGGCCTGGGTCTCCTGGTATATAATGAAGCTGCCATGTTTTGACTGTTTGCACTTCACTTGATGGGCCACAGGACACACAATGCACAGAGGGTGGTAGATGTGGAGTACTTCAATACCTACATAGCACATTTAGCTAATAATACTTAAGTATTATTTTGAAGGCAGGACTGTATTTGTAATGGAGTATTACTAAATGTACCTACAGTAAGTAATGGACATATTCAGTGTATTTGGCCAGTTGCCTGTTTTAATTATCTTAGAGCGCCACCTTGTGGTGAGTATCAACAGTTATGCTATAGTATCATTGTGTCATAATTTAATACAGTTACATACAGTTTAATGTCTGATAAAGATATGATTGATTGCAAAAAAAAAGCAAAATATAAATTTAATTAATTTCTTATGATGGTCTTTTTTAGCTCCTGGTTAAAAAAAATGCTCTAATATGTTTGAAAAAGTCAAAATATGGGAAACAACTTAATTTAGTTGTTGCTGGACTTAACAGTGAATAATATGCAGCCGCCTTGTCAATCTTTTTTTGAAAAACATTCAAATGTATGTACTCAAAATTATGGGACAGGGAAACAATAATTTGAATTTAAATAAATAATTAAACAATATAATAATAATAAAAAAATAGAAATGGGATAAATACCACAGTCTATGATACAAACTTTAACTTTAATAATATAAAATTATTTTAGAAAAAAAGTATTCCACTTTAAAGAGTTCACGTACAGTTTGCAAGTTGTATTAGCTACTTTTTTGTATTTATAAGTTTGAAAGTCTATTATAGTCTATATATTCTTTTGATTCACATAAAAGTCCAATGAAATGGTCGTAACTTTACAACATATAATCAAAAGGTTTAATGTTCTATTTATCATGTTCAAAATGACATTTTTAAACTCAAATTTTGATAGTATGATTAGTTTTACACAACAATATAATCTTTCATTTTTATTTTTATGAACAAACGTTCAGCCGTTGGTGTCTGTAGGTAGCAAGCGGCAGTCTGCGTAACCCCGCGCATGCGCAGACTGGCTTGATTTTAGCATCTGTATTTCCTGCTTGCTGTCTTCACTCGAAGCCATGGCTGAAGTAAAAGCTTCCCTGATTTGTGGCGGTACGTTCACCTTTTTATTCATATCCATTTAATGCTACACCATACCTGTCATCACAGCATCTGTTAAAATGGCCCTTAAAGCGCCTGTTGTCCAAACTGAAGGGAAATTGATGCTCTTGTTAGCAGGACGAGCTTTAGCCTGGGGATGCTTCAGTCATGAGGTTTTAGGCTGGAGGGCTGGAGAAGAGAGACTGTAAAGCTCTCGTTGACGTTAAAATAACATCTTAACTCCTGTGTTAATGTTATACAGTTCTAGCGGCGTTCCTGTCTTCGGCCGCGCTTGCATTTGTTGAAGATCTAGATGACACGTAAGTGATGCACCCCTCCTTCAATATTTCACCTTCCTGCTGCTGTGACATTATAACGTGCTCGTGCAATGCAACTTCCGAATAACGCTTTACCAACAGCCTTGATGTGGGTACAAATCAGAGTTTAGTTCAGTGCTTCTTCTCTGTTGAAGGAGAAGCATATATCAAGTTTGGCTTTTTTTTTCTAACTTGCATTTGATGCAATTTTAACCATATTTTTAAGGGTTCATCAAATTTTTTCCAAAGTGCTACATGATTGTAATTAAACAGAGGGTTGTGTAAAGCAGGAAAAAAAAAAAAAAACATGATTTCATTTCAGGTTTCCAGTTACACAGTGCTTTTTTAATTGGATGCCTGTGGTGGGAAATCTGTAGAGATTTAGTCTCTTGTGTTTTTTTGTGTTTGTGAGTCTGTTTTTGTAATTACTGTAGGGGGCCTTTTTCTGCAACTTCCTTAAGATAATTACCCTCATCCACATAACTTGAACAGTAATTGTTCTTCTGTCTGCTCTGGCATTATTTCTTTTAGATTTAAAGACACCAGAGTGAATGATATCTGGCTGGTTGATGTGAGTCTGACACACACACACACACACACACACACACACACACACACACACACACACACACACACACAAATAAATAAACTAAGTCTGGGTCCATTCAGCTATGCTTTACTTCATATACACCACGCCACTTTCCCGGATCATCCCTTGCGGAAGTGGCAGCAGTCGTGGTGGGATGTAGGAGGGCGGGGGCCGGAGGGGGTTTGCAGACTGTCCTCTGTGTTTGTGATTAGAGAATGAGAAGTCATGCATGCCGGTCAAAGCCAGGGGGCTCGGAGGGGTTTATATCAGAGTTTGTGTCTGGGTCCATAAAAGCAAATCAAGCTCAAGCACCAAAGCTGCTTTCACTCCTAGTTTGGGTTGCAGGAGTTCAATACTGTGTCAAATGGTTTTATAGATGATTTATAGATTTCTCATACACACTCTATGTTCAGAACTGAGTAATTATGGAATACTTTACAATTCAATTCACAAAGTTCAAAGTGGAAAATTGTCAAAACGACAATAAACCCACTATACAATACCTGCTCAGCACCAAACAGACACCGTTTGCTATTAGCTGGTGAACATAGTGGAGCATTTAGCAGCTAAAGAGACGGATGCTTCCCTCAGGAGTTGGTGGAGACCAAAAACATAGTCCATATCCACAATGTTCCACCACCGGCATTGCTCCGTTGCCTCCGGAAATTCTGCCACATTTCACTTTTTTTTACCTTCCGCTATCTTTGTGTTGGCATTTTAAACTCCAGTGGATTTATGAGGACTATGGTTAACTGCTCCTCAGATCTCTGCAGGGTAAATCCAGACAGCTAGCTAGACTATCTGTCCAATCTGAGTTTTCTGTTGCACGACTAAAACAACTTTTGAACGTACACACGTTCCACCAAAGCAAGTTCCTTCCCGAGGCTATTTTGCAGCTCCTCCGTCCAGCGCTTAGCGCCGGCCATGACAATTGTGATTGGTTTATAGAAATGCTAATTAACCAGAGCACGTTTTTCTCCCATCCCGGAATGCTGTGGAGGAAGGTCTGGCAAAGCGAGACTACCGAAAACAGAGCATAAATTGGGAGTGAATAGGCTTACATTCGCAAAGTGGACACAAAAATGACTCCAAATAAATGATAATGTTGCTCCGTAACTGCTGGACGTGTAAATAAGTTACTGTTTGTTAAGTTAAGTTCGTCATATCAACTTAAAAGACATGTCAATGTTGTGTTCACAACTTGTTTCCGCTGGCCAACGAATCAGTTTTTACAGGTTTAAGAGGTGTCCTAAGTAGCCCTTCATCTGATCCTAATTAGCATCAGTGCATTCAAATGAACCCAGCTACTGCCATGAACAATACGTCTCAAGTTTTGAATGTTTCCATTGTTGTTGTTGTTTTGTACATACCGTAAAGAATCCATTCCACAATATCAGGTAGTCTTTCACAGTACAATAGTGGCAACAACACAGCACAAGCAAAGCTCAAGGACATATACACAAAGAGGCAAGACAATCATTTTAATCCATTTTAGCACACACCATTAAACAACACCACTACCAAGTATTTCATCTAGTTGGCATACTTTCAAATAAGGTGAACGTTTGGTCAATGTTATAGCTGTAGTGACAATGTAGTATCTCTGGTGTAAGATGAAATGGAAATAAACATGTAAAAATGAAATTTGTTTAAAAAAACAACTTGTACAGATAATGATAAAACATAATGGGGACAACATGTTGCACACAATCTAAACATTGCTTCCTTGTCCTGAACATTTTTTTAGTTCTATGCGCCGTGGTGTGGCTACTGTAAAAAACTCGAGTCAGTATGGCATGATGTGGGAGTCGAACTGAAGAGCTCTGGGTCACCGGTCCGTGTGGGAAAGATGGATGCCACTGCTTACTCTGGTGAGTTAATGATGAAGGTCTTACCTTGGAGCCTGTTTGTCCCCAGGGGATTATTTCATGTGCTGGAGACAAAGATAGAGCAAACTAATTGACTGTGTTGTTGAACAACATGACGATGCCTGTATGTGAAAAGGCTTTCTGGTCTTATTGAAAGCCCCCATAAACAATTTTAAAGGTGTATTTAGTTTTTTTTTTTTGTTGTTGTGACTTTATCATAATATCTCAATATTATGATATATTTTTACCATAATAATCATACAGAGAAAGATGAGTGTTATGAGTAAATACACAATAATCATCCATTAAATGATGCATGCCGTGCCTTAGGAGTAATCCATGGACACGTATCGTTTAATACAGGGGTGTCAAACTCAAGTTCCCTAAGGGCTGCACTAGAAAATGAGAATCCCATCAAGGGCCAGACATAGAGTGTATTGCTTTTATGTCATGGGAAAAGTCAAAAATCTTTGACTGAATTATTGCATGTCTCATATAGTCTTCTCACTTACAGTTTGATCGACAAAAATGGCGAAGGAAATGCCAAAAACGGTTGGAAAAAGCTTAAAAACAACTTTGTGAAAAGTGAGAAAAAGTAGGTGGGCCAAAATGTTTTGTGAACCTAAATGTAGATAGGGGCCGGATCAAAATTAGCAAGGGGCCGGATTTGGCCTGCGGGCCTTGAGTTTGACACGTGTGGTTTAATACACTGATTGACAGACTGCAACCTTATTTATATTTCACGGGACTTTTTAAAGGAATAGTCAAAAAGATTTTGGAAATGCACTTAGATTGTAGTTGAGCCGACGCCCTGCTAGTTGAGTCCCCGCAACGCTACCAAAATGCATTGCACGGCTGCTCCCATAGGAATGAATGGGAAGTGGGGAAATGACGCTGACAATGGACACGTCCCTTCAGATGAGAGTTAGAATGTGACCAGTCTCGTTAGCTGTCCCTTAAATATGAGGCTACAGCTAACAGCCAGTTGGTTTAGCTTAGCCTGGCTTTGTATTTTCTGTTGCGGCGTGAGAGTGTTATCAGTTTTCTCATCTAACTATCGTCAAGAAAGAGAATATGAGAACAGGATACCTAAAACCTTTTAAAGAAAAAGATGGTTCTCACGATAATTGTTTTGCTGTATATTTTTTTTCTATGTTACAGGAATGGCATCAGAGTTCGGTGTCCGTGGTTACCCCACAATAAAACTGTAAGTGACAATTTAAGCTTTGTACATCAGATATAGCTCAGCCTACCCCTGTCTCAACTTTCATTTAAATTAAAGGTCATTTTGAACTTAAAAGCCACAGATGACTGTTTTACTTTGATTTGAAACTTTGTGTAATCATACATTATATATATTTTCTTTAAATTGCTGTAATTTTCTTTACCACTCAGTGCAGCTTTGAATAGGCTTTAAAAATCCATATGAGATTAAAAGGCTTATTGAATTTTGTACCGACCTACAGGGTCTGGACACAGAATGATAATTAGTCTAATACAGTATATCTGCAGATTTCGCTATCTCTGTGAAGCCTATCTCTGTGAAGCCGTAGTGTTAAGTATTTGTTAAGCTCTTGTGTCAAAGAGGCATTGATTCAACTCTACAGTAATTGTTGAGGCTGGAATTTGGTGTTATATTATACTATATTGTATAAATGTTTTTACTTAAATTTGTAGTGTGTTATTATCAGGATCCTTTTACCCCTATGTCGTCTTTTTTTCCCCCTTGAGGTTTGGCGTGTTGAGATGCCGTTAAATGACTTATTCAGGAGGGAACAAGGTGTTGCTGCTTCCTTAAGGCATAACTAAGTGACAAACTGTTCACACTCTTTGGGCTTAAATTTTATTAGGGTTTTTTTGGCACTCCTGGATGCTGTTAATTATACGTTGCGTGGGCAATAAATTGTGTTTTAAAATCGGCTTTAGCAATTCAAATTAGCCTCTTCTATTTTTCTTTTCTCACGTATTCCCAAATCACTTAAGTATATCTTGTGAATTATTGATTAACAAATCAAGAGTGTTCAATGCTGTTTCCCCATGTGAACAATGTGGCATTTCATTTTTCTTGAAGTGCAATTGGTATTTATTTTTTCATATAAAATTGATGAATTTAGGTCGACGCCAGCGGCTCGGCAGCCGAGCTCATGTTGACTTTGGAGAAATGATCGTACTCCAAAGCAGACTTTCCTCTGTTTTTGAAACAGAATCATTTATCTGCACACTGCCATAATGGGCTCCCCGTTTAGTTTCATCAAGCTCATTTGGGAAGCTGCCACAGGATCACGGCAGGGGTCAAAACATTAAACCAAGCAAGTGATGAAACATCCATCGAAGAACACAGATACCTCCCTTGGTGACAGAAGGAGACTTGATTTAGAGTTCCGTCTCCCCCTGAGTTCATTAAGCTCTGTGGGCTGATGCAACCTCGGCAATCCTTAATGCATTCTGCTTCTTGTAGGAGCTCGACTCGAGCGGTTTCTTTGGCTGAAAACTCAATAAGTGACAAGTCATTTGTTGTTGTTTTTAATTTAGGATGAGAGGATGAGATTTAGATTAAGTTGACCTTTGGGATGAAGATGCATTGTTTTGCTGTTTCATCAGAACAACTTGTTGTTGCCATGCTCAGAAGTCAGGCAGGGACTTTTTGAAGTTGGGTTGTAAAAGGTACTTATCTTGTTTAGCTTGAGTGCCTATCCTCCGCTTTTAAGCGGAGGATAGGCACTCAAGCTAAACAATCTACTGCTGCTGATGGGGGCAGCAGCTAAGCGTATTTTAGCTACCCAAACAAAATCGATATCCGTTTAGGTGTACGCTATATTACATATACAGCTTTACCTTGCCGTCAGACAGCCGTTTTGTACGCTCTCGTCAAAGCCACCAGACTCCATTGACAAAAACAGTCATTTTACCTCACAGGACATCGGTTGGTTAGTTTGTCACGCAGGAACACAAACCAACTAACCGATCGAGGCAGCGGTAGACCAGCAACTCCTGTGTTCTGTGAGGTAAAATAACTATTTTGTCAATAGAGTCTGGTGGCTTTGACGAGAGCATAGATGACAGCTTCAAATTTCCTGTTTTAATAATTGTTTAGTCTATGAAATGTAAAAAACGAGAGTCCCAGGTGTCCAGTACCCAAAGATATTCTGTTTACAATGATAGTTATTCATTTGTTGGTAGTCTATCCAACAGAGCACCTTTTGGGATGTGGTGGAACGGGAGATTTGCAGCATCAATGTTCAGCACCTTGTTGAATCCATGCCACGAATAATTCAGCCTTTTCTGGGGGCCGAGGGGAGTCTAATACCTAACCAAGATTAGAAAAGTGTACTGAACAAAGTGGCCAAGGAGTGTATAAAACGGAGAGAATCAGCAAATGTTGACATTAGAGAAGCTGGAAGTAGCTGATATTTGCCATTTTTGCTTGATTAAACAACAAGAACAATAATTGAGTGCCACAATAGTTGCAGATTATTTTTTTCTCCATTGATTAAGCAAACTAATTAGTTTGAGCTTTGCCTCTACTGTATTATTCTTTCCCTTTTGCTCACTGAATGAGGTTTTTCAGACAAACCGATATGCCGAATGCAAATTTCAATGTCACGCAATTTAATTCCATTTTATTTTCACATGAATGTCTTCACATTTAGCCTTCAGCCTTTCACCCTTGTTTTGCTTTCGCCTCTCCTCCTCAGGTTAAAGGGTGATCTTGCCTATAATTACAAGGGACCAAGGACAAAAGATGATATTGTAGAGTTTGCCAACAGGGTGGCAGGGTAAGCCTTCAATCCCCACTTCAAAAACAAATGACATGAAACTGATGCATACATAGAACTTCTTTTTATTTCAAAGCTGTACTAACACGAATCATCCAAGCAAGCTTATCAATGCAGGCCATATTTATTTTATAGCTCAATGGGTTTCCCCGTCTGATGCTCCAGTTTAGGCCACTGTATCAACTGTGCCTGACAGATTTTCCACTCCTTGAGGGAAATCAAGCTAGATCCGTGACAGAGGGGTTGATCAAAAGCTTGGCGAGGACTTCAGGGCTGCAAGTTGTCTCCACTGGGTGGTGCCACCAGCACAGAAATAAAGAAGAGAATGTTGGGAGTTTTTTGCATCCGTGATTGCATTAGTGTGCCATTTTTGTGCTGAATGTGATTTCACTTGTTAAAATGAACTAACCTGTGTGTCTGTCTGTGTGTGTGTGTCTGTGTCTGTCTGTGTCTCTGTGTCTGTGTCTCTGTGTCTGTGTCTCTGTCTGTGTCTCTGTCTGTGTCTGTCTGTGTCTGTCTGTGTCTGTCTGTGTCTGTCTGTGTCTGTCTGTGTCTCTGTGTCTGTGTCTCTGTCTGTGTCTCTGTCTCTGTCTGTGTCTGTCTGTGTCTGTGTCTGTCTGTGTCTGTCTGTGTCTGTGTGTGTGTGTGTCCTCTCCAGACCGGCCGTCAGGGCACTTCCCAGCAAGCAGATGTTCGAGCACATGATGAAACGACATGACGTGCTTTTTGTGTATGTCGGCGGGGAGTCTCCCCTCAAAGTAAGCACCCATTTGAATTCTAAGCACCCAGCTTGTTCAGAGCTACAATGCTAAAACTGTGTATTGATCGAAGGATAGAAGCTTTGCTGCTGTTGCAACAAGGAATAGGTTGTGTGTAATAACTTGAAGTGACTTTACAAGCCTTTACAACCGTTAGACTAGGGCGAATATCCGACATCACGATATTCTTGACCAAATACCTCTATCGATATTGCGGCGATATTCTAGGCTTGACAAATGGTGCTTTCACAAATTATCTTCACACTTAGATTTTAGATAAATAATCATCAGTAATGTGGACATAATGTCTATTTGGGGAAAGGGCAAATAATAGAACAAAGTCAGAGTGAAATCGCACACAAATAAATAATAACCTGACTTAAGGCTGGGCGATATGGAGAAAATCAAATATCATGATATTTTGGACTAAATACCTCTATCGATACCGCAATGATATTGTAGTGTTGACTATTGGTGCTTTCACAAAATATTTACACAATGAAATTTTTGATAAATAATCATCATGGATCTAATAACTAAGTGGGTAAAGGCAAATAATATAAGTTACAACAGTGTGGTATGTTCAGAAAAGTAGGCTACATCACTTTACTGTAATGCAGCCTTTAAAACCAGGAAAAGACAACACTTATGTCATATTACGATATCCAAAATCTAAGACGATATCTAGTCTCATATCACCATATTGATATAATATCGATATATTGCCCAGCACTATATTAGACACTCTACTATTGGAAAGCTACTGTGTCCATGCTGAAAGACTTGTTTGCTTTGCAGGAGAAGTACAACGACGTTGCCTCTGAGCTCATTGTCTACACTTATTTCTTCTCGGCTCCAGAGGAAGTCTTTCCAGAGGTAACGCTTTGAATTTGCATCCCTTTTGAATTTTAGAAAAATACTAAAATCACTCAGAATAAAGAAAATAGATATTTTTGTCATCATAGGTTATTGATACTCTTGAGTGGTGTGCAACCAGTTGATGTTTCTTTCCATGCTGTATTTTCTAGATTCAAGTAAATAATTACATTCTTTTAGTTGTCCTCCCACACTTGCACATACAGACACCAGGCCTGCATGCTGTCTTTGCATTATGCAAAACAGTATAAGTTTCACCGTTTGCTGCAAAGCTCTGCTACCAACAGTCTTGTCCCACAGTCTGCAGGTGCAAATACATTCATAGAGTAAAAATGATTTATGGAACTTGGTTTTGAATAAAACATTTTTTTGTGTTTTCAACAGTCGGTAACTTTGCCAGAGCTTCCTGCGGTTGTGGTCTTTAAGGATGGGGCCTACTTTACCTATGATGGTGAGTATTGTTACCCTGTCTTCATCCACTGTTTTCTTGGGGCAGCTTTGTTCAATTAGTCACAAAAAGGCGTAAGAACATGTTAAAGGGGGCCAGTAGGGTGCACTCTGTGTACTGCTCCCAGACTTTTTCCTCTTTCCTTTGCCGCGATGCTTGTTTTCTCTAGCTGTGTTCCTCTAGTTTTCTGGTCTCTGCTGCTGTTCTTTCATCTTCCTCACCACATTGAGTTATGGTGTGCCTGGCCCATCATAAAGCACCCGGGGCTCTGCCCGCTATTGTGTGTGCGGTGAAGCCAGTGATGTTGTGGCGGTTTGTCTTTGTGTGGACATACAAAGCCGGCCAGGGAGGATGGGCGTGAGAGACCACAGTTGAGGCCAAAGAAACCAGTGCAGAGCTGGTACTGTATATACAGTCATTTAAAGCCAAGAATTGAGTCACTGAAGCAGCCGTCGAGTCTCTGCAAAAGATTCATAGTGACACAAGGTTTAGAGAAGCTGCATTTTTTTTTCCTTCGTTGTTTCTCACCGCAACAACGTGAGTTCACCACATTCCTCCATGACGTCTTGTATTTTGCTGCTGCTGTGGGCCCGCGCTGGGAGGCGGAAACGGAAAGGAAGCGCATCAAGGCACAATGACAACACAAACGAGCCCCAGTAGTGGCTGTTGGGCAGGTTCGGTGCACGGTGTAGCGCCCGGAGTACAAAATCCATCTCCGCCACCGTCGGCGAGTTCATATCCGTTTGCTCCACCTGACCATTACGGAAGGGGGGCTTCCTGCACCAGAATCGCAGCAGGAGAGGCTCGCCACAGAAGACCTTAATGACAAAAACTCCACACTCTGCAGAGTCCTCCAGGACCTTGATACGGAGGATGTGGCAAATGTCTAGCATTGCCATGGTGACGGCATGTTAAGCGTGTCAAGGTCTGAGAAGGGGAGCAGCATGGCAAAATGACATGGTTGTGTCCTTCCTTCCTTTCTTCTTCCCCTTCAAGCCTGTAGAAATTGTTGAGGGAAAACGCTCTAATTATTATTGGTTATTGTAGGTGAAAATGGATGAAAAATTTCGATAGCACAGCTCATTACGCACTTACCTGCAATGACGGCAAGAAAGAAATTACCCCACTCTGCATTAGAAAAGGTTGTTTGCAATTCTTTTTTTACCATATGTGGTCCTCAGCATCTGGTTTCTTTCCAGCTATCACTATGTCGCTGAATGTCCACTGACTGGATGTCAGATTAGGGTATAAATTAAACTGAGGCGCCTCTGTGTTTTTTTTGACACACAATTTGCATGATGTTCTGTCACTTTGTTTATCGAATGTTATTTGGCTAAACCTTTGCATAGGCAGGCACCCAGTGACACTTTTATGTCACACTATGACGTTTATTAAAGTGTGTTGGATGTATAACATACACATAAGATATTTTTTATTAGCTGTATTGTGTATCTGCCAGCTACAGAGGCTTGTCTATTCTCAGAATATACAAGCAACTTTTATCACCTACCCTCTTGTATGAATGTTGTTATTCAGATTCAAAATACGTATTAGAAATTCAGAGCACATTTACTGTTCTTGTTGCTTAGCTCTGACTTCTGACTCTGTTTTTAAACAATAGATGCCATTAAGCGAAGCCACACTGTCCAAACATAGCCGCTCGCGTTGTGTAAAATGATATTTGACATATTGATGGGCTTTGATTGGTTTAGTACACATCACAAACGGCAGCATCCCTTTTGAAGAGCGCTGTTAAAATATGGTACAGCACAGAGCCTCATACATATTTAATAGCTCAAATTCTCAGTTTCATACTGCTGTAAAGGTCTGCATTTTTATTGTGCTTCATCATGTGCAGTGAAATCTACTGGGCTACATGTTAGTTCTGTGAGAACACAGAAAAGTATAATTAGGGATGTATGTTTGTCTACACGGTGTGATTTTTGCACTCGCCAGGAATGTTAATAGTGAGTGTTAATGAGTGTTAATACACATTAGTTGAAACCCGGTAATCTTTTCAGTGGTTTATGGTTTGGCCTCGCCACTCCTTGTATGGAAAGGCACATAACCTAGCCAGCTGTGAGGTAGCACTTGTTTTGCATGTGTTTATTGGGATCACTTAAATGACAGGCGGATTAACGGTCCATGAATACATTGACGAGATGAGATCACACTTAAAAAGATGATAACGTGCTGATGACATTTTGTGACGGCACACATGGAAAGTATTCAGTTCATCGGTTATTTGAATTGACAAAGACGACAAGGTCAGTGTGGATGACATGGTGACATTTTGACCTTATTTCCCACACATGTAACATCCCCACTGTATCATAATCCAGTTATTTTGTCAGTTAGTTTTAGTTTAGGTCTGTCGGTCTACGATCTAAACTGAAATATCTTCGCAGCCATTATGGCGCTTACACACTGCTAGTACTAGCTCTACTCGGTTTGGCTCGACTCACCCTGGCATTTTCCATTGCAGATTTGATGTGGGTCTGGTTTGTCAGGCTAACCATATTGTTCACATTTGTGGTTTTCGAGTGAAATATCTCTGCAACTATTTGATGGATTGCCTTGAAAACATTAATTGTCCTGAAAGGATGAACTGAGGTCCCAGCTACATTCTGTAATAACTTTGTGGATCCCTTGACTTTTCTTCCACACTAGTTCCCATCCCTTACGGTTTCTTTTTTTTTGGCAACTAGTTCAACCATTTTCATTGTTTATCTTTAAGGTTTTTCTTTTTTTATATAGTAAGACGTGCTTGCTTTCACCAATTTTTTCATCCTCTGCCTCCATCTGGGTCTCACCCTGTTTGAATTATCTTTGATATTTCCTATTCCTCTCCCTTTCTTCTACGTTTCTTCCCCTGGTTCTGTTTCTGTTTGCATTGATCGCGGAGGTCCTCTGTGCCATTAACCTTCATCCTTGAAACGTGTCAGAGCTGCGTCCTCCCTGTCCTCAAAACTCTGACACTGGATCATCCTTTACTCCACCTGTCGTCTGTTTTTATTCCCCCTCCTGCCCCTCATCTCTCTCTCTCTCTCTTGTCTCCCGCTGTGTGAACTCTAGGGCTGACAGGCTCCTGTAGGGCAGTGTAGTGATTGTGAGGTTGGCGCCCAGGAAGAGAGCAGCTCTAATTTGTTTCAAGGTGAAGCAGGTTCAGTCAGTGTAGAGGTTCATCGGGCTGTACAAGCCCAGTATGGGGTCTCTCTCTCTCTCTCTCTCTCTCTCTCTCTCTCTCTCTCTCTCCTGGGGAAGTCAGGCATGCTGTCTATAAAGCCAGAACATCTGTGGAAAGAACTCTCTGGAATGTCTGCCAGACTGACTGAGTCAGCAGCCTTAACAACGAATCTGCCTTTGCACAGCAGCAACACTGAGAAATAGATTGTGTTCCATTAAGGTCATTTTGAGTCTGGTTTAAGCTACAACCTCGGGGGTTTAAAAGCGTGTTCAGGCTTTAGGTTGTCATGCTCCCAGCTCGTTTAGGGGAGCAGCTTAAGAACCATGTTAAAGTCATCAGTGTGGTTGTAATTATTGTAATAGTAGCAGAAAGGTCACGATAACTTATTAACATGTCATAATGAGGTCCCAGCTACATTTGACATCAATTATGAGCATCCCGTAGCCTCCGTCAGCCAGAGAAAACTGTGTTGTTTAAGCAGCCTCGCTACACCCGGTTTAAACCCTCCAGGGACAGACGCTGGTTCCCGTTTGCATGTTTCCTCCAGACGTTAAAGTTACAACAACAACGTGGTTCGCAATCCTTTATCTTACTTCACTTTTATTTGTTACACTCTTATCTTTTTGTTGTTGTTGCCTAATGCATCTATTGAATTATGCATTCGCTCCAAATGTGTAAAAAATCTGCCAAAACTGTGTCCTGAAAATGAATGTATGTACGCGTGGAGAATCCTTTACAAACCAAATGTGTTTTCGTTTTTTTTTTTTTTTTTTTTTTTTTTTTTTAAAGAGAAAGGCATAATAGCTGTGAAAATGAGGTTAGGTGAGCAAGCATCCCAGAAAAAACATCATCAGCATCTATTGTGAATGAAAATTGCATATTTTTTTTATATCTTGACAACTGCTTATTTGATAAATAGGAAATTAATGCTTATTGTAGACAATCTAGACTGAACAAAATGCCCTTTCATGTATGTCTTGACAACCAAACTGATACATTTGATTGATTATCTCTGGATTGATTCCCAATCTGCTCGCTCTGACTCACAATCCATTGGCTGTTCCAGACCCAAAATTGCTCTTTCTGTTCATTGTTTAACTGACCTCTGTCTATGAATGCTGAACTTGTGTCCTGCTCTTTATTCCCTAGTGAGCGTACAGGTGGTAAACACTGATCTTTCTTATAATCCAGGCACCAATACACTTTTTTAATTTAAACAGGTTGTGTCCTAAATGTCGACTTTGTGCTTCTGCTTCTGAAAGATTCGGTCTCTTTGTGTTGCAGAGTACGAAGATGCTAGTTTGTCATCGTGGGTGAACAAGGAGCGCTTCCAAGGATACCTTCAGATTGACGGCTTTACACTATATGAGCTCGGGGAAACAGGTGGCGTATGCTTAAAAGTTGTCATCCATAATGTTCTTTACTCTTCCGAATAACATATTTCTATAGCAATCATATTACATTGGTATAGTTTAATTTTGGGACTTCACCAAACTATTATTTTCATTATCAATAAATATTTTTCCAAGTTTCTAGGTGACCTCTTCAAATGTCTTGTTTTATCTGACCAACAGCTCAAAACCCAAATATACACTCACCTAAAGGATTATTAGGAACAGCTGTTAAATTTGACATTAGGCAAGGCAAGGCAGCTTTATTTATTTAGCACATTTCAGCAACAGGGCAATTCAAAGTGCTTTACATAAAACATGAAAGAGCAGTTAGAAAACAATTAAAAACAATTTAAAAGCCAAGAATACATTTTACAGTGCAGTATAAGAATTTAAAGAACTGCGAGATAAATACGCGAATAAAGAGCAGTTAAAACAGTTAAACGTATAAAAGCAGATAAAATAGGTTAATTAAAGAAAGGACCAATATGTCAGACATCTCAAGCAGTTCGGTCAATATTTCTGGTTCATCTCACCAACAATGAGTTAATGAAATTATCTAATCAACCAATTGCATGGCACCTGCTTCAATGCATTTAGGGGTGTGGTCCAGGTCTAGACAATCCAAACTGAATGTCAGAATGGGAAAGAAAGGTGATCTAAGCAAATTTGAGCGTGGCATGGTTGTTGGTGCCAGACAGGCTGTTCTGAGTATTTCACAATCTGCTCAGTTACTGGGATTTTCACGCACAACCATTTCTAGGGTTTACAAAGAATGATCTGAAAAAGGAAAAACATCCAGTATGCTGCAGTCCTGGGAGGCGAAAATGCCTTGTTGATGCTAGAGGTCAGAGGAGAATGGGCCAAGTGATTCCAGCTGATAGAAGATCAACTTTGACTCAAATAACTCGTTACAACCGAGGTGTGCAGCAAAGCATTTGTGAAGCCACAACACAAACAACCTTGAGGCGGATGGGCTACACCAGCAGAAGACCCCACCGGGTACCACTCATCTCCACTAAAAATACGAAAATGAGGCTACAATTAGCACAAGCTCACCAAAAATTGGACAGTTGTAGACTGGAAAAATGTGGCCTGGTCTGATGAGTCTCGATTTCTGTTGAGACATTCAGATGGTAGAGTCAGAATTTGGCGTAAACCGAATGAGAACATGGATCCGTCATGCTTTGTTACCACTGGGCAGGCTGGTGGTGGTGGGGGTGTAATGGTGTGGGGGGGGATCCCTTTCGCCTTCAGAACTGCCTTCATTCTTTGTGTCGTTGATTCAACAAGGTGCTGGAACCATTCTTTAGAAATGTTGGCCCATATTGATAGGATAGGGTCAAACACAGTATTAGTATGGTGTTCCTAATAATAATCCTTTTGGTGAGTGTATATTAGTTTACTATCACATAAGACAAAAATCTAAGAAATGATCACATAATTGAGAAGCTGACACTAGGAAAACAGTTGCAGAATCGTTCTCTGCCGCTCAATTGACTTATTGTTTCATCTCCATTTTATTTTGAAACTTTATAAATTGTAATTTTTGGTAATCGTGAGCATAATGTTTTTTTTGTTTTTGTTTTTTCCTTTCTTGTAGATTACATTTTTTGTGTGCTCATTTTACTCTTGATGATCATGGAGCCAAAGTCGATAGTCAACATCTTTTTAAATTACGGAATGATTACCAGCACATATCATTTGAAAAGTGCATCACCACACAGCTTTACTCAGCCTGCCTCTTTAATGCTATGTCACACATTTCAAAACCCCCTCATATTTAGCTTCCCACCCCTGAATATCCAATCTACCACACGATGACTTCATAATTGAACATCAAACATCTTAGAGCTGCTCTTGTCAAATCTTCCTTGTAACAATATCAGCGTTAATTGTGTGTCGGGACTAAGATAGGAAAGTCGCTTCTCTCTAGATGTAGACCAAGTTGCTCAAATGTGCACACAATTTCTCTCCCACAGCACAGTGAAATACAAACTGTCTCTCAAACTGCAGTAAATTGATGCTCTGTGCAGAGAAAGCTGTGCTTTCTAATATTAGATGCAGTATTTTACCTCTTTATGTGCAGCTGACTAAGATCAGTGACACTTCGCGGTTGGATTTTGCTTACATTTTTTGCTGCTTACAGTCAGTTTTTAACCAAGTTATACCAAATGTGCAGTCTGTAGTTCTGAACACAAAATTGTCTCTGAAGCAACTTAATTGGATAAACACTATGTGACTAATTAAAGACTGCACAGTCCGTAGCTTCAGCCTGTTTCAATAACTTAGAGTTTAGATCGAAGTACATTTGTGAAAACAGTATACAATCTCCCAGCCTTGTCTCTAAAGGCTTTTCAATCATTTTTCAAGTTTCATGCCCTTGGGCTCATTGTGGGGTGGTGGAATGACATTTGAATGCTCTAAAAGCCTCGTCCCACACACGTCTATGTCCCCATGTTTAAACACCAGTGTGCCCAAAATCAATAAATAGTCTCCGTATAGCTGTAATTTGGATCTATTTATGGGTCAAAACGTAAGGGACAGAACACCGACCGAGGTAAGGATAAGTGGCGTATTGAAAACAACATCTATTTGACAGATTTCCAGTACAACAGGTTTTTTTGTGGTGTGCAGGAACATTGGAAGGCTGTTCCTCAGGGGCAGAGAGTGGATAGTATGTCTATGACAAACAACCCTTTTTAAAAGAGAGACTACACTGCATACTTTTAACATCCAAAGTGCTGTACAAATGCACAGTGAAAGAATGTCAAAGTCATACCAAAAAAAACTAATAGAAATGGTAGCTTTTGGTGTGAATTTTCTCAGACATTTGGCCCATAAAGTACTTTCTGCATAACGTCACTGGATTTAAGACACAAGAAATATGATGCGTGCAAGTTGTTAGATGGATGACCTGTAAATGTGATTACATCACTTCACAGTGAAGGTTGTGAGTGCTAATGGCTCTTTTTTTAAGCTTTTACCAGAAGAAATTGAAACTATAGCCTGTGACCCTTTATAAATAACTTAATTAATGTTTCCTCATAGACTTGATGTCTAGCTATTAGAAAGTGAAAACCTATGAGTATTTAATAACGTTTATTAGCATATTAACTACACTATTATCACACAAATGATTAAAAACTGGTCAAGTTTGTATGGAATGGCTTATCGATCTGTAAATCATCAGTAACCATTGCCAATAACTGTAATTTAAGCCATTAGGGAGTGCCTTAGAAAACCGTGTGGTCACGTCTTAGGTTCGATTCCAGCCTTGGCATCCTACCCCTCTCTCTGCTCCATTTCTATACTCTTATCTGTCAAAAAAGGCGAAAAAAAACCCAAACTTAAGCCATTAGTTATCTAATATCTTATAAGTAACTTATAACCGGTGACTTACGAGAAAGTGGTCCCCTCTGAGATTGCAGCATTTCCTTCAGTCGAAAAACACTTGGCTTAGAGGTCCCGTAGTTTAGCAACATTGTAGAATTAATCGATTTTTTTCTGACAATACACAAAGGAATGATGCAGCTACATCAGCAGTGGATTCTGTGCACCCAGTTAGGCACCACAAAGATTATGCATATTTTCAAATGAAGAATTATTGCAGAAAAAAAACACAAAGTAAAACATACATAAACTATTGTTCACTGCACAAGCCATTTAAAAAATAGTTTATGTGGCTTAACTTCCTTTCCCACATCTTATCCAACAATCTGTCTCTGCGTGTGAAATCTTATTCCTTTTCATGACACCACCAGGGCTATCCACTGCCTTTACGTAACCTCAACCTTGCTACATAACAACCATCAGGGACCACCAGGGGGCAGGCTGGCACTCTCATCCCAGCGACAAGGGGTTTCTGGCCTCAAACCAATAAAAGTCTGAATAACAGACCTTTTAAGTTGTGTAACCGTTTTATTTTTTAAGTAGACCTATTTGTCGTGTCGTGGGTTTGGGTTTTGAATGGCCTGAAGTAGCTCTTCAACCAGAAAGTGACCACTTGTTTCCTGTTCAACCAAGTAGAAAGCCTAAGCTAGCTTAATGTTTTGAGTGATGAATGAATAAAGCACTCTTGCTGCCTCTTTCTTTTCGTTCCCGTGGTTGAGAGGTGATTTGTCTCCTCCACAGCCTCTTATCTGCCTGTCATTGTCTTTTCCGCCTTATATTGTGTGTGTGTGATTGTGTGTGTGATTGTGATTTGTAATCCCTGTCTGCCACCTCAGGCAAATTGGTCGCGATTGCAGTCATCGATGAGAAGGACCCCACAGAGGAGAGTGGCAGGTACAAAGAACACAAAATAATGCATGGCTCTATATAAATTACTCCCAACAGTTACCACTATAGTTGCGCTCAAATGCAGGGCTTTCAGATAAAGATAAGACTCGCTGTTATTGTTTGGATCTTCCCACAAATTACAGGCATTGTTCTAAATAAAGGTTAAACTCACCACTCGTGGTGTTTCACTCTCTTCTCATTTGCTTTTAGATTAAAGGCCTTGATTCAGAGGGTGGCGAAGGAATACAGGGAACATTTTAACAGGTAAGGCACGCATACACGATGAGGTCAAAGATGAATATCCAATTTATACATTTATTCGAGGATGGTGCACTCACTGGGGAGCGCCGCATGTCTATTCACAAGCAAGTTTATGCCTTTGTCGGGTCACGTCTGTTCTCGTTGACGTTCAGTAGAAAGGTAATTATGCAAAATGTCAGCTTCCAAATATAGGTGTTCTTTTCAGTTGTCAGTCAAAATCTCAGCTTGGTTTTTTATTAATGCATAATTTTCTGTTTTTTCCGGCTCCAATTGTGCAATAACAATAGGAGACAGGGTGTTTGTGTTACGTACCGCCTTGTTCGACCCATTCTTTTACTGGAGGGGAACCAATTAAACTAGGCACTGAATACAAAGAGGAAATGCATGCACTTCAAATGTGTAATTTCACAAATGTGTTCTTGTTATTTTCGCTGTTAGTGGACTGGAAAGGTCGGGAGGAAAGATGGTTCAAAACAGAGATGATGCAAGAGCACCAACACCCAAAATGTTTAACACAGGGCTCCTTAAACAATTGCTGTATGTGTACAGCAGATGATTTAGTAAGTACAGTAGGCAGGTCATCCTTTTTAGCTGGAGGACACTGGTTAAAGCAAACATGCTTCACTGAAGTGGCGTGACTCCAAATCAGCTCTTAAGATCGCTGTTCTGTAGCTGACCCTTATCTCTGATCACTCCCGGTACGGCGGCTTGGCGACAAGAGGATTTCCTTAAAGGGATTAATAAAAATATAAAAAGTCTCACATTTTCATCATTATGGTGTGCTTAAGTTCCACACTGTGCCCCATCATTCACCATGTAGCTTCCATCAGATAGATTTCTGCTTTTCATTGAAGAGTAGTATCTCAAACCGCCATGATCAAAGTGTTTCTCCCTCTCCAGGCGCCCCCATTAGGACTGATTGAATTACACATCCCTATCAGCGTTTGGACTACTATCTGCCACACTACTCTGTGCAGTATATATTTTTTTTGAAGACTTTTGAGTTTGAGAATCCCCACTGAGATCAGAGCTGCCTGCAGTGTTCTGACGCATCTAAACGTTACTTGTAATTACAAGTCACGAGCTCGAGTGACGCCCCCGGTGGTGGGCGGCGGCAGCGCATAGAGTCAACAGATCATATGGTGCTGACTGACGTTTGGATGAGCTGATTCACTTTGATGCAGTAATACATTTTGTGGCGGTCAGCTCCCCCGCTATTTGTAGCATTTTGACAGAACAATGAATGTAGATCTCAGAGGGAGCTAGTGTGGGGGTGGGGGTGGGGGTGGGGGGACAAAGACACATGCCTACATGTGCGCAAACCGCACTTGTGGGAAAGTCTGATTTCATCAGTAAGTGGGTGTGGGTTGGGTTGAAATTCTGCACCAGTCATTATTGTTTTTTATGTGCCCGTTGCTGCACACCAGACTTTATCCATACATTACCTGGATTCTTCTCTTGAAAGAACATCTTGAAGCTGCTCATCTTTTTATGTTTACAATTGATTGAGTATGTATTATGAAAGATGCCATTCGAAGTGATGAACACTGAGATTTATCACTGGAGTCTGCAGTTCTCCTCAACTCTACAAAGCGTCATAGCAAGTCACTGTTATTTATAAAGCCCAATATCAGAAATTTTCCCTCATGAGGCCCCCCCCCCCCCCAAAAAAAAAAAAAAAAACAGGGGGAATAAATGGAAGAAACTTCAGGAAGAGCAACTGAGGTTGGAGGCCTCTCCCTGGACAGACAGACATGCAATAGATGTTGCTAGTTAGCAACTAGCTGGTGAACAGCTGGTGGAGCATTTAGCAGCTAAAGAGCCTGATATCTGGATGGGTGAAGGCCAAAACTAAAAGCTAAATAAATGCTTGTGCTGTTTTTTTTACACGTTCCTCACATCAACTTTATAAGATCAACATTGCATTTACAGCTTGTTGTGCTGCAAGCGGCCAAAATAAATCCATTAATATAGGTATAGGAATATTTTAAAGCCAATGCCCCAGTGGTAGTATTAAAAAAGACACACAGCAATGCAAGCCACATATTTTTTTTTTTTTTTAACCAAAAAACGACTTCTTTAAAAGATGGTTAATATCACATGAAGGTATTACAGGCGTTTGCTTTAAGTTTGGTGATTTTTTTTTTTTAATATTGCGTGTGGTGGTCTGTGATTTGTGGGTGACCTTTCACTTTTTTTTTTATATGATCATTGATTGTTCAATAATGAATTCCTGTCTGCAAGGACACCTTGTTTTCCTTTTATTTATAAAAATGTCGTAAGTGGAATGAATAACAGACACTTGCACATGTCCAGAGGGAGCGTATAAGTAAACAGTTAAAATGTCCAACTTTCATTGGCCATATCTGGAAGTATTTACCAGAAACAGCTGCTGTGCACTGTTGCGCCATGCTCTCTTGGCCTGTCTGCTCAGCGGTCTGGCCAAAGAAGTGTCAGTGGGAGTGGGAAGATGGACACACATGGGAAACAGACCTGTAACTATTTAGATTATAGACCAAGTATTGATAATAAAATAAAAAGGAATTTCTATTCCACATTACAGTTGTGTATCTCAACACTCCCTCCCTCAGTCTTGAAACATGTAGTGGGCAGCATGGTGGCCCAGTGGTTAGCACTGTGGCCTCACAGCAAGAAGGTTCTGTGTTCAAATCCAGGTTGTTTCCTTTCTGTGTGGAGTTTGTATGTTCTCCCCATGTTTGCGTGGGTTTCCGGTGCTCCGGTTTCCCCCACCATCAAAAAGGCCCTTGATCAAGGCACTGGCTCAGATCTGGAGTTGGAGCCCACTGCTCCCTTGAGGGATGGGTTAAATGCAGAGAATGAATTTCGCTACATGTATGTGTATGTGACAAATAAAGTACCTTTACCTTTAGATTCTCTTCTAGCGATGTCTGATCCATAACTCCCACTGCTACAGCTTTCAGAAAAAGTTCCAAACTGACTTTTTGTTACTTGAGCTTTATTTCCAGTTTGGCCCACTATTGTCAGACAAAATATCACTAACACAGACAGATTTTTATATTGCAACCATATATTATTTAGTTCTGGCTCTTCATAATTGGTCGTTGATAAGCGCAGCCAGTATTTTGTAACACCCAGAGGACAAATGTGCAAGATGTAGCTGTAATTCAATATGAATATAATATATATGTAGAGTCATTCAGTGGTAGTCACTGGCTATCCTGGACTTGTGCAAACGCCCCCTTCCCTAGTCTACCCACAATACACTCTGCTCAGACATAGCGGAGCACAATGAGAAACAAATTGAATTCCTCCTCGTGCCTTATCTTTCAGATAAATCACCTGAGTCTTTTCTGTGGTGTGAAAAGATGATGAGAAACGGGAGACGGCACAGGACAGAGCTTTGGGGATATTCTTTTCTTTCTGCAGTGACAAAATCCCAGTTTTCCATAGCAAAAAAACATGCAATTCCATTCAGTGTGTTGGTGTCCCAGTTTTGTGCAATCCACTGAGAGAAGAAAAAAGGCTAATTTTGCGCTGTTGAATGTTGTTTTTTATTCACTGCTTTTCACTTTCTTATGCCACTGATTTGTCTTTCATCTCTCCAGGGACTTCCAGTTTGGCCACATGGATGGGAATGACTACATTAACAGTCTCATTATGGGGTGAGTGTCTCAAATCCAGCCCACCTCTCTCTTCATCTTCCTCTTTTCTCTACCTCATATTACCTTCTGTCAGCTACTTATCCAGGTCTGGACTGACTTGTAATGCCGGCCTCTGCCATTTAAAGATGCTCTCTTGTGGAGAAGTCAATTACGCAGACAGACTCATTTCTTTTTTAGTGCACTTGGAAATTGTAACCCCCCCCCTACCATCACGCACTAATGCATACGAAAAAGTACACCAGCTCCTGCAAATCTGCTTCTGCGAGTGAAGGATAGTGAAAGGAATCTATGAGGAATTTACGGATAAGGATATATGCTTGGATTAAATCTATGGCGGTCACATGTTTTAATGGCTTGTCAAAGAGCCGCGCTAATGATTCAGAGAGCCCTGCTGCTGGAGCTTTGCGCCTAGGCCTGCTTGTGTGTGTGTCTTGCTCGGAGAGGCCCTGCAACTGACATCCCACACTTTTAATTAGACAGAACCCTGCTAGTGTTACAGGCCAGCAGGGCTGTAACAGTTGGCGTGTCTGTTTTGTATCTACCAACGTACAGTGTCTAATTGTGTGTGTCTTTGTATAATGTTGTGCGTGTTTGTGTAAGGATCTCCCAGCGTAATAGACCGCTGCAGGATGTAATTTTAAATTTAGCATATTATTGTTGGTATAAGGGAGATTATAGCAGACATGGTCTCCTAAACCCTGTGTAATTAAAAGTGTGTCCGTGAGTACAGTATAGGAGTCGCATCGGAAATAGGACGACATTCAAAGAACAGACTCCCGGTGCATGGCTGTAATTAGACAGACGGTGTTTATATTTAAGGATAAAGGAGGTGATTAGCCTTCCCAATTTTGTACGAGTAGATACAATATGTATTTGTTGGGTTTTACAGGACTGAGTTTGGCTGCTGTAGCACGGCATTAATTGCCCTCCTTTGAGGAATGAAATTCTGGCCTGTCAATGTCCACTAATTCTCTCCTTTAGGAGAGCCATGGAAATAAATCTGATGGCTTTTTATCCCTCGTTCTGTCATCACAGAGATTACTGTGTTCTGGCAGCGGTCTGTCTGGCGTAAGGCTGCCCCTGCTTTCACCAAAGGCCCAGAGACACATTCATGAATACACATCCAACATGAGCACCACTCTAAACCCGAGGCTGTCTCTGCCTCTGTTTAAATGTAGGATTATCGCTAACCCCTTATTTGGAATGCATTGTGGGCTGTGAAAAATTTAAGAGATTTGAGGTGACTGAAAGTCTGTGTGTGTGTGTGTGAGAAGGGACTTGTAATCTGGGAAGGTGAATGACTAGGAAGATAATTATTACCACACCAAGCAGTCATTTGATTTGCATACTAAAGATTGCTTTTGTGGAACCTCTAATACATTTCTGGTACTCTATATATCATGAATACCATTTTTAAAGTGTGAAAATGTGTCAGCTCACAAACAAATAAAGTTGATTTCAATTATCTTCCATTACTATTGTTTTTTAGTTTTTAATGTTTTTATCAACGAATACCACGTTGTTTTATTATTTTTTTTTTAAGAATTTTTTTTTGGCATTTTAGGCCTTTATTAAATAGGCTTTAATAGGTTTTAGGTTTTAGGCCACCTACACATGATACTGCAATTTGCCCTCTTCACACCGCTAGGTAGGGCGCAGAGCAAAACGCAGCGCAGGTATTCGTCATCAAGGGTGGCAAGAAAGCTATTTCCCGTTGCTAGGTAACGACATGGTGTTATCTCATTGGTTGCACTTTCAAAAGGTCAGCGGCAACTAGGTCAAAGTTGAAATAATTTGAACACACGCCTCGGCAAATCCGAGGGGTGCACGACGCCAGGGGTAGCGCAGCGCCTAGTTGGGTGCCGCTGCCCTCCCCATCTATAAAACCTGAATGCCAATCATTGAGGTTTTAGGTCCCCATGCATCCAACATGTTTCCTGGAACCATTGTGATAATCATTATCGCAGTTCACGGTTAGGTTTTTAATTAAGTCCTCTTGCAATAATTAAAGCCCAGAAAATGCCTCTGGAAACAGAAAGTGAAAAGGAAACTGGGGGAAGACAAACTAATGAACTGCTGATAATGAGCCAGTCCCATTAAGTTAAAATAACAACAACCTCCAAACTACAGATTGTTAGGAATACAAATGCAATTTTTTAAATCCAGTTTTCACCTGTTTTTTTATTCAATATTTACTTCTTTATTTATCTTTTTAAAGAATACGTGTAGTTCCAACGCGCATCTGTGTGTGTTAAATATGCAGCTAAAGCCACGCAGTTAGCTTACAGCAGTTTAACACACCATGTTTGCCAGGACATTGTTTCACTGTGTAACTTTCCATAAATCCACGAATGGTAATTTTTTTTTTTTATATCTGCTTGTAGAAATAAAGTAGATACATGTCATTTAGTGAGTTTTAGAGGTGCCGGAAGGCATATTTCTACGTGTAATAACTTTTATTAACTTAACGAGAGTCAGGCTAGCTGTGTCCCCCTGCTACGTGTCTTCATGCTAGCACAGGCTAACGCTTCATAGTAAACACACCGACATCTGCAAGAAGGCAAAAACTGTATTTCCCAAAATGTTCTGTTCTTCAAACAAAAGAAAAATGAAATCCATGGGAAGAAATGTTTAGCATAATACGTATATAATGTCTCATCTTATAGCACAGATATGTGAGAGGTGTAGATTTTCTCATCTAACAATAGGCAAGAAAGCAAGTTTTGACCAAAATGTCCAGCTGTTCCTTTAATAATCCAAATACACATGGATACATTTTTCCAACAAAAACAAAATTAGCCCTAATTATACAGTATGGTGGCTGTTTTTGGCAGAGGAAAAGGAAATGACTTAAATATGTGTTTTCTGCCAGCTCTAATTCTATAAAGTACAGTATATGAACCTTTATTATGGGTGGCAAACCCCAAGTAGTCTCCACTCACGGAGGTGAATAGGCTAATCTATAGTGTGTGTGTGTGTGTGTGTGTGTGTGTGTGTGTGTGTGTGTGTGTGTGTGTGTGTGTGTGTGTGTGTGTGTGTGTGTGTGTGTGTGTGTGTGTGTGTGTGTGTGTGTGTGTGTGTGTGTGTGTGTGTGTGTGTGTGTGTGTGTGTGTGTGTGTGTGTGTGTGTGTGTGTGTGTGTGTGTGTGTGTGTGTGTGTGTGTGTGTGTGTGAGTGAACTGGACAGAATAGTGAAGCATTGATGAATCTAACTCAATGGTGTTTGTGTGTGTGTTTGCACTCCTGGTCTTAGCTGGGTGGTGGATGGGACAGTGATGGATGTGTGTGTGCAATTTGTTTCCAGGTTGTGTGTGTGAGCACTAAGATACCTTATCTAGGCCAAGGTTTGGTGCTGTGCGAGACGTGCGAAACAGGGATTGCTTGTTTATGACCTTGTTCGTTATCTCACTGAGTTTTGTAATTCCTTCTCTGATTTCTCAAAATACATGTGCTGGAGAGCATGTGGTGTTTGTCTCTGGCACTGGAGTACTGGGCTTCTTTGTATATTTTTCAGCATGGATGCAGAGTTGCATTTCTTCTGGACTCCCTGTGATTCACTTGTCAGCTGTAATTTCTAAAGGTCTCTTTAACTGTGACCGGCACAGACCAGTAAAGCCACTGAGTTGCACACTGTATGCATAAAAGATAGAAAGAAATGGCACTCCTAAATAGGCCAGGCTGCATCGCCTTTTTCCTCCGACAAAAAAAATCCTCTTTGAAATAATGCCCATGGGAAAAGTTAGGTTGCTCTGAGTACAAATGGTTTGTTTATATCAGAATTGTATTCTCCCTGTTACAATTTGTTCTTCTCTAATGATCCCCTTTAATAATGGCAGTCCAAGGTGCTGAGGTTAAGAAGATTAAAAGCTGTTTTTCCTGTTTTTTCAGCGAGGTGACAGTGCCCTCCGTTATCATCCTCAACACATCCAACGAGCAGTACTTCCTGCCCACTGAGCCGATTGAGACCATGGAGCAGCTGGTCCAATTCATCAACAGTGTTTTGAACGGTTCTGCACAGGTCCAAATCTTCTCCTCTTCTCTCCTTCCCCTCCTCTCTCGTGCTTTTTGTTTATGCATGCAGCTCAGTGTAGCCCTTTCCCCTCCCTTCCCCTTGTCTTGTACCATCGTAATCACACCAGTAGTCTTCATTAATCAACCACGTTGCCTTGCATTTTAAGTCCTCCCTGGAAAATATTTTCAGCAGATGACGTATTTTTGCAATCTCCTTTTGCATGTTTAGATTTCGTATTGCTGTCCTCCCTGAATGGATTATCTGCAATAATTCTGTCTTCTAAGTCAAACACTGAGATTACTACATGACTCTGTATTGTAGTGTGCATACTAATCTGGAAAAGAAAAGTCATCGCTTTCCTCTCCGCACCACACTAAAGTCACCAGATGTATGAAACCATAAGCCAAACAGCCAGAGGTCCTGTCTTTTTTTTTTTTCCCAAGAAAGGTTTAGGCTATTTTTTGCTTGGCAAAACGATGAATTTTTGAATTTTTCCCAAGCATGACTAATATCTTTGAACTTAAGAGCATTGTTCATAGAAAGCATGAACATTAAGGTACGCAGACGGCGTGTTTAGCCTCGCGTGAAGCTGTAACCAGCCAGAGGAGGACAGAGTTGGCAGTCATATTTCGAGCAGGTTTTTAGGGAATTGCTACTCTTTTATTTATTCATTTATTTATTTTTAATCTCTTCCCACTCACTATTCTTGTGGAAGATAGGCTGACTCCAGTTTTTTTTTAGTCCTCTATCCTCCCACTCCCAACAATATGGTGTAAAAAGTGTTTGTTAAAGTGCTCATATTATCGTCATTTTCAGGTTCATAATTGTATCTAGAGGTTGTACCAGAATAGGTTTACATGGTTTAATTTTCAGAAAACACCATATTTTTGTTGTACTGCACATTGCTGCAGCTCCTCTTTTCACCCGGTGTGTTGAGCTCTCTATTTTAGCTACAGAGTGAGACATCTCCCTTCTGTACCATCTTTGTTGGGAGTCGCACAAGCGCAGTAAGTACTGCTAGCTAGTCAGAAGCAGAGCATGAGGGAGTGCCATGCTAGCAGCTAGGCGAGCATTATAACGTGTTGCATAGTGACGCACGTTCGTAGTAAAGGCTGGACTACAACAGAGCTGTTTGGAGCAGTTTGTGAACAGTGTTTTCTGTTGGAGATGGTAAGTCCCTTTGGGGTGGACTTTGGGCTTTTTTACTTTGTAAACCTGTAACGTGCACAAAAAAAGATATACAACACAGGAAAGGAAAGGGAAAAAGCCAAAAAGCAGAATATGAGCACTTTAAAACTTCTCAAACTACTTATGCAGTCCTCACACAGCATAAGCATGAGTCTTTGCAACAGCTGCTTCCACAAAAACCATCCCATGCCCACCTTCAGCTCGTTTACAGAAGTCCTGCTCAGTCAGTGCACACTAATTGGCCATTCTGATGAATTAGCATCGGGACAGATCGCTCATTGGCTGCCCAGGTGCTGTTGCCAACAAATGAGGTCAAACGGAGTAGAGCTGCTGGGCAGCGGACAAACTAGAGTCGGATACAGCCGATCATTTGTGCAGAGAAGCGTTTAATTAAACAATATTTTAAATGTCTGGGATGTACGGACCATATGACGGTAAACTTAACACTTGGATAACTCTGTGTGCGTAGTTTGATGATTAGTTTGAGATTTTTTTTTACTGACCTATTGATAATTGTTTTTGTTATTTAGGGATTGTCCCCCAAGTGATTAGGATGAACTAGACATAGTATCTCTTCTGTCTCTATTAAGTGGTCTGTCTCTCTGCAGGCGAATGGAGGTGATGGATTCATTCAGAGGATCAAACGTGTGGCCTTTGATGCCAGATCCACCATTATGGTAAGTTGGTGAGAGTTCACTCTAGGCTGTAGATGGAGAACATTTTCCAAGCACAATGTCATTGGGGTTCAAAATGCTCATGTGTCATGTTACGGTAATCTCGTATATATGTTTTGTTAAATTAAATCAGTTACCACTGAAATAAGTGCAATTTAAATTGATTAAATCATAGCAATAAATCATTTTAAAGTAGTTCAAAACATGTCCATCTGCAGGATATCCCCATCGTGACCTCCACTAAAAAAATAATTAGTTGACTAAAATTCAGTTACGCCTCAATTAAAGCTCCAAAACCCCCACGCATTTCAGATATACTGTATTTAGTTTGAGTTTATTAGGTTATTTCTAGAAGCAGACATGGTACTGTAGCTTTAGTTAAACCTCCATAAATACAATGTTTTTGCCACTTAGTTGAAGCTGTAAAATAAAGTTAATAATAAAGTTGAACTTTTTTGGCGTACAGTTTCTTATTTACACACTCAGCAGACTCGTAGCAACATAACAGCATTAATATGGAGATGTTTCTGCCAAGAGCAGTGATGGTAAACCAAAACAGTAAAATTGCCACCCGTAAACCAAAAGTTTTTTAAAGGGGCTAAAATGTTCCATAGACCTGAGAGGAACCGCAGACTCGGATAATAATTCTCCTTGGGTTCTTGTGTATGAGCAACCCCTTTCACATAGTCATTTGTCCATTGTTCATGCAAATGAAAATATTGATTAGTGCAGCTTTGACCCTCATATTGTCTTCCCGTCGACCATCCCGTGTGGTTTGCCTGTTTATAAAGCATAAAGTAGCCTATAAATGACCACCCAATTCTGTGTTACATCTTTTTGGCCAACTTCATAACTTATTACCACTAGTTTTACACTCTTTATGGAATTGATGGTGAATGAATCTCATTGACATGAAATTACGCCTAATTATTGAGTAAAATAAGCAGCAATTAGGAGTTATCTTGACTAATAGTTAAGGTCAGAGAAATATATGTTTATGGGTGATTACAGATTTTCTCCCGGTTAGACCATAAAAGTAGTGATCATCAATTAGCGTATGGAACCGTCCATGTTATTTTCATGAAATTTTGTTGAAAAGAAAGCCATGTTTCTGATATAGAAACTTTGAAAACGGGTCAAATTTGACCCGAGGACAGCAGGATGGTTAAAGCTATAGTGCGTAGTTTCTGTCTCCCCCATGAGGAATTCTTGGTAACGACAACAAAACAGTCAGCGCGTCCACATGATCACAAGCCTTACGTGATCTCGCACCACCGCCACCCCTCCTCAGCGCAGTTGCTAGTAGCCAAGGAGGACACGGAGGATTACAAAAACATGATGGACTCTTCAGAACAGGTCATTATCTTCACTCGATTTTCTGTGTGCGGAAGTCGCCGGACGACCCCAGTTTCTGAACACAGCCATACTGAGAAATACAGAGATAGTTATGTGGAGCTGATAGTCTTGATTAGCTTTGTATCAACTCATTTGGCAATGCCTTGAATGTATCAGACGTTAATTAATATTAAAAAGGTAACGCGGTAAAGCTTTAAGGTCTATTTCATATTAGTTTCAAAGTAATATTATTTTGTCCTGCTTCCCAACATTTTAAACCTCTGTTCTAGCCTGGGTTTTTCTTTACCTCTGCAGTTCATTATTAGGATACAGCCGAACACCTTGTACTTGTTGATATGCTCCACACCATGCCTCCCCCTTGACTGCGTTTGCCAGTTTAGGGTAAATGCTGTTTACTGCATATGTAACCTGCGCCAAGGTTATTAACACTGTAAAGCAAATGCCCGAGTGCCCTGCTCTTTCCCACTTGGAGAAAAACAACGTTCAGAGAACAAGACATGGGAGTACGACTGAGAATATGCAGTGCAAGCAGTAAACACAGGATGGGGAAAGACAAACTGGCAACCGAGCAGGAGGAGGTGGAGTAATGAGGGTGTAGACAGGGTCAGCAGGCTTCTCCTCCCACTTTCACTCTTAAGAAGTTGGTTCTTTTAGGAGAACTGGTGTTTATTTTACCACAGGTGTGATAGGAATGTAAATACAGCTGTGTTGTAATGCTCTGGTTGTACTGTAACCACAGGTAAAGCGTAATACTGCGCTTAAAGGGGTGTGGAGAAAATTATAGATTTTATTCAGGAAACTGTTGATGGAAGGGTATAGTGACTTCTAGGAGTTAACCTTGAGGTACTAAGGCTTGTAGAAACACTTTTGTTGAAGGTTTTACTTTTAAGTTGTCGGGTCTGGTTTGACAGTTTAAATCAGTGGAAGAAAATGTCAGAAAATGTAAAAATATAAAAACAATTATTTCTTTTGGCTGTGTGAAGTTTGATTTATGGTTCTGAGTTGAATCTCCGCGTAGATATAGACCCTACGCCTTAGTGTGACGCGCACCTCTACTACGACACCGACCGCAACAACTGCGATTGGTCCGCTTGGCTGGGCTTGGTAGCGTTGCATTTACCACCTACACATTTTCGGGTTCTCCTTCTCCGTGAACAACATGAAATCAAGGAGAGGGTTAACTTGTCCTGCTACAGCTTTCCGATCGGGTCAGAAAGCACAGGGGGAGAACACGTTGTTTCGGTGGTGTTTTTGTTTTGTGTGTCGGTACTCGTTCCGAAGCTAACCCCCGTCACTCTCTCCAGGGTTCCACTGGCTCTTAAAAAGTCAAAATTTCGCTCTAAGTATTGTGTTCTTGGTCTTAAATCATTTTAAACCGGTCTTAAAGGAGAACTCTTAACTCTTAACTTTTACGTTAATATTGATCGCTATATACGTCTGGGATGAGTGAGTGTGTTCAGCCCGGCTTTGGTAATAATCATCACGCAGCAGTTCCGTGTGTATTTGTAGCATACATATCGATTTTGTGTGCGATCCATCTGGTGTTGGTGAATAGGAGTCTCTGCAGTGGCGAATTGTGTGGTAGTTTCCTAAGCCGGGCTAACAGGCCTGTTAGCCTGCTAGCAGGCAGGCCTTCTGTAACGCTAGTTACTTAACAAGAAACGGGCATCATTTGGTCCGTTTCCATGTAGTTACATAGTCACTGATATGATCATAACCACTACAGTGCTCAATTACCTATTTTTGAGTGGGGAATATACTTCAAAATTTTGCCGCGAAAGCATGAACTGTCCTCTGGAGGACATCCACCAGACCAGCGGGCGCCTGTGGATTGTTGTCGGCCGCAGCATATATATATATATATATATATATATATATATATATATATACACATGTGTATATATATACATACATTATATATATAATGTACAGATGTGTATGTACAGATTATTATTACTCCGTGTCGCTTTTATTCAGTTTGAATACATTTGTTTTACTTTGCAAGTACTTTTACGACCCTGCATTTCATTCGTTACTTTTATGTTTCGTGTTACTTTTCATTCATAAAGGTCTTAAAAAGTCTTTTAAATTTGACTTGGTAAAACCTGCAGAAACCCTGTCTCTCACTCGCTCTACCGCACACTCCTCGCGCATACAAAAACCGGCTCTGCTATTCTCTTTAAGAGATACGCTGGAAACATGATAACACACCATTGCACAAGTATAAATCCTCACATCGGGGAAGGCCCCTTACTTAAGTGAAGCCGTAAGCTCTGCATAGAGTCTTATGGAAAGTGTGCAAAATCGTATTGGTTTCCAATTAGCAACGGCACCAAAGTATGAATCCACATGTGAAGGGCTTGTCGTACACCTGTGAGAGAAATGAAAATGCTATTTTCTTCTTGCTTCCCTAAATTTAGCGAGCTGCATGCATCACCACGGCTAGCCCTGCTTACAGTGACATGATACAGTACGATACAAAGTAGATAGGCAGCAGCCATCACCTCGCCCCCGCAGAGTCCTGTATTTAAATGCACGTCTGACAGGAGCATGAGGAAGCAGCCACATTAGCCCCAGTGACTCATTGCCAGCTGTGTTAGCATAGCATACCCACCTCTAACTCATCCAGCATTACACAGCAGCATCAATTACCATCCCTCTTCCTGTGGCAATGACCGGAGGGAACATGAATATTTCTCAGCTCAGTGGCTGACAGAAGTTGTGACCGAATACTCCCTTCTAGGTACATTGTCTCTGATGTATCCTGCTATATTAAGGCTAAATGACTCATTTGTCACCAAGATCATTTAAAGAAGAAGTTGTCCTTCAGTGACTCGGCCACGGTTGAGCCTGCAGGGATCGTGTTTCGCTGGAGTGGAGTGGTACGTGTCACAAAAATATCCAATTTTATATGCAGGTTCAGGGCATGCATGTGAATCAGAGTTTTGAAAATTTACTGTACAAAAAATAAAATGAAGTCTAGAAAGGTTTTATTTGCTGAAGCATTGAAAGATAAAAAACTAATTCAGTTGTAATTCACTTTAAGTATGTGTGTGCATACTACCAGTATGCGTTTGAGTTTGTGTGTGAGTGTGTAGTCGTGGGATGTGAGCCTAGCGAGGAAGACAGAAAAAGAACAGAAAATATCTTCAGACAGACTTGTGTATAAAGGTGGATGTTTGCTTGTTTGAAGTTTTGAGATTTCTTTATTCATTTCAGTTCAAACGGCACAATCTGAAAGTACAAGAAACCCAAAGGATTGTAGATAAAAGGGTGAATCTGGTCCAATCTGGTCATCGGTGTAAAACAAAACCAAAGCAAACAACACCGCACATTTCAAGATAGAAACACAAACGGTAGACCGTAATACAGAAGTTGCATGACAAAAATGTAATTAATACTAAAATATTACCGCCTCCCTGGGTTTCTGCAAATGATTTGTGACCTGCCTTCTAAACACACTCGCGAGGCTTAATGGCGTAATGCAAATGAATGAATGAATGAATAAATAAAAATGCAGTATCCCCGCTAAAAACATAAAAGCCTGTCTGCAATTTTCCCGACAAATATTTTTGGATCTCCGAATAGGATTTTGAATTCACTCTACCTATTAGCTAATAGGAAGCTCTTAAACACTGTTAAGAGAGATTTAACACTTTTATTAAACTGCCAGACTCCACAACTGTGCTGTGCTATACTGAAAGAAAGGGATACCTTGTTATTGTGTTTTGCTGTTTTTATGTGTGAAGAAATAAAGTCAGGTGCATGGGGGCAAAAATGAGCATGTGGCCCCTCCTGAACCCCGGTTCTTCCCACTTTCTCTACACTTACGCATGCGTGGTTTATACGGTTTTGTTTAGTGGCGCTTTTGTCCCATCCACCTCATTTCCAGTTGACACAGAAGCTCCAGTACAGTTGTTACGAGCAGTTAACATAGTATTGAGTTTTTTCCTATGATGATCAAAGTAATATTCAGATTCAAGAGTTTCCTGTTCTTCTCTAAATTGACTGACAACCTGTACAGTGTCCTAATCTACACAGTCGTAGCTAGTTAACTATGTAGGAGATCCTCCAAAACTCGGATTGGTCAGTTGTTGTTGTCAAACCATGTCAAACAGCCGTCAACTAACATCACAGCAGACATGTTTGAATTGCTAAAAAGATTTGAAGCTTTTGGACGTTGATTTAGATGTCTGTAACCACACTGGGCTTGTGGTAATTTAAATAAATACAAAGTTATTTAGAAATATGCACCATCAATCAATGGTCAATCAATGCCAATTAAATATTAGAAAGTATTAAAACTAGATTCTAGATATGGAGGCTCTATGAGAGCAGCTTAATACCGGTGGAAGATAGCCTGACAAGCCAGACCCACATCCAGATGTTGGGTCTGGGAGCTCACCATTGACGGAGCTCAATCCGAGGGGCGGGATAAACGGTTGTCTTTCAAATTCCCTCTGCACGCAATAGGATAGCGCTACAACCAGGCAGAGCAACAAAGAGGTGACGTAGTCAGAGCTAGTTGATAGATTAAACTTTTGCCGCATCCGGTCGGCAAAACTCCGAACACATCTTCCTTAATTAAGAATGATTTCAGTGCCGTTCTTTGTTCTTTTCTCAAAGAAAAGCTTAACTCCAAGTCTTCCAGAGTCACGGCCAAAGCCGATTCGAAAGACCGCTGTTCCCAGCAGCGGCCATAAGCCCGCCCACCAACTCTATACACAATGTGATTGGCCCAGCCAGAGTTTGGTTTTTCCAGCTCGCAAGCCAACGGAGAGTTGCTAGACCCCCCTGGCTGCAAATTACATTTGCTGCCGCTAGGTTGCGTCTAGATTTCTAGGCTAGGTGGAAGATGCAGCGATGCAGAATCGTACCCCAGGGTGTGTCAGTAACCGTGACATCACTGTTGGGTGTGTTTATAGATGCAAACCAGAGCACAACTTCGGCCATCTTCAGTTACCCTTTAAGTATAAATGCTGAGATGGCCCTATGGCCCTTCTCTCTTCTTATTCACTTGCTTACTACCAAGCAAATTAGCAATTAATCCAAACCCCACAATCAAATGATCACACAGTGATCTCAGGGGCCCCGCTGGGCAGTTACCTGCTTTGCCCGCTTGGTAATCCCCACTTGGAAAAAGACAAGAACGAAGGTTTAGGAAGGGATTATGAGTGATGTTTATGTTTTTTAGACGTGTATATTTACATAGTGGATTTACAAAAAAAAAAGAGCATGTTCTTATAGTGGTTAGAGTAAACGAGCTTAAAATTCTTCTGCAAAATATTTGATTGTAAAAGAAAATTCACATATTGTTCTCTCTTCTGTCCTTTCTCGCTATCCTCTTTACTCCATTATTTCCCCTCCACCCATTCGCATCTCTTTACTTTTGCCTCCATGTTCTCCCCCACACGTCCCGATTCTTTGTCTTCCTTTCATCTCTCGCTGTCTCCTTTCCTACATCAGTCAGTGTTTCGCAGCTCTCCGCTGCTGGCCTGCTTCCTGTTCGGCCTACCGCTGGGTGTAATTAGCCTGATGTGCTATGGCATCTGCACGGCTGAGTCGGATGACGGTTCGGATGACATAGATGCGCTCAAGAGGGAGGGCCTGACGGATGAAGAGGAGGAGGAAGAGGAGGAGGAGGAGGAGGAGGAGAGTCAACGCGCCACTGAGCTGGAGGGCCCTGAAGAGGGCGAGAACGAGGAAGACGATGTTGGAGAGAAGGATCCCGAAGAGAAGAAAACCGATTAACACAGGGGCTCCCGCCGGATAGAGGATGATGGGCCTAGTCAAATGCAGTGACATGAAACTCAAAGACCGATCAATGTATTACTATTCTGCTTCTTTGTCTTTCATATCACTGCGCCTCCGAGCCCCTCGAGCACAGACTCTTCCCCCATCTTTGAGTTCTGTGTTTAAGGTCGGCTGCTCAGTGAAGCCATAGAATCATGTCTCAAACTAACAGCCTTTTTTATGATGGAGTGTAAACGCATACTGATCAAGAGAAGGAGGGATGGCTGTGAACCAAACAGCCCACTTATTTATTATGATTCGACCAACCAGTGGTTTAGTCCATGTGATGTGTGACCTCTTTGTTTTGTAACCACTTAAATGCCCCTATCTTTTTTTTTTTTTTTTTTTTGTCATATGCCAATCTCTTTCTAGTTTACTATGTTATCCTTAATATTGCCTTTAAACTAAACACAACATGAATACACAAAAACAATGTGTTTACCACTACCCCCAACCCAAAGTGTAGGCTTATCAAATATAGTGATTGACGTGTGTAGAAAGCAAAGGAAGTGCCCAAGAAGGGAAATCTGCCATAAATGAATTGGTTTTTTTTTGTGTGTTTTTTAATTGTTATTGCCTGAAAATATTTCTTCTTCTACTAGGGGTGCAAAGTGCCGAGACAGTCGTGCATTTAAACTTATTTCTCATGCCAGCTGCCTGTTGGTGTCCAATTATGAGGCGAGTTGATGAAAAAAGCTGGAATGGTAATTGGTGTCAGTCTGTCTGATACTAGAATATGAAAAATGCACCTTTCGTTCTATTTTATGACCAGCCTGCTCAAAATTCCTAGTCTAGATGGGTTGTACCTGTGCAGGAGACCCCCATACCATGCATCAGTAGTTCCTGCAGCTTTTAACAACTCATATGCCTCAGATAGACTGGCTCTGTCTGTTTCCATATTTCAATCTGTCCTCCATCCCTGGTTGCTATATTGAAATCAGTAGGCAGGTTGAGGTTTAAATCCTAATGCACTGAGCGTACAACATATTAAACCCGTCTTCCTAGTAGTTGGTTCCACCCCCTTTTTTTTCTGTTCTAACCCACTATTGTTAGTTTTCTCAAAGCATTGGAATTCATCTCTATCCTATTTTCGTACCCTTTTGACTGAAGTGTATGTAATAGCTGAAATCAAGTATGGGTTGTGGCTTTTTCTTAGAGTCAAGTGGCCAGCCTATTACAATAAAGGACAAGTGTTCCTAAAACCTGCCACGCCCAGCAGAATACCAGTTTTTATGAAAAATGCACAGTAGAGTGCACTTTGTTGGATTTGGCAGTGAGGCACGTTAAAGCAGCTGAGAACCTGTTTCATTATCTTTAGTATGTTTAGTATAAATTCAACTTGTGTGACTAAAGAAGGGAAAAATAAAGGTAAACCCGTTAACACCCAAAAGAACTCAGGGTGTAATTTTGAGATATGATTTACTGTAGTGCTTCAGTGACACATTTTTCAGCAACTGTTACCCCGTTTACACCTACGTGGTTATTTTGAAAAAACGGAGACATTTCCCTTCGTTTACACGCAAACAGAGAATTCACCTCTGAAAACCATTCTTTCTAAAAACTGCGGCCAGAGTGGAGATTTTTGGAAAACTTTGTTTGCACGTTTGCATGTAAACTGAGACAAACGGAGGTTTAGGCAGCCGAGGAAGTGAGGAAGAGAAGAGAGAGGAAGTGATTAGTTGCTGTTGTTGCTATTTTCAGGATTCGAATTTGGGTAACGTGGGCTTGAGCTTCTCGTTACACTGCCTCCTACAGGTTTGGCATGCTCTTGACGGCATGCATGCATATATATATATATATATATATATATATATATATATATATATATATATATATATATATATATATATATACACACACACACACACACACACACACACACACACACACACAGGTACGTGTAAACAAACACTTTTCTGAAAACTGACAGTGCACAATGTTATTTTTGAAAACTGAGAGGTTGAAATGTCCGTTTATGAAACTAGCCGGCCACGTGAAAACGTAGCAGGATTCTTACTATATTCTTACTTTGTTCCAATACCACCCCGCCCACTTCAAACCAGTGGGAGGAGCACAGTTAAAAATGCTAACGCTATATAAAAATCTCTCGTGTTAAATAATCAGGATGGCAGACAAAAGTGTATTCATGTTGGACCCCATCGCTCATAAATGTACACTTAATTAACTTAAAGTTAATCTAGTCTGAAGGGAAAATATGAAGCTAGTGCCAGCAGCGTGTTAGCTTAATCCAAAAAAATAGAAACGGGGTAACAACTAGCTAGCCCGTTTCACTAATTTTAAAGGTAATATCTCTTTTTCTTCTTTTAATCTGAACAAAAACTGAAGTAACTTCCTAGGAGTATTTCCTGGAAACCTTACGGCAAAGGCTCCAGGGTTGCTTCTCGTGTCGCTTGAATTGCCTCCTCGACTCCTCCACTTGCCCCCCGCCCCCCCTTCCTCGCGTCTTAGTCCCTCCCGCCGAGGAGGCACGAGAGAGATGCGAGGAAATCCTGGGAGGAGAGAGGAACCGAGGGAATGTGTTTTTAGAGGGATGAGACGTCCTTTCCTCTGAAGCATCACGTGAAGTCGTCAGCTGTTTGGGCGGAGTTAGCGACTCCTTCAGCTGCTCTCGTGTATCCTCGCCAATAGCTCCTCGATGATTGATGATTGAGAAGCACCCGAGGAAGTCACTGCACCCGGCTAGGATCTGGTTTGTCCTTAGCGTCGTGTAACCCCCAGTAAAACCACAACATGCTTTTACACGTTCTTTCATGGATTCAACAAACAACATATAAGATGTTCATTAGTGACTTTGTAAGAGTGCCGGTAGGAGGTAATCCTCAATCTCTCCCCCCCACCCCCCTCCCCCCATTCTGTAACACTTAAAAAACCCTTAAAGTGTAGCTGAATAATAAGATCCCTTCAGGATTTCTTATTCTTCATTTCATCGTGCTTTTGTAGCTCAGTAAATCTTGTAACTTGATCGACTTTAGGCAATTCAACCTGAGTGCACATGTTGTTTTGACGTATACAGAGCTTGTCTGTATCATTACTGTGAAAGTGCACTAAAGGAAACCATGCCCTCGCCTTGCCTTCTGGTTTTGTAGTTGCCTACCATTCTCTGCCAAACTTCCTCTTTGGGTTTGTTTTGAGATTGTCACACTTTATTATAGGTTTGAAAGATTGAAATAAAGATTGTCCTCTTTTGTTCTTGTTGAATCTGTCTTTTTATTCCATCTGATTTCTGACTTCCATTTCTCCATCTGTTTCTCAATCATCACATGTAGGCTATATAAATGTTTTTTCTTTTTCTTTTTCCCACTCCGAGGTATAATCCAAGGTAGAGGTGTCTACTCAATTATTGCAGATGTAATACAATTTTTGGAGATCTAGGTGTTACCGCGGCTGATTGCATTACTTGATGTGAAACTCATTTATTTCTTCTCTTTGGGGAATGACGTCGCTCAAAAGTCTAACTCGGAGACGTGACTTTATATAATGAAAAGGCACAGTGTCACGGCGTACTTTCGGAAGGCCGGGCCCTCACACAGTTTAATAGAAAGACAAGTTGCTTTTGGGAAGTGCGTTTTATAGGTCAGATAAAAGAGAAGAATGTTAATTTTCCATTGTATGTCATTTTGGGGATACATTACCCCAAAGGGCGAGATAATATATAACTACATCTGAATCAGTGTCATTGAGTGGTGCTGATGCAAAAAGTAATTCATCGCTCAATTACCTCGCTGTATATTCCGAGAATGGGTTTTCGTCGCGTGGCAAATGAAGGAGGCCTGATGTCTCTTCTCTTTTCGGAGAACCAACAATCTCGAGCACTAGACAAGGGCAATTACACTTCACTGCTCGTTCTGACGTCTGTCTCATGTTGAAATGGCATATCAAGGCGAGATAGTAATCATCTCATTTCTGACTCGCATAGGAGGTGTTATATGGTGTAAGGTCAAGATGGTTATTTCAGTTAATGCTTCCAGCCTGTACTTCAGAGGTATTCTGAGCTCAGTTTGTGTCACTTAACAAGATGAGAAATGGTTGATTGGCTTCGCTCAACATGGAAACCAGCCCACACTTGTTCTCTGTGAGTCTTTGCAGATCCTGTTAGAAAAGCAGTGTTTTTTTTTTTTTTACATCCCGGCTTATAGATGGCGGCAGCTGCTAAAGTCCATCTTTTTGCTGCCACAAATACCACACCACAATGTCGGCAAATGCGCCCTTTTGATTTGTCAACCTCCCATCAGCGAACGCCTCTTTTGTGTGTGTTTCCATCATCGGCAGTGAGGCCTAGATCATTTTTCGTGCCCCCGTCAAGACTATTTTTGGTGCCGTGACTTCACATCAACAGTTCAACTGAGTCTAATAGCCGCTTGTCAGCTTGTCAGTCGATTAATGGTGCCTTGTTGCTGTTGTTTTGACCTGACATTTTGGAAAACTTTTCTTCGGGGGTTGTGAGAAAATGACTGTGTGTGCAAAGATGCCCATCAAAGCTGTTACAACTTCTGCATCAAAAATCATTAAACACACACACACACACACACACTCACACACACACATACACACAGGAGGATAGTGTCTGTCAGCTGAAAAGAAGATAATAAAAACACGAGAGTCCAACACACACTCTAAGTTTCTGAAAGTTAATTATTATTACTATATTATAATTATAATGTATACAGTTTTTTTTATATCACAATTGTAATCATTACGTCTGTTTTGATGCAGTGTTGTGTAAACCTGAACTCTCCATTAGTGCTCCCCTGTGATTATACATTATTAAGGGTCACCACATACGGTTTCCCCACATACAATCCCATCTGCAGATAACATCCCATCCATCCCACCCCCCTATTGAACGCTTGTCATGCTTTCTATTCTCTTGTGGCACACATGTAGTCTACAATCATAAGAGGGCAGATTTACTACTACAAATTCTTAGTTTTCTTTTTTTTATGTCCAGAGTGATCACGTCTTTAGTGCATTTGTTATTTACCATTGAAAACTGTCTTGTATGTGATTAGGTAATTGTGTTGTCTTCCCGTCAGCCTTGAAAAAAAGTTTTTGACGCCTTTTGTTTTTAAATTACAAAATTTTTCTTCTACACATTTTCAGCTCTTATTTCTACGTCCCATATTTTCTAAAATAAAACAACAATTGAAAACGGGTCAATGTGACCCAAAGTCAACACAAGGGTTAACAGAGAATATTAAAAATAAATTCCTCATGTTTGGCAAATCATGTAATGATAGTTAAAGTATATCCATAAGTAGCATATTAATAATGACATTACCTCATAAATTATGACATATTTCTCTGCCTTATAACAGTTGATTAGTTCCTTTTTTTTCAACTACAAAAAGTAATGATATTGGTGGTATCGCCAACCCCCTACCTTACGGTTGCTAAGCAGTGATTGGACAATAACTCTTGGGGTGAGGGGTTTAGTAAACGGTCAATTAGAAATCATAAAAGTCAAGACGACTGTAGTCCTGCGCCTCATACAGACCCCATATCTTGGTTTGGGACAAATCTTTATTTATAGCTAAAGCTTACAAATGATGCGCTGCTCTGCAGAGAATAAGTGCCTGGCCCATATTATCCCTGTCACCTCTAAGTGCACTGTAAGCTTTCCCCAGTAGAGTGTTTCTGCTTATCACGCTGCCAAGGAGCTGCTGCCACATGGCAGCTGCCTAATGATGTTGCCCAGGTCGTGATCATTTACTGAAGGGACCTGTCCCCTCAGGGGGGGTCAGGTTGACTTACAGTACCTGAGACGTAACTGTTCCTGGAGGAGGTGACATGTGCCTGAGCGCAGCTGCTGACGCCGCCACTCCCACCCATTTGCCACGAGCAATTTCCAACCTCCAACCTGTTTACCAAAAGAGCTTAAAAATCAGCTTTCATGGTCAAGGAAGACAACAGGGTCATCAACACATGAATGTTTGCAGTGTGTGTGTGTGTGTGTGTGTGTGTGTGTGTCACAGCCTTCATAGCCTGTGTTTAATCTGATCCTTAGTCGCTTCACACAGATGTTCAGAGACATTACGTGACTGGCCCGCTGGGTCCGGAGCTTACTCCCAAACCCCCTAGTGACTGTAGCCAGCTGGGTTTAAATGATGGTACAGTAACAGCACTTATGTACTCATACACACTTATATTGCACACACACACACACACACACACACACACACACACACACACTGCTGACATATGGCCTTTTGCTGCTCAGGAAACAAATTGTAGAAATGGAAGAGCTTGTGAGAACAGTGTCTCTGACTCCCTTTTAACCCCTAAAAACTGGATACCTCAGAAAATACTACTGGGGCATAAGGAGCTGAGTGCTATATTCTGTGAAGAAAGTGGGATTTAAGAGAGTTTTTTCTTACAATAATCATTTCAGAGGCATGTCTAAAAGATTTTGAATCGGTTTGAGTCATACTGTCGAATACAGTAGGCGATTAGATGGGTGATGCTATCCCGCTTGTTAGCAAAATGATCAAAATGCATGCCCCTTGTTAACCTGCCATCCCAATTCTCCATCCCCTAGTAGCAGAGAGAGTGTAGGGGCAGAGGGGTTGTTTAGTTGAATAGGTTAGTCTAGTCTGCCTGACTCATTGATCCTTTATCTGACTGAGGTTTTTGCAATGTAGAATCTATGGCCCCGACAATGGCTCTGAAATAGCGGAGCTTTGTATTAATAAATCCATGAAAGTATCCATGATGCTGAAGTAAGTGGATGGATTTGTAATTGCAACTTCTTTTTTCTGAGTCCCGTCTTTCTGTCTTTTCGTCTTAGATTTAGTTTTGAGTTCATCTGGCTGATTGGACTCTTCCCAGGACTGTGGGTGTAGACTGATCGACTGGCATGTTCCTGAGCCTCCTTTGAGCTCTGTTGCACTTGATAGGGCAGGACAAATGACAGCTTTATCATTCTTATTGGTAGATGAAATTTGAAAGCTCGTAAAGCTCTGTCCCACCTTTAACCTGAGCAGAGGTCTAATCTAGCCTGGAAATCCAGACCCAAATCCGAAAGATTAAGGGTCTGGCAATGAGTAATGAAAATGGCCCAACTCGAGGGGCGGCACCAAGCATGCATTTGAAAATCTCCCTGCACGCAATTGCATAACATTACAACCAATCGCAACAATACATCTTGATGTATCCAGATCGCACCCATACGCTTAGCTACCAGCGGAGCTAACTGGTAGATTGAACTCTTGCCGTATCCGGTCGGCAAAACAGCATAAACGTCCTTCTTAGAAAGGAACAATTCGAGCGCCATCTTCCGTTCCTCTTTAAGATAAAAAGCCAAGTCTCTCATTGTAGTGGCCAAAACCGTTTCAAACAACTGGTGTTCATCCGTAGCCATCTTGCAATGTTTACTAATGACTTCGACGTCGCAGCGCTGTCGTCATCTGTTTAGCTCGCCTCTGGCCCGCCTATATCAGATACACCGATGTGATTGGTGCAGCTCGGGCTACAAGGGCATAGTTAACGAGCATCATTACTGAATGCCAGAGTGACTCACTGAGCAAATTCAAATTGTGCTCTCGCGAGAACTCTGGATTTCCAGGGTAGGTCTAATCAGCCAGAATAACTGAAATCACGTGTGTGGGTGTACAAAATCTTTGAGATGGCTGCAGACCATCTGGTCTCTCTCTTCACCATGCACCACTCCAGGGACCCTCCAGCTCATTACTTTTTCATTTTATTTTGCCTTTCCCTTTTACACACACCTCATGATACACTCACCCATACACTTTTTGGACAGTTTGGACAAATTTAATTCTTTAAGTAGATGTCTGGGCTTGCTCTTTTGTTACAAGCAGGAGCCAACTTGTACCAAATGGGGGCCTGTCCCGGATCTGAACTCCTGCTTGTAACAGACCCCGTACAAGATAAAGAATATGCCAGGGACCCCCTATTAAATTCGTCCCTTGGAAAAATTTGATGTAGTCAATTTGTTACACTTCTATAAACTTAGTTATGTGAAAGAACAACACAAAGGAAATGTATTAGAAAGACATATGTTAAGCATATTTGCAAAAATCCAAGAGTTATAGATTTGTTAGATTAGAAAGTAATGTATAAAGCCTTTTGTAACAAAATAAAAATACAATTTCTTTCCGATCATGATGATTTAAATGAATAAATCTGAAAACTATTATCTCATTATGGTGGTCTTAAAATATTAATGTAGTGCTCTAATTAATATACATGTAGCTAAAAGGGTATATGTGACTTATGTTTCAGGTTTAATTAGAGTTTGGACCCACACTGGTGTATTCAATTATTCATTGCCTTTTTGGTGTCTGATATTATCCAATAAATATTATCCTATCAAGTGCAGCGCTTTAGCATCAGTCTTCTTGTTGGTAGATGATATGTTCTGGTCTGATTCTGTGCTAAACATACACATAACACACTTGACCAAATATTCAAACGAAAAAGAAAATATGTAATCAAAACAAAAAAAACACACATGGGAGGCGGACATACTTGTAACCATAACACGATAGACCTCTGCTTATATTATCCTGTGTACAGAGAGAATTAAAAAAGAAAATTGAAGAAATAGTTCAGCATTTTGGGATAGATGCACATTTGCTTTCATGCAGACAGATAGATGCAAAGATCAAAGCAGTCTAATGTCTACTGTTCCTATTTAGCAGTCTAAATAGGACACTACAGCCAGGAGACGGGTAGCTTAGCTTAGCTTTAGGACTGGAAACAGTTATCCTGGCTCTATCCAAAGGTTATGGTTTTAGAGGGCCTTACTCTATGTGCCTAGACTCTTCCCCAGCCAGGAGCCATGACCCCCCCAAACCCCCTCCCACCCCCCATAAAACCACAACTTGTTGTCTTTATGTCTTTAACCTTTACCTGAACTTTTCTCTGTTTTAGTGGCAGCAGATGTTGAAAACAGGAACATTGCATTCAGCTGTCTTAGTAAATGTCTTCTTGTTTTCATTTAAAATTTCCAGAAATGCTTTTTAGATTCTTTTCATTTGTTCTTGAGTGCTAGCCCGTGCCACCAACAAGATATACTCAGTTGTTTTTGTGTTTTTCCATTTTTTGTGTCCTAATATTTTGCCCACAGTGAACAAATATTAAAGACACTTTTCTGCGAAGCCTAATGCAATGACAATGAATCAGTGCAACAACCAGAAAAAACAACAAAAACAACCTGTGTATTATTACAACCCAGAAGGTTTCTATCAGAGGTATTAACAGAAAGCCCAGAAGAGTCTGTTAGACTTGGCCCCTACAAACAGAAATAGGTCTCAAGCCTCATTAGTGCTTGTTTTAAAATGTCTTCCTGGGCTATCTACTATCAACAAGAATGCATTTTAAGAGATTAGTTTGCACCTTTGGGTCATTTTAAACCAAATAACTGATCATAATTATGTTTCCCTAATTATGATTATTTCATGATTACATTACAGAGCTCTCTTGCCACAGCAAACACAACACGGGTCTCCAGGCTACTGAGAGAGTGAGGTGACAGTGTCAACGAAAGCAATTAAAAAGCTATCAGAGGGTGCTGAAAAGAAAACATTTCCTATTAGATTGCAAAACTTAACTACTGGCCTGAGCCAAACGTGGCCACAGGAGCACTAAGACGTTATTACTCCCTGCAGGCGCTGTGCTGTTATTCCTCCATGGTGTTAGATGTTAAAGTGGGCTCAGTAATGACCACTAAGAGCACTTTGCACCGCTGTTCCAAAGAATATCGCATCAGAAGAGATTGTTTCTACTCGACTTGTCATTGTTCACATGAACCCTTAAGGGCATCTGGTAAATTTGAAACGCATTATTATTCTACAGTGTAGGGATGCAGGGACGTCTGCAGTAAGGAGTAAAGGTGGGATTGTCTCTCCCTGGAGGCTGTTTGATCAACCTAAGTCCCTTCAAAATAACTAACAAACTATAAAGTTCTCGAAGTTTGTACTAATTACCTCCTCCAAGCAGGTTCTGTTTTTGGTTCGTTTGTTTAACCCTCTAAGGTCTAAGGGCATTCTCACATATCTTCTTAAATTCACCTTTTAAGGTATTTTTATATAACTGATCCCCATGTGTTTCACATCAAAATGTTCACAATAAACTCAGCTTTCCATATGGTGACGCCCACATTTTTTTTCTAGAGCAATTTGTAAGGAGATAATTTGGGGCTAAAGCGGAAACGCTGATGTTGGCTTTTTTTAAATCCCTCAAATCTCTTTTGAAAACAAACCTTAAAGGTGAACTATGCAGTTTGGTTTTTTTTGGTTTAATTTACCTTAACTGAACAGCTTCGGAGTCATTGGAATGGTTATTTGACTTTTTTTTCGAGTTGAATGGTGGTCGTCTCGCTTCCCCCTAGTGCCTGTGAGCGGAAAAACCACCCTTGCAACTTTCGTCCCGTATGGCGTGATATCAGGTTGTCGCGATGTAACTAACTGCTTCACGGCACTGCACGCATACGACCATTCAGGAACCGGCTAACAAGGTAGCGATGGAGTTTTTACATTATCGTCATGGCTGAGCTGGCAAAAAAGAAGCAAAAAGCTAGAAAAGCATTGTCGGAGGAACAGAGAAAGAGGAAACGGCAGACTGACCGAGCGAGGAGTCAGACTCAAGTAAACATAGGAACTGCCAAATATCTATTCTGAAGCTGTAGGGGGAGCTCTATAGAGAAACCTGCGAGAAAACAGCGAAGAAATGGCCCAAACTGCATAGCGCCCCTTTAACTTATGATTTGTTGTACGAATTGTTTCAGTGCTTGAAATGAGTTTACCAAAGTCTTAGGTTAGATATGGTTAAAATAGTAAATAAATGTCTGAAGTGACATTTTGTAATATCGCTTTTTGAGTCAGAGTTTTGTCAAACGCGCCAGTGTGTCTTTACTTCTTCAGAGGGTTAAAGGCAAATACGTTTCTTTAACTTTATCACTATAACATTTCCTTTAACCACATGTGTAACAGTTATGCGTATTTGTACTAAAAGAAAGAATTTTGTACAAACTATATGAGGCTTTGTCAGTATGATATTTCTAATGAAAACAAATGCAGTAATTAAGACTTCATCTGGGGCTGTCTTGCTCTAACAAAAACAACATCACTGTATTTGTAACAGATCACTCCCGGTTCCACTACTATGGGTAAAAAGGTAGTATAGCAGGATGAAAAGCTACCTAATTAGCACTGCCCAGTGCATAACTACGGTGGCCGACAGGGGCACACACACTGCAACTTAATGAAACACACGCAAATGGACAAAACACAAGCAAATTAAGAAAGCATCGTCATTAATTTGACAACACATGCGAAGCATTTAGCAAACGCGCTGCAAATACACACAACACGACCAAATACACAAACGCGCCGCAAATACACAAACGATGCAAAAAGAAAAGCACACAAACTTCGAAAACAGAAGCGATGCAAAAAGAAAAGCACACAATCCCCAAAAACAAATGCAACAAAAAACCTGTTGCATCCAGATTAGACAACGGAAGTTCTCCAGGCCTCTAGTGAGTAGCGCTAAGTGGAACAGCTTGATTTTCGACCCCATGGGGAGAGAGAGAGAGAGAGAGAGAGAGAGAGAGGCAGGGCACGTTCAATCTCAGAACGGTGTGCACCGTTGTGAAACGGTGTGCAACTGCTTTGAGATCATAGACTGTAAATATGAAGTCTATGTTTGAGATATGTTTTCTCTCGTTTGGTGGGCGTGTCTCTAGTTTATTGGCTGAGGTCACAGGTGATACCCAATCAGCATAGACGTGTGTGTAAACTCGTGGTGATAAAAAGGCAGAGCGCTCTCTTCCCGTGGAGTCGAAAATCAAGCTGTTCCACTTAGCCCTACTCCCTAGAGGCCTGGAGAATTTCCATTGTGTAATCTGATTGCAGCGTTTTTTTTTTGTTGCATTTATATTTCGGGGATTGTGTGCTTTTCTTTTTGCATCATTTGTGTATTTGCAGCGCGTTTATGTATTTGGTTGTGTTGTGTGTATTTGCAGCGCGTTTGCTAAATGCTGTGCATGTGTTGTCAAATGTATGTGTTTTGTCTATTTGCGTGTGTTTCATTAAGTTGCAGTGCGTTTGCCCCTGTCGGCCACCGTACTTAACTGACATTAATAACAACAACAATAGAATGCATCTGTCAGGACAATCACAGTAGAAAGAACATGTTGTAGATAAACTAGATTCTCTGTCAAGTGAAGTAAGTAATTCCACTTAATTCCTGCATGATGTTTAACAGTATATTGCATGTATATAATGTATATCATGTCATTCTGATTTGTTAAGTCAATACCAGTTTAAGTGCTATTGAGGCCTATTGTCATTATGTGACTGTGAGTTGTGTGTATGCGATGTTTGTATTGACATAACTGTATGCAGCCTATATTTCTATGCAAAGTTTCAATAGGAATATCTCCAACTATAATATACTTACCCACAAACGAATGTTCAAACTCAAACTGAACTCGCTCAAAAGTTGCTCAGAACTGCTCCAAAATAAAGTGAATCCCAGATAAAAACAAACCCCACAATGTCATTGTCAAGCAGCAATTGCTTTTAAGGCAGTGACATGTGCTCTCTATGGGGACACGAGCAGCCTGGATGAGTGTGCGCAGAAGTTGTCAACCATCCAGATAAATCCTCTCAGAGTTCCACGCTGCTTATACCACCCAGAAGGATCTGGCCCGGAGGTTCGTCAAGGACAGCCAGAGGCAGATTCAAAACTGGCCCTCAGCCCTGTTTTTCCCAAAGGTGGTTGTCTTCTGTGGCTTCACTTCTGTTCCTCTCTCTCCCTCTCTCTCTCTGTGATGTGCGTGCCCATTTGGTGTAGCTGCAAGTAGGGCAGAGATAGTCTGTCATGCGTTTCCGCCTATCTGGACTTGGTTTAAACAGAGCGGAAAGTGAAAGCGCTGCTCAGGAGCTCTGGCCAACAATGGCATAGAGGCGGGGGGGTGATGGGATGGCCCACCTGGAGTTAATATAAAAAGTTTAACGCTCATACGCAACATGAAGGGTCCTGCAGGATCACAGCCTGCCACAGCCACTTAGAGGCTACATTTGTCACGAGCAAAGGCAGGCAGCGTTGTCTGTTGGAGAGTCCTTTGCTGTTTGTATCCATCAGCTTGTCCTGACAGCAGCAAAAGACAGGAAGAAAAACAAATTCCAACCTTTCAAAAAAAGTGCACGTGATATCAGCAGTCATCAAAGATAGGTACAGTTTGCAATCTACTTTCTTATCAAGTGTTTCTTTCCCAAAAACGTATCTGTCTGTGAATTATTTTAATACCTAAAATACTTCAGAATCTGTTGCAAAGATGGAAGCCTATTTGTTACTTGAATGAAATGCCTAACATAGACTCATAACTCCATAGTAATCACATTTCCTGTGCAGTAATCTTTAGCAGTAATCATAGTGTTTAAGTAGGTTTTTAAAGAGCAATAAAGCATCACTTTTACATCTGTAACAATGTCTTGTGAGTGTTCTTGGAATCTGCGTTATAGCGTACTGATATGTAACGCATTTCTCAGACAAAGACACAAAACAAAATGCAGAACCTGCCACTGCTTAGCTGCATGTCGTTGTGTTATGTGGAATAAACCAGAATACAATTAAGATGACAATCTTCCAAAATGATAAATGCTGATGCTCCTGCTCCATTGCTTTATCAATTTGTCTTTCTTTGTAAATTACACTTTTTTTTTTTTTTTGCTTTGATATTCTCACCTCTCTCCATCAAATGCAACTAGAGGACACAGGGGCAATTCATACCATTTAGTTTTATTCCTACATTGTATTTGGGTTGCGCTTTCACCACCCAGCTACGTCTGATAAAAAAAAAAATCAGCTGACTAAATGAAATACAATGCATACTATATTAATATTACAACATGCTGACGTTTAGGCAGAACGCTTAAATCCATTTTATTTCTATGCTTAAATCATATAAAATCCTTTCCCCTTCACTAAGCCCTTAGTTACTGTTGCTACACCTGTCAAGCATTCCCTTCGAGCTCAACACAGAATGCAGTTCACCATGACAACGGTGGTAGATTTAACCATGGATTTAACACTGAAAATGTGTAGTAATTTTTACACATTGGTCTTTGATATCACACGGAAGCGAACAAAAGCCTTTGGAAATGAGAAGCCGCTTTTTCCTACTGTTCATCCTGCACATACACATATTCTTACTACTCTTATAATGTTACCACACTGCACATAGCTGTACATACTGTACATATCTGTCTATATGGTTCATACAGAAAATCCATATTTATTCTATTTTTCTTATTATATATTCTGCTAATACACTGCATATATCTATACTATTCTTACTACTATTATAATGCCACTGCTACTACATTGCACATATCTGTACATGCTGTTCATACACTGTTCATATTACATAGCCATATTTATTCTGCTCTCATGACACTGCAATATATTTTTTGTCCAGCCTATGCACCACCTGTCTATAATTGAATATCACATTGCACTTTTCTGCTTTTTTTTGCACTTCTGGTTGGACGCAAACTGCATTTTGTTGTCTTTGTACTTGTACTCTGCACAATGACAATAAAGTTGAATCTAATCTAATCTTTTGTTGTGAAGCCATGTTCTGTCATTGTCAGCTGAATGGACAAATGTTGCTCGCATATTTAATCAGCTTTAATGCTAAAACTCAAATTCAAAACTCAAAATGAATGCACAGAGCCCGGGAGGTGTCACTGAGAGGGAAAACCTGGATTACTCAGTGACATGTGAACATAATTGGTAAGGTTTACATCCAATGCATTACAAACTAAATTATAGAGCACAGTGAAAGAGGCTAAACTCAATAAGGCAACATGAAAGGTGGAACAGGGTGGCGTGCTGTGCCTGGTAACGGTTGCTCAATTCCCTAATTTAATTTTTAACTAGGTTTTGCTGTTCTGTACATATCTATGTTTATGTATAGGCCTACATTTGCCATGTTTTATAGTTTGACTGCAGTCAGTGTGGATGGGAGAAGGGTGCAGAGAAACCTATAACAATAAATACAATTTATGACTCCCTAAAATGACTGTGGAATAAACACAATTTTAGATTTTGCTTTTAAGCAAGTATCAGAATGCAACTTAACGTCCTTATTCACAGAGGTACAACCAACCTGAGCAACTGAGACTTCTTTTTGGTGTATAGTAGATGACATGTCCACGTTATACTGCTGTGGAAGACCCCCCCATCTTGTAATACTTACACACATGCACACACAGACAGCTTCCTGTTACCCATGCGGAAACAAGCTTGTCATCTTTAATTTCAAAACTATTTATCAAAAATTGTATTTAAATTACCCCAAACCCACTCATGATGCACAAGTGCAGATAGACAGATACACACCAACTCTCCCTCTCTGTAATTCACCCCCCCCTCTCTTTCTCTCTCTCTCTCTCTCTTACTTCTGTCAACGGCGTCTGACATCAGAATGATTCTGAAAAGTTGCTATTCTTTGCCAATTAGCATGCAGGAGAGACACCATCTTTTCTGCATGTGAATAAACAGTTATTAAAATTATCATCAGAATCTGTAAAAGGATGAAACACTAAACAGTCACACTGATTGACACTTTCTAAACCCATTTTAAAGAGCAGATATTTGAATAACCCAGTGTTTTATTTTGTACCTCATGACAATAGGTACTTTTGGCAGCCGGGTGACGGACTGAACAGCGATAACCTTAAACTGGATGACCCGGGTTCAACTCCTCATGTTGGCAACTATCCGTCATGCTGCTGAAGCACTGCATGTTGGAGCAAAACACCAGCTTCAGCATGTTGTACAGAATCACCATTTTCATCCTTTGTTAGCACGAGTGTGCTCTTACAGCCAGTGGTGGAGGAAGTATTCACATGTTTTACTCACACTATAAAAATAGTCTATTACAGATGAAAATGTTACTTATTATACTCATGCATCAATGTGGAAGCCCGATTTTGCTGTTGCAGTGGAGGTGGAGCGGATCTTTGGATAGGACTGCAACTAATGATTTTTTTTTTTATTGTAGATTAATGTGCTGATTATTTTCTCCATTAATTGATTGATTGGCTTGTAAAAAAAGTCAGAGTAAAGTAACTAATGCTGTCAAATAAATATAGTGGAGTAAAAAGTACAATATTTCCCTGTAGTAAAGTAGAAGTAGAAAGTAGCAGGAAAAGAAAATACTCAACCTTCAATTTGTACTTATGTACAGTACTTAAGTAAATGTAGTTAGTTACATTCCAATACTGTTTATGTACAAACATTTAGGGTTTGCTGTGTGTCATTCCCTCTCTCTCCCCTTTCAAGTCTAAGCTATCCTATCAACAAGGAAGGCTTAAAAATGCTACACACAAAAAAAGAAATATATGTAGTTTATTAGATTTGTATAAATGTCTATTTTCCCTTTTTACCTAAACTTGCTACTTCTACATTGCTATTTCTGAAGCTCATCAATAAATGGACGTGGACGTGATGCCCTGTAGACAAATTCAAACCGATTCATCCTCATTACTCGCCAAAAACCAAACCAAGTTGAATGAATAGTGTGCACACACCAACCAGAGATTCTTCACTTAATCACGGCATTTAATAAATGCATTTACTGAATTGGAAAGCATCTATAAATAATTGATCAGCAGTTATGAATAAAAACAAGACTATTTTATGAAGAAGATGCAGTGTGATTGCTGGGGCATGATGGTTTTTGCATGAAAAGCTGCAAATAGAGGAGCATATGACACGGAATGAGCTGTAGGATTGGTGTTAATTCGGGTGAAAGAAAGGAAGAGTAAACAACAAATAAGTTGATGTCTGTAAGCAGTGAAAGGACTTGAAGTGTCACTTGAAATTGTAAGCAAAGAGTTTAAGTAACTATATATAAATGTGGGGAACCTTGTTGTAAACGGGTATCCAAAACCTCTGGCGTCTGTTAACCAACTTGTTACCTGCAGCTTTACTTTCTTAAACTTTTGCCTCATTTCAACTGCATCGTTCGGCTGGACTCGACTCAACCTTAACTCACTTTTAGCACCAGGTGCTTTCCTGTGTTTTGTTTTTCCTCTGCAGATCAGTTTAGGTGGGATTCTTAGCTGATCATTAATAGATCAATTTAACGCGACGCTCGCTGGATCCTTTCATCGGCAATGATGTCTGCACTTGTACACCGTAGTATACGATAATTGTGGTCGCTATTAATGGTAGCTTGGCATGTCTTGCAAGCGATGATTCTAGTGACGGATCTCTTTGAATAACCAGTGGTCTGAACTCAAAGTTTTAACTCGGCCTTCGCCTCAGCTCGCTTGGATCCTTGACCGAGATGGACTATAGGTACCAGGTAACAGGTACTATCCACAACTTTTGCTGATGGAAAACCAAAAGTAGTAGAGCCATGCCGTACCATGCAGTGGAAATGCAGCATTTGTCTGGTTGCTGTTTGGCGCTCACAGATAGTGTAGAACGTTTTGGCTGAAATCAGCTGCCTGCTGCAGCCACAAACGATGATGGCTTGAGACTAAACCACAGCAATGAAGTTGTACACTGGAAAACCAAAACAATTAGCTGCAAGATGCTAAAATGCTAAGAGCTGAGATGAACTGCAGCGTCAGGGGATATATATGCAGGGTGCAATTTGCCCGGCGCTATGTGTGGGATTTCCACCTTTCTGGTCTACATATCCCTGCAAAGAAGCATTTTAAACTAAGTAAAGTTCTGTAACGTGAATAGTGCCATAGAACGATAAAATCCGAGCAGCAGTTGCTGGTTTTATTTCGCCGCTACAGAGCTCCGTGACGCCGGCTACCAGCGGCAGTTGTTTAGCCCCCAATAGGTGACTGTGAGCCGAGTACAGGCACCGCCAGATGACGCTCCTTTCAGGAGCCGTGGTAGTTGAGTTTAGCCAGAAAAAGTGACCATCATGCGGCAATGACAGTTAAGTTTAGGCACTTAAACGACTCGTTAAGTTTAGGAAAAAGATCGTATTTGGATTTAAAAACTCCCGAGGAAGTAACAGCGTTTCCTGGGTATTGTGAACTCCGCTCTCCAGCCTGAAAGCGCTGTGTTTTAAGTTGACACCACATTGTGCTATTTCATTTTGAGAATATTTTCCACTGGATATTGAAGTGCATAAGTGTTTTGGCATGGCCGGCCGAGTGGCACTACTGTATATGCATGATATTGGAAGGGGGATTTAATTCGATGTTTTGTTGTGCATGATCAAAAAACATTTCTTCACAAATCACTACAAGTGACTCCTTTATCATGGGAATTGTTGGCTTGTACATATTTTGAACTGATGCTTAGTGAGTTTTTTGAGTGAAGTGCACCTTTTTCAAATTTTCTCTGCACAGCTCCCGAGCTGGGAAACTGCTCCTCATATATCAGACGACAAAGACAAACAGCTGGTGATGCTTTTGTCTGGTTTTAGACATCGACTTATCAAAAAACTGAGGAAGTGTTGATGATGGAAAGACTTGAAGCAGCAGCCCTGGTAAACTGCCCGGCTTTCCGTCAAACATAAAGTCCCCTCCAATACGTCTGCTGCTCTGAATTTTGAAATTCAGACATCAGTATGCCTGTGGGACACAAACACGATGATGACTACAGTGTCAAACACTAGAGTGTCTGGTCTGTGGTCTCAGCCAGTGATAATGAAGTGTTATTAGCTCGGCTAACATCCGCTCTCTAACCGCCGACATACGCCGCTCTCTAACTGAAATCCTTAACAGCATATGATCAGAAGGCCTCCATGTTGGCATGTCATGTGAATAATGACTCATTGGCAACATTCATGACACTTCTGTGATCATAGCAGGATACTGTACTCTCCCTCCCTCTCAGTTCTTACGGGAGATTGCTATAGTGGGACTTCTGTATCCACTTCACTAATGTTGGATTGTGGGCTTCAGCGTGAATTACATTAGCACCACTGCACATTCTGTGGCATTATTCACCGGCCCAAATGAATCTATGAGCTGTGAAATCATTCAAGGGGTGTAATGATAAGCTATCACAGGTCTGTTCCAGCTTTTGTAGCAATAAAACACACTGATAGAGTTAACACAGTGAATATGCTGACAGTTTAAAATCTAAAAAGCTGCAATAGCAGAGTTAGGATGCTTTGCACTTCTTTTTCTCCTCCTCATTCATATTATTATATCATATTATATATATTTCTTCGAAGCCAGTGCACACTTTTATTAAACCCCAAAAGCACCCAAAGGATGCCCATGCTCAGTCTGTAATGAATAACGGATATTTAATGTTACATTATGCTGACAACTTTCGATATTTATTTGGCACAATAATGGCATGTGGGCAGCTATTGGGAAAGTGTTCACAAAGCAATTATGCTTTTAAATCATTTTCATTCACAGATTATTACCAGCAAGTTGCAGCAACTCATTACAAAATAAGCAGCTTTGGGAGTTGTAGGGGTTGACTGATACTGCAGATGAATCTGAGATAGCAAGGTGTTTGAAATGTAACAAAATACATTCATGGAAGTACTGGAGAACTGGAACTTTACTTGAGTATTTTAAACGTTAAAAATGTTGCCACAAACATAATGTAAGAACACTTAGGTGTATTTACATTCCAGTTATTAGCCTCAATGCAAAACTGTATCCCTGATACTAAATTGCACCCAAGGCGATTGTAGTCCTGTATGGCAGAGCTGGATACAAAGATAGAAGACAAGATACAATGTACGAGACAAAGAAAAGTTTAAAAGTTCAGCCAATTGCATACTTCATAACAATGATATGAAAAACATCAGGGAACTGCTGTCACACCAAAAAAAGGAGTTTATCAAACTAAAATAAAACAATCAATCGGTTTGTGTGTAAACCTGCATAATATAGGCTGTCCGTTTCTGTTTAAAATTACAAAAGTGGTTTAAAATGCATGTTTTTTTTGGGTATAGACACTGTCTAATTCTGTTTTTTGTTTGACAATGGTCCACAGTTATATCAGTCATGTACTAGATAAGGTAAGATAGAACTTTATTTATCTTAAGGGAAATTAAGATACAAGATACAAGGTTAACGGTAAGGATCATAAGTTGGTTATATCTCAAGTTGCTTCTTGCTTATTTGCTGGCATACCTGGATTTAAAAAAAAAAAATGTTATATAACATATAATATAATATAATGTTTATAATGCTATAAACTGCCACCAACCAAATACAATCAACACCAAAACTCAAAGCTACAAAACGTGTCTATCCTTATATTGAACAACATAAGTATTTTTCCAATAATGTCACCTCACAGTATGATTTCCCTATGGGTGCTTAGGAGCTCGGGCACCTTTATCTTTGATTACAAGTTTTGAGCAGTGCAATCCCTGACAGAGATTGCTTTACAGTGAAACATTTGTCAACACTGAGTCAGATTTAATTAGAAAGAAAAGATGGTTAAACAGGGTCAAAATTGCAAATGGTACCAATTTGGATGCCATGATTCGCCTCCAGTGTCTCTCATCTGGAGCTTCTCTCTGTGACTTATGTGACTGATACCCCAGGTGATTCATAAGCCTGTTGCCGAGCACTGTATCGCCTACCCATCATTCTTTTCACATGTCCCTCCCTCTTCTCCTCCCCCTTCCCTCCCCCGTGCTTTATAGGTGGCTCATTGCTGTCACCACACACTGTCTGTGGGGGAAACTGACTGCCACGCAGGTCTCTGGTATCTCAGCGCCCATCTGTCATCAGCAGTCCAGCTCGGTTCCACACACTGTGTCCAGGGAACATCAGGCGTGGGCTGGCACCGCCGGGTGCCTTGATGACTTCAGTGTACGCTCACAGTTACAGAACATTGGATTTGTGTCAAGTCCGGCAGCAGGTTTTAGCAGATATCAGCTGTAATCTTTGTGTGTCCGTGTGGAGTCACTGTTTGTGGGTTTTTTTTCAGCCTCAGCAGTTATCATGTACTGCATGATAGGATGTGACTGCAGGCCTCCATTCACATGACATAAATATGATGGATGCATGACACGATGACTACTGTACAGTGTATAGACAGTACTTTTAGGAATTATTAGGGATGTTAATTATTTAAATGTAGTTAATCCTGGCAACATTATTTTTCTTATTGCTGTACATCAAAGTCTTAACATCAAAAAATTGACATTTAGCCTATTCTAAAAAAGGAGCAGATCATCAGAGTTGTCCCTCATGTATATTTTACATTTAGCCCTGGTTAAAGGTAATTTAAAAACAACTTATAATGTACTTTACCTAATTTTCCAATTTTGTCTACTTTATACTTGTTTTTTTCAAGATTTTTTCTTTTGGGCTTTTCCGCTGCTAATTTTTGACAGGACAGCTAGGTGAGGAAGGGGGAAGACATGCAGGAAACTTGTCACAGGTCAGATTTGAACCCTGGACCTCTGCATCAAGGCACAAACCTCTCAGTACATGTGCGCCTGCCCCACCACTGAACCAACCTGGCCACACTTTATACTTATTTTTAACTACTGTTTAGAGACAAGTATTGCACTTTTGCCCCACTATATTTATTTGGTAGTATATGGTTATATGAGCAGCTGTGGCTCAGTGGTAGAGCAGTTGCCTGCCACTCAGAAGGCTGGTGGTTCAATCCTTGGCCCTGCATTCCCATGTTAAAGTGTCCTTGGGCAAGACACTGAACACAGAGTTATCCCTGATGCTGTGCATCAGAGTGTGAATGTTTATATGATGAGCAGGTGACACCTTGTATGGCATCCTCAGCCACAGTGTGTGAATGGTTCCTGTACTATGTAAAAGCGCTTTGAGTAGTCATTAAGATTAGAAAAGCTTTATATAAAAACAGTCTGTGCTTATAAAATACATTATAATTATACCCAACCATATACAAATTGCATTAAAAATTTAAATTTGCTCTATTGTACCAGGTATAACATTAAAAAGGCTATTTACGTAAATTTCATACATAATTAGAATAATCCAATAATCTACCCATATACCATATTAAGTACATTTTGCTGACAATATTTATGTACTTCAAAGCTAAATTTGTAATTAGACTTGTAATTAAGTATTTTTGGAGAGGATAATAGGGCAAGTGCTGCCACCTGCTGGAAGCAAGAAAAAGTGTGGTTATAGTGCTAGGCTACTGAGTAACTTAGAAATTTATATCATTTTTGGTAAATGCATGACATAAAACATCCTCGGTTGCTGCTGCTATTTATCATTATTTACAATTCAAAGTCAGTGCCTACATGTGCCTTCAGTGAACAATCTATGGGAAAACAACAATGCGCATGCTCAAAGCTGATTGTCTGTCAGCTGCAATCTGATTGGCTGTTTGCCAGTGTTGTCGTTGTTTGCTGATAGACCGCTTTTTCTTCCTTTTTTTTGAAAGATGATAGTAACTGTGGTCACCATGAACGATCTGGCACACATTTAAAAGTCTGTCTTTTTCTAGAAAAAGTAAAAGATTAGCTAAACATCTCGGTGCCCACCAGCCGCGGGATATTGTTATAAACCAAACCTCTGATAAAAATGATCAGATTGAGCGTGAAGTGGTTCTCCAGGTCAAAATGGTTAACTGCTAGCTAGCTTGTCAGAGAAGACGCTTCTTATTTTGCTTCCCGTGTGTGTTATTTGGAGAGGATGGTATCTAGTTAAGAATATAGGCTTTTAAGACCTCAAGCATCTTTCTGAGATAATTAAAAAAACAAAAAAGCAGCAGGATAACGCCGTAAAGTTGGACTTGCTCGGCAGAACATTCTTGGCTAACGTTTACGCTAGCTACCCAAACTGACAGCGCTTAAACTGGGGATTGAGCAGTTAAACAGCACGCTGAGGAGAACAGGTATGTACCCAGTTGGATTTATTACCTTGTGATGATAATATGTATGGGAAATGTGAAATAGCGCATTATGTCAAATCATAAAATGTTATGGTTATTTGCATCTGTCCAAAGTTGTTGTTGCCCCACCATTTTTTTTCATTAAGCATAAACGTAACTACTTTTCATACTTACATTTTCTGACAATGTTTGTGTTCTTTAAAGCTTATTTGGGATCTGAATGCCTTCTTTACCACTGATATTTAGGGTACTACTATCTACAGTAGGTTTCTCAATTATTATATCACTAGCTGTGCTTGGAGACCTAGGGATAGCAACAGCCTAAATATTTATTTATGATATTTAAAAAAAATGTTTATCACCTGGATAATTCCATGAGTTTTCCTAATTGTATAGCTTAAGTCTAAAAAGTGGTTAAATACAAGTATTATCATATGCTCTGTATCTGTGATCAGTGTTGATAGTACTTTTGTAATTTGTTTGTGCATAGTCCATATTACATAAAAAAAAGTATTTCCTTAGTTGGTGTATTAACAATACTTTATGGGCATTTATTTTGTCAGCTTCATCACAGCTGAGTTTGTGGCAAAGGGAGGGGTTACCAATTTGAAAAACCTTTGTATGTATTAATAAGGTCAGGGAAAAGGAAGGAAGTTGGTTGATTTTGTAATTGTTGTGTACTTTTGCACATACAGTGGTGAGGTCTGTGGGATATGTACAGCCAATGTCAACTAAATGCAAGGGTTAATGAGAAAGTAAGTCTTAAGCCACTGAGTGTCATGCTTCTGTACTGAGTAAATTAACCTTAAAGACACATTTTAGGACCGTCTCAGTTTATGGCAAGACATAGTGGTGTATCTCTGTTTCGCTACAGTAAGGGCTGAACGTGTGATTCTATCAAAGTCCCACTTCCAGTGGTTTCAGCCTTTTTAAATCACTCGCTAACCCAGATTTGGTCTCCACTGAATTCCAACCCAGATCTGGTGTCTTGGCTAGCCACTGCACAGAACGCTGAATGGGTGATTTATCAGTACTTGAAGTGGTGGGAATCTAAATGATTCATTGCTCAACTTTTCTTTTCTTTTTTTACCCAAGTCTGATTAATGTCACTGCTTGTGTCACTGTCACTGCTGCTGTCTCGGTTGCTGACTCTTCTGCTCTCTTTTCCTCTCTTTTTGTCTCTTTTGCTTTATTTCTCTTTCCCTTCAGAGGTCATGACAGGGAGGTGTCATTTAAGGTTTGATGGGTAATCCTAATGTATGCCAACGTTCTGGAAAGCCTCACGTGATCTCTAGGAGCACTTATGACTGATCAGAAGCTGGAGGTATGTGACGTTTACGCCTTCACATTACTGACACACGTCAGTCCTAGCATGTATTCATGGTGGCATGAACGTGAACATGCACTCCCACAAACACACATGCACAGGATCGTGTCAAACTGATTTAATGCACAGGCCGAAGCTTTGCAAATGCAAGTTATTGCTTATTTACTCTTCCGTAAAGAATGTGCCCAATGAATAAAACATTTGAGAATAAACAGAAATATTGATTTAAATATAACTCTATGAATACGCTATAGATTTTTTTTGAGATTTTGTCACCTTCCTTTCCCTTTACCCATTATTCCGTAATCACTGACGTTGGCATATTTCTTTTTTTCATTTCACCCGTTTGCTATCTGCAAAAAAATTGATTGGGCTATTACCATCATGCATTCAGGAAACGCAGACTGGGGATATAAATTGGTCAAATGCAAACAAGTGGAATCCGCTGATCCTAAATGTGAGTCACTAAGTCGAGAATTTTGGGCCTTGAAATGTCTGACAGCTTAAATCACTGTCACTCTGGGCAATGGTGCAGAGAGAAACCGGAAGGGAGGGAGATGGAAAGAGAAGGAAACCGAGAAAGAAATAATGAGTTTTTCTGTTGTAGTCTATCTGTAGGGCCACAAAGGCCACAGTAAATATGAACAGCATTTAAATGTAAGCCTGTCATCTGTGGCTCTATGCCAGATGACCACACTTTGGCTTCATGCCTTTTTCATGAGCCCCCAGTTGATAGAAATTCATAATCCTGATCTGCATTCTCTGATCAAAATCTCTCCTGAAATGTGCAAACAGATTGTCACCCTGTCTGGAACAGAGATGTTTCACTTTTAAAGAGTGAGGGTAAAACCACTGCGGGACACAGGCTTTTTCTGGTATGAAAATGATACTTGAAAGGCGAGATGAAATATTCACCAGAGAGAAATATGGGGAGATAGCGCATAGCCTTTAGCAAGCTGGGCTCCTGCTGCGAGGTGCAGGGGGAGAGAGAGAGAGAGAGAGAGAGAGAGAGAGAGAGAGAGAGAGAGAGAGAGAGAGAGAGAGAGAGAGAGAGAGAGAGAGAGAGAGAGAGAGAGAGAGAGAGAGAGAGAGAGAGAGAGAGAGGGAGAAATTCGGAATAATGGAAAGTGAGAGAGAATGTAAAAAGAGAGTTATAGAAGAGCAGATAAAGAAAGAATGACCAGTAGGCACTTAACACCTCAAAACTGTAAATCGGACTCGGTGCCTATTAAATTTTACTTTCCCTGGTAAGGTCACATCTGCTCAAAAAATGGTTTTAAAGCTCAGAAAAAGAGTCTTAACACATCCCTAAACCAATTTATATTTGGCTAAACTGCAAAGTCGAGCAATTCTCTCCTAAATGCAGCAAAATTACAAGAAAAAAATGACACAAATTTTCCGTTTCAAATTTGTCCCCACACTCCTCAAGAGTGTCAGAGACAGAGACTTTCAAGAGATCATTAGATCACGGGAGAAAAGCATGATTTATTGATTCAGGACATAAAATTCTAGGTCGCCATTGATTAGCAGACAAGGGCTTTTTGCTTTCCTCTCTGTCATTGCAAGACCCGGGCTTTATTTTTAGGCGAGGGCTGATCGATAGGAGGCTGCTTTGTGCGAGGCTCTGTGGTGTTGCGCCTCCCTGTGGAGCCTGTGTAGGTCAGACCAAAGCACTCCGAAAGGTTGAACTGTTGATGGGAATCAATGGATGGGAAATGTCAACTAACATGGCTTTTTACCACAACTGAGGACATTTTCTATATTGTTTCAACTGCTATCCAAACTTTTTTATATTTTTCATCTCTTAACTCCTGCTGGATATAAATCTAGGGCAGCTGGCTTAAGGAATACAAATAGTTGTGACATTTTCAACCCATGTTGATAAGAATTTTGTTGGTTTGTTTGTGTTGTCAGCTGGCACGTTTGATTGCCTTATCCGGTTTTGCAGGTTTCTTTTGCGACTATGTGCTAATTCTCTTTCCCTTAATTATTCTGAACAAAAGCCTCTTGTGGATAGCTGTTGTAAATAAGCCTTTCACTACAAACACTAAACACTGTGCACCTGGTCCTCGTCCATACGTAAATGTATGTTACAATTCTAATGCTACTGTGATGTCTGTATCAAATACACTAAACTAACATCACAATTATTTTGCAAATTCATGGGACGTTGTTTGTGAATAATTTAGTTTTGCGCATTCACTGGCATAGTGTCAGGGGGATATGGGGGGTTGCGAGGGATGGGGTTGCACTTGGGCCCAGGGCAGCAGTTTCTGAAGTTAAATGCACAACAATTCAATAAAATTAAGTATGACATCATTATGAATCATGGTTGGGATTAGCATGTTTGTAGCTCAGCAAAGGTAAAGAGGGTTGCATCTGCCTTGATCACTGATTTATTGCACCACCTTGGCAAATGACCCAAATCAAACACGCCCACAATGTAGCATGAACAAGAGATGCATGCTGGGTCTAGCTAAGCTGATATGCTCATAGTGGATCCTCCGGCGGTAACTTCTACATTTGCTTAGAATTTGTAGCTTCAGTGAGGTGTGATTGATTGTTGTAACGCACTGAACAGAGGAGGATGTCAACAACCACTGTTGCCTAGAAATTGCGTGTGTGTGTGTGTGTGTGTGTGTGTGTGTGTGTGTGTGTGTGTGTGTGTGTGTGTGTGTGTGTGTGTGTGTGTGTGTGTGTGTGTGTGTGTGTGTGTGTGTGTGTGTGTGTGTGTGTGTGTGTGTGTGTGTGTGTGTGTGTGTGTGTGTGTGTGTGTGTGTTACACAGCATGTAAAAACTGTGCTTGTAGCATCCGCTGTGGTGTCCATAGCTCTTTTGTGTATTGTTGGGTCATTTTTGTGACCAGCAACAAAGGTCCCAGGCCAGAACGGAACCTGAGGCATTGCAGTTATATGGCATATGCTTTAACCACTTGGCTACCAAGGCGCTTCATAACGATACATTTTAATTGACCTACTTTTTATTTTATCTGAGCGTACACCAGTACCAAGACTAAAATGTCTTTAAAGTTACGATACTTTTACTAGTACTCTTTCCATCCTTGTATGTGACGCATATCAGTCAATTTATGTTTGAAATACAAGTTATAATAGCTAATAATAATAATAATAATAATAATAATAATAATAATAATAAATACATTTGAATATTTTTAGAACTAAACTTCATCATATATTCATGTGTATGTGGCCAGAACTATTCTGGAACCAGATTCAGTGTATTCAGATCTGTTATCTACTCTTGTAATTCCCCTAATGATCTATGGGCCGTGATGAGTAACAAATCTGACCAACGCAGTCATGAAATGTTAAAGCACAACATGTTTCACAATTACACAAATGTTGTGAACAAAGGTGACCTGACAGAGCAATTATCGCTCCACGCTGTTTAAAGCTTCGCTCTCTTGCTCTCTCATTTCTATGTGAGAGTCCACTTATGGAGCGTACATCCGCCCACTTATGTTAGCCGCTTGAACTGCTCGATGATTCAGCAGAGTTACACAGTGAAATCACAATCTGTTTTTTGAGAGGCACTCGAAGATCCTTAATTCATTCTGAAATTGGCCCTTATGCATGTGGCTGTTTTTATTTAATTTTTTTATTTATTTTTTACATTGAGCTGTGACAAATCTTTTGCTTATGGTTTCAAACTGTGTTTAAAGCCAGATATTTGTTTTGTGCAAAATACTCTGGACAGCAAATGATGCAACTATCAGGAAAATCTGTATCAATCATATTTATTCCAAGGTTGCTTTATATAAAGGCTTTCATATTCTGCCTGAAACTGTCAGTAGAAATGAACTGATGAGGTTTTCATATTTAATGCTTTATTGATTATTGAGGACAACATCACTTACAAACAACCATGAGGAGAATCATGATGCTGGAATGTTAAGCTAATGTTGTGGAGCGTGTTTTTTTTATTTATTTTTTATTACAGCATGTCAAAGAGGACCATTAACCCAATTAGGACATAAGAAACATAAGGACATTGTTAATTCTTATTTTCTCTCAGACATTTCTCTTAGCTTTTCTTCCTTACATACTCTTTTTACTCAAACCGAGCGGCTTTTAAGGTCCCGTAATTGCAGTTTTGTATATCTTATAAAAGTAAAGTGTTGTTATTTTTTCTCTCCAACTAGCCTATGTTCTGACCAAAATGTTAAATTATCAACATTCCAATCATTCAAGTTGGTGTACGGTGCGTATACTGTAAACTGATAATTACACCCAGGCCAACGTTGTTTCACTGTTGCAGCTTTCTCCACCACCCCAACCTCCTCCTGTGGTATATGTATTGCTGATTCAACTAAGCTTTTTATTTTCAGGTATGTTTTTCGGGGGTGGGGGGGATTAACTCTATCAGCAGAATCCTAGGATTTTTTGAGAGCTCCCTCAAACAGCAGAGCCTTTTCTGCCTAATCTGACTGTATAAACATTTGCTAAAAATGGTCAATCACTAGACTGGGTAAACCCCCTCCAATCTGCCGGCGATTTGATTTTGCCCTGCAGCTCAGGCTGGAAACCTGTACGTTTTATCCTGCTTCCGTTCACAATTTTGCGGGAACCAATCACAAACTGGCTTATCCACCTGGTGCACTATTGGTGGGTTTAACACGGTGACGATAGAGAAGCGACCAAGCAGCTTCTTGTTTACATTAGGGCTGCTCCCTCTTAGTCGATTAGTCGACTAATTGGTCATTTTGGTCTTAGTCAACTTAGATTTCTTTAGTCGATTAGTCACGTTTTATGCTTTCTTCATGCTAAATGACTTATTTCCAAGAAACGTACGAGCACATCTCTGGTAAACACAATAATTAAAGTGGTGCTTTTGCATCACTCTTTGCGGAGAAACTCAGATTTACAGATCTGTCGATTAAATCAACTTATCGATTAGTCGATACAATTGAATGAGTGTTAGTCGACTAAGAATTTCTTCAATCGAGCACAGCCCTAGTTTACATTCAACAAGCCGGCCACCGAAACGCAGCACAGCATGGCAGCAACCCGTTGATGCCGCTGTTGCTGCTACGTCCCCCGGATCGTTGGTCTGATTGGTTGAAGGACTATCCAATTGCGTACAGAGTCATTTGAACTATGCCCGTTGATCACGCCTCTTGTGCAGAGAAAATACAGAGCAGACTCCCCAGGCTAATGTTCAATCTTAAAAGATTGAGCTTGGTTTGGTGATAGCCAGACTAGTCAGTCACAGTACTTGGTGTAATTCTCACTCATCACTGTTAGGCCTTGTCTCTTTGGGGCACGCACAAAGTGTTTGACTTAGGTTGAAACATGCAAACGCGCCACGTCGTCTTTTTCTGTCTGACCACAAAGTATGTATTGTACAGTGTTAAAGGTCCCATGACATGGTGCTCTTTGGATACTTTATATAGACCGAAATTCAGCCTTGGTGCAGAATTACAGCCACTAGAGCCAGTCCCACAATGAGCTTACCTCAGGACGTGCCATTTCTGTGTCTGTAGCTGTTGAGGAGGAGGGGGGGGGTGTGTGGCCTTGATCAACTGCCACTTTGCTCGTTTGAAAGCCATTGATGTCTCTCTCTCATGGGTTGGCCAAATTCTCTGGGCGGGCAAAGCAGAGAGAGGGGAGGTAACCTTGCTCCTTATGACCTCATAAGGAGAAGATTCCAGATCGGCCCATCTGAGCTTTCATTTTCTCAAAGGCAGAGCAGGATACCCAGGGCTCGGTTTACACCTATCGCCATTTCTAGCCACTGGGGGACCATAGGCAGGCTGGGGGAACTCATATTAATGTTAATAAAAACTCATAAAATGAAATTTTCACGCCATGGGACCTTTTGAATATTTTGGAATCTAGACTTACTCCCCACAAGAAAACACCAAGCTCAAGACAGCATGGAGTGGGTAGTGACTTTAATAACTCCCCTCTAGTGGAAAGTAGACCCAGAGCCTATAGATGGATGCTGGGGTGGAGGGGAGGCTTTTGAAATGCTTTATAAACAACAGCAGTGGTGTGGGCAGCAGCAAGTGTTAGTGTGATGGCTTAAGTACACTTCCATAATAAAAAAAAGGTGTGTTGGATATATGTTGCACTGAAAAGAGCACTGACAGTCCAATCCTCATCCTCAATAAAATGCATTACAGAGTACAGGCTACTTATTGTATAGTCTCGCATTGCCAGACCTTCCTCTACAGCACTGCAGAGGAGGGTCTGGCTAGTCCACACAGCATTCTGGGATGGGAGAGGAATGTGCTCTGGTTTATTGGCGTGTATTTAAACCAATCGCAAGCGTCATGGAACCCCGGTGCCTCTGCAAAATAGCTTCGGGAAGGAACTTGTTTTGGTGGAACACGTGTACGTTCAAAAGTTGTTTTAGTCGTGCAACAGAAAACTCAGATTGGACAGATAGTCTAGCTAGCTGTCTGGATTTACCCTGTAGAGATCTGAGGAGCAGTTAATCATAGTCCTCATAAATTGAGTGGAGTTTAAAAATCCCAACACAAAGAAAGCGTAAGGTAACGGATATCTGGCCGAAAAGAATTAGACATACAGCGGAATTTCCGGCGGCAACGGAGCAATCCCGGAAGTGGAAAGTTGTGGATGTAGACTAGTCATTGCAGCACGTCCGTAGGAAACGTGCCAGAATGTGTTCTGGGTCTAATAATGACAGCCAAGAGTGAAGAAGGCAATACAATGTTTCCTTTTTTTTTAGCAATGGGGGCAGGTCCGAACACCTGCACATGCAATTTAGCTCGCAGGTGAAGAGTACAAACAACGGAAATCACCAGTTAACTTAATTTAAATTTGCAAGACCAGGCTTAAATGAACTGACAACCTAAGTTATATGACTTACAGTTCTCAAGGACACACTCCTTTCTCCCTTTTTCTGCCGAGTGACGCGCATGGCGCTCGCGGTGTGAAGTGTGTATCCGCGCTATTCTCCGACACGCACTCTAACAATGCCGCCCTATTTCTGATACCGTGGGGGGCAGAAATGTTGCTGTGGGGGGCCGCCACGGTCAAATCAACACTGCAATATATGAAATCTGCTGTAGCATTTGTACAGTGGTTTACAGAATCAGTGGCTCAGGTGCTGGTTTGAGAGAGATAACAGGTGATTATAGCACCATCTACGGTCTACCCCTGTAGGCCCAGATAGTCACCCAGCCAGTCTCATCAGGGCTGGTGTCAGCAGGGCCGTGGTGCATGCAGGGTAGCAGCCGGCTGGTCAGACTGGGGCAGCCGGTTCTCTGACTTACAGCTGAGAACATTGATCTCTGCTACCAAGCTTCCCCCGTGCTAATTAGTGGCACTCCTAGGAGCACCGTAGGGCCCAGGGATCCTGCTCCAATTGGACGGCAGAGCTAGTCAGCGGGCTGAGGAGAAATAATAACATACCCAGTTTTCGAGGCCAAGGAGCACACACAAGGGCCAGGCAGATTAGAGCAAAGCACAGTTTTGTTTTGCCAGAAAAGTGAGTTTAACAATCTCGCGGCCAGCTGGTCAACTGTAGTGTACATTAGAGGCTGAATTTTTGGTTTCGGTGCCTGAGGACACGATGACTACAGCATTCAGGCAGCAATGGAAATAATAACAAGCAAGTTTAGAGCGAGCTGGAAAAGAAAAACAATAGCTTTTTACAGTTATTTCTTTCTGCGCTTGGAAAGTATTTACCTTCCCATGTTTATTGCACTGTGTCACATTCACAGCAAACACAGTGCTTGAAATGTTGGCTATTTCCAGGCTTGCATAATGCGAGTGAAAGATTTCCCCATGTGCTTGTCTGCTAATATACCTACAGCACGGAGGCAGAATTTGATACACGCACCTTAGGCAGATGAAATGTGAGATCTCTGTTGGTTTTTTTGTGTGTTCATGCACACATTTATATATTTTCCAGAAGGGAAATGTTATCTGCAGAAAGGGCAGTTTTACAGTTTGCTGGTGCATAAGGTTACGCATTAAAAGAGAAGACTCCCACGTTTCTCTCGCTGTCCCAGTGCTACAGATTCACTGGTAATTTGAACAAATGGCTGTCTTGTTCTTTGATCCGGGATGATCAGTGATTAGTAGAGGTGTGAATCTTCACTGATCTCCCGATTCGATTACAATTATCATGTCAGTGATTCAATTTGATTCTATATCTCGATGCATCATGATGCGTCAAATACATTTTTCTATTAAAGCCATATAGGATATTTAATTCATAGCTTTTCAAGCTTCAAAAACTAAACATTCTGCAGTGCTCTAATACTAAATAAATTGGATACATAAAACTACAGCACTGAACACATGGCACTTCCTGAATGTGCAAAACATAACAGAATATGTAAACAGAAGTGTTGTTAGGCCTACATTAAATTGTAAAAAGAAATAATCGATTATGAGCCTGCCGATTATTGATGCAGCATCGTCCATGGCCACGATTCGATGCATCAATTATTTGATTAATTTCAACACCTCTAGTGATTAGTGAGAAGACCACCGTAACGGCGAGAAGTCACGCAATCTTATTCTCAGTCTCTAATTGATGGTATGTAAACAAACATGTCTGTATTAAACCTTTACATAAAGTTACAGAGACCCCCAATTACTTGAAGCCAATGAAAAGACCTTAGTGCCAGTTAAATATGTGATACTTAATACAAAATTACAGCTTTAAGGAACAGATAAGATGTACTGTAGCTGAAAATGTCATTTCTAAATAAAAAAAATAGCAGCACTGTTGTGGTAGACTTATGCATTATGCATTTATTTCAGACAACCAACGCAATTCAAACTTTTGTGTTTTGTTCGGGGATAAACACTTGAAATGGCTCTTTGTGTAGAAAATATACTTGAGGGGAAAAAGTTGTGTTTTGCATCTCAGGTGTGTGTGATCACAAAGTGTCACTAATGCGGCATTCACGAAGCACATTAAAAAGTGGGTTTCATTTGATCCCAAAAGCACCACGGTGCACCCTCAGTACCAGCCCAAAAATACTACAGCGAACAAGCAGCAAAACAGCACTCCTGTTCCGCTACTTTTCTCACAAACGTCTGACATTTGCCGTCTTTCACATTGAACATTGCACCTTGTACTGCTGTCAAAGAGTACCTTTTGACTTTCACAGGTAATTCTTGTTTGAGGGCACCTGAAAGGATGATATGAGGAAGAAGGCTTCCGAAAATATCCTGCTTATTTATATCGTATGTTCAAAGCTTCAGATATTGCTCGCTTTATCTAAATATATATATATATATTTCTCCTGAGTGGTTAGCTTGAAACTAGATGTGACGTTGTCTCAAATAATAAAGGGGAAATGTAGGAATATCTGAATGTCAATCTGACACATGTAGCATCACAACATCAGTAAGGATAAATGTCCTGTTAAAGCTGTAGTATTCCTGAGACATTTAAAACAGCTGAGTCAGTTGAGCTGAACATGCCTTGTCAGATCAACTCCTCGTTGCAGAGAAAGTCAGACATTTTGTCTTCCGAGATCAGGGTCAACTACGGAACAGATGCCCTGGACCTGGCAGGAAATTTGAATTCTTCAGCAAGGTGGATCTCAGTCTCTGTTCTTTAATTTTTAAACACAAATATAAAGAATATTAATATATCAGCAATTGAAGGATGGATTTTATAGGTGCTATAAGCGATGTTGGGTGACGTTACTTCTTGTTGACGTTCAAAGTATTTTCAGCCAAAACTGAGACCAGCTCGCCCCTCCATCCTCCTCACCCCGTCCCCTCCCCCCTCCCTTCCATGCTTCCGCGCACTAACCCCCAAATCCCCACCCCCAAAAAATCCTTCTTGTCGGTTATTGGCTGGAATGCTGGAACACTGTTTGTGTATGTTTGGTGGTGCAGGTTGTTTGTTTTTTGTTGCCTTTTGTGGACCCTGGGCTGTCTACAGAGACTGTTTTTTTTTTTACAGTGTGTTCTGGGGACAGGCAGCTCGCAGATAATGAGGAGATGTTTGCTGTATGTGAAAAATGTTGTAGCCTAAAAAACACGTGACATCGCTTAGAGCACCTTTTTTAAAATTAACAATTGAAAACAGATGCCTGTTTTGTATACTTAACAGCATAAAAAACATTAAATAGGCACTGTATTGATTTTACACAGGAAGATCAATTTGCTCATGGCTGTGAGGAAAGTTGTATAGAGTAATGTCCCCTGTAACCCATTTTCTTAACATAAAGCCTGGGTTGTGAACTGGAGCCTTGGAGTTTGAAAGATGAGGGGATTGAAGAAAAAGTTTGTGGTTGGGTTTGTGGTCAGGTGGAGTCACTTTCCGGAGTCTTGTTGCCAAGCAGCGGAGATTCAAGGAGGTGACTGCGCCCATCCCAAGAAATAGTATGGCACTTTGGTTTTTGTATGGATGAAACAAACAAAGCATGATTTGTTAATTAGTGAGCTTCAGAGGCGATGGTAGGCAGTTTTTCTTTTACCGTTTGGACAGAGTCAGGCCAGCTGTTTCCCTCTGCTTTCAGTCTCTGTGCTAAGCTAACCGATTGCTAGCTGTAGTTTCATATTCCACGTACAGATGTGGCAAGAACGCAAATCAGCGTATTTTCCACAAGTGTAAAACTATACCTTTAACTAATCACCTGTCCAAGTTGCTTTATTATTTGTATCCAGCCCTTTCGAGCTTGACCCAAACTAGAGACTGAAAGTCAGGATATCTCGGCCACTGCATGCATTTTAAACATTCTTCTTTTAATCTGCCTCTTGTCAGTTCCCCAAATTTATGGAAGTGGGATACTAAATTGCTGAGTACCCCTTTAATACCATTAACAACTAGTGTTACTCCAGTGTTTCCCATACATAGGTTATACATGGGCGCCCCACTTCAGGCTCAGAGCCAGGCTTACGTTAGTAGCATGTTAGTAGAAGCATGCTGCTTGTTCTGTTGTGTGGGATTAAACTATCCTGATAAACCGTATAAACACCGCGGCCACACCGTAGGTCATTTACCCAGTCTGGTTGTTAACCCTCTCCGCGGCAGTGTGTTCAGCTTAAGCTGATCTTTATTTGGAATTAACCTGAGCTGGTCGTTGCTAACCGAGCCTTCAGTTAACATTCTCTCCGGGCCTGTAGTGTAACATTTCATTGTTACGTGGTCACATCCCGCACCACCTACCACCACAAGTAAAGTCTCAACCTGTGGGAAACCCTCTACTCCCTGTAATAAAAGACCTGTCAACAATTTAGGAGCCAAGGCAGGCACCAATCAGAGATTTTGCTGGCAGTGCGCCCTTTTTTTGGCTTACTGATTGTGCCTTTTATCATTAGGTCATCCTGCCGCCCTGTTTGACACAGGCCTTCACGTTTCCAGCTACTCTCCCCACTCTACGCATCCCATGAGTGAAGAACATGTCATCTGAGCGCTTTAAGATTTAAGGCTCCAATTTGGTCATTTCTCCTCTTTGACGACACTCTGACATTATTTCATCCAGCTAGTCCTCAACCAGAGAGACTTGTCGCGGTTTCTCTGCTGAGTGTGTCAGAAATAGCAACCAAGAGCACTTCCTCCAATAGGCCTGAATTAGAGACAAGGCAGGGAGCCAGCAGGAGAAAGAGAGGCAGGATGCACCTCGATGTTGACAAAATGGAATGATTAAAGCTCTCGGAAACCCACGTTTCATCCCCTAATTTCAGGCAATTTATGACAGCTCTCATAATACAGACGATGGTGTGTCATCCCAGACGTACCATACACTGCCCAAATTAGCAGTCCTACATCATGCTACCTGTTTATACATTCAAACCACATAGATTGGACTGTAAAAGTATATCATGTCAGAGAAGAGGCAGACTATAAATGTATGACAGCGCTAGTCTTTGCACCTGCACCTCCTTGCTCTGAGTGTCTGCGAGATGGTAGCAATTTCCTAGATATTTCATGTCGGCTCTGAAACTAGCACTCCCTCCTTTTTATCCTCTGCTAGCAGCGATCCGCTCTCTGCCCATTGTGTGTTTCCAGAGGAAGAATATGAAGTTGGCAGATACTGAGCAAGCCTGATTGGTGTCTCAAAGCATTAAGGATTGACCACGGCACTGCTTTCTGCATGTCTGACATTTCAGAGCGACATGAAGCCAGGCCTGTCACACTGATAATGTCCCTTGGGGTGAGGTTGCAAGCGAAACACTGACTTTATTTAGTTCTCATTAATCCCACGCAGTCAAGGTGGCGGCTGCGTATGGAGATTGTCCCGTTTGCTGTATCTTTGTTCGCTTTCTCTTTGCTATCGCAACGTTACACCTTGTATCAAAAGTGGAGCAATTTTCTGTGACGCTCTTATATTCTACATGCTAGCACCCAACTTTTGAAGTAAGAATGTTGTGATAATGTGTACAAGTGGAGTATTGTAAAGCTTCAAGGAGTGAAATGCTCTTCGCCCGTTCCCAACTGGGAGCAAGGGTTGAGCATAATTGAGGAGAAAAAGGACTGCCGGCCAGTTGGTGGTGGACCCTAGAGTAAAAGCTCATGCTTTGTCTCCGCTGCCACCTCTAAAAGTAGCATACTCCTTGTTTATGGTTGGGGAGCTTGCAGTTTTAAAATTCCAATGAGGCTCTATCCAATGCTGTCTTTATCAGGCTGGATGATTTAAGTGTACCCAGGGAGCAGGAGGCTGCCGTCACTGCCTCCCTCACAGAGCAGGTACAGTGTGCCGCAGAGGGCCAGTATCGTAGTAGTGTTCTTGATCTTCAAGCCTCCTTGCTGGCTTTTGTGAAAGGGCAGTCTCTAAAGACCGAGGTCATAATGAAATCATTTATTCATAGCTTTTGATCCATATCATTTTAGTTATGGAGTATTATGACAGGCTTTCTCAAGGGCTCTTACACTTTAATGGAATTACTTTTCAGAATGTGTTGCAGTTTTCCTTAATGATAACATCCAAGTCCATTTCTGTCATTTCTTGATTTATTCTAATTCATTTTAAGGATATGAGATGCCCATCTGGCCGCTAGCCACAATACTGTACGTGTACGGCCAGATTTAACCGCACAATGTCTGAATATTGACTGGAACAGTTTATATTTGAATCATCTGGAAGGTTTTTGGAAAGGAGATTAATGGGCCTCATCATTGGCAAGAGCTATACAGAGATGGTTGTTGGCTTAGAAACAGTGATTTTTATTAATTAAGAATGTGAAATGTGAAGAATTTATTGGTAGCACATTTTAGATTGCTTACTTTATTTACCTTTGCCTTACATCAACAGTGTCTGCTCAAATGTGCACTTTAATGACTGTGATCCCTATGAACCAATCAGGGAACCAAAGTAATTGAGGACCAGCAACTCAGTGGTGGAAAGTAACTTAGTCCATTTACTTAAGTACTGTACACAAGTACACATTTGAGGTACTTATACTTGAACATGCCTTTTCATACTTCTACTCCACTACAATTCAGAGAGAAATAATGTACCTTTTCCTCCACTACATTTGTATAACTCGTGTAGTTACCAAGATTGCTCATACATAACAAATGATGAATATGATGCATTGTTATAGATAAAAGTAACCAACCAACTGTATATAAAATAGTTAAAATTAGCAGCAACACTTTGTTTCACAGTTTGGTTATTTCCTAGTCCTTTTACAGGAAGTTCCTGGAAAAAGATATATATATGTATATATATATATATATATATATATATATATATATATATATATATATATATATACATACATATACAGTACAGGCCAAAAGTTTAGACACACCTTCTCATTCAAAGTGTTTCTTTATTTTCATGACATGTTTTCAGTTATTTCACACTTTTTTGTTAAGTACATAATTCCATATGTGTTCATTCATAGTTTTGATGCCTTCAGTGAGAATCTACAATGTAAATAGTCATGAAAATAAAAAGGAAACGCATTGAATGAGAAGGTGTGTCCAAACTTTTGGCCTGTACTGTATATAATATAATATAATATAATATAATGTTGTACAAATTATAGGGAAAGTATAGACAATGTTCTGAGACAGTTATTTTAATTTTATTACATGGCTTTGATAAATACTCTATTCTGATTGGTCAGTTATGGCATTTTAAGGCCTGTTATTTTTGAATAGCAGAACGCTGCTATGAATAACAGGCCATTGCTATGGACGCAGTTCTGATCATAGACTCTAGAAGACCATATTTAAATCAAGAAAATAATTTTCAAATTAATATTTTGTGTCAAAATATTGATTTCTTTGGTAAGTAGTAAGTAATAAGCGGGATAATGTAGAGCGAGTAGGTCATTCTGACTACTTTCAGTTTTGATACTTCAAGTATATTTTGTTCACAATACTTGTATACTTTTACTTAAATAATCTTTGCAATGCAAGACTTTTACTGTTAATGGCATATTTCTACAGTGTGATAAGTAAAGAAGTCAAGAATAAACATACTTCCTCCTTTGCTCCTGACAAAGACTTGATGCTAAGTACAACAATACACTGACCTTTCTTGCCAATGTTCAGACCAACCATACAATGGTCACAGAGCTGCACTTCACTCAGAGAGCGTGTATCTACACATGTACAGTAAGAAAGACATACTGTAACTGTGGAGCTCCCATGCTGCTGGATGTATTTTAAATTGAACTTTTGCATGTGCGGATTCATCCTTCATGAGCTTTCCTTGTTTTCTGAGCATACTGTATGGTGCTCCGTTGGGGCCCTGCATCCCATATGGCATGGTGCCCAGGAGAACATGCTGTTTGCCTGTTAAAATCGCTGGGCTCTTGTGGGTGATGGAATATCACTCCATCAACTACAAACTAAGCATAAATGCACAGCCAGAACCGTTGATTACCTCTGCAAAGGAAGTTATGTTTTCGGCTCGGTTTGTCGGTTGGTTGGTTGGTTGGTTGGTTGGTTGGTTTGTCAGCAGGATTAAGGAAAGACTACTGGTCCGTCGTCTGATTTTCTGGCAACATATTCAGTGGTTGCAGTTACATACAGTATTTGCATATCGTAGAAGACTGGACAATAGCCTTGGCAGAGTGCTGCGCTCTCTGAGTGCCCTCCTAATTATTATATGGAATATTACACATTAAACTCACAGTTGGAGTGTTTTTTTGCTTCTGTAATGTGACATATGTAATTAAAAAAATATTTTTAATTTCACTGTCTAATTATAGTTTGAAATAACTTTGTGTAGTGACAGTTAATGTTTACATACATTTTGAAACTATGACAACTAAATCTGCTAAGATAGACTTGATTAATATTGTAATAATTGATATAATTTCTTTATTTACCCCACTGCGTATGAATTCATTTCACATTTAGAAGGATCTGATGTAAAAACCACATTTCCAAGTATTTGTTCTCTTTTGAAACATTTATTTTATCTCTTTGCATTTCCTAGGTTTTGTTTTCTGCAAAATTAATTTAGGATTTTTAACACAATTATTGCTTAAAACGGAACATCATACAACAATACATCATAAAACAACATGATTAGAACATTAAGAAAAGTACAGTGATTCAAATTAGTAGCATTTAAATACAACATTTGGAACGGTGTATGTGATCACCTTATCATAATATATAATCACACAAATAAACATCAGAAATTGAATGAGATTTTATTAAATGGAATATTCTGCATGTATTTGTGGTGGTGTCTATTATGATAGCCCGCGTTAAGATACTGTAATTAAATGCAGGTAACTAATTTGCTATAATGGGGCTAACCTGTGATTATGTGCAAATGTATACTCATAACAACATGAGACAGGATATTTGGGTTTGATTAAAAAATAAGATTCTTAAGATGATAACGTAGTAAATATTAAACTTAGTCCTGTTAAGTTTATTTTTGAATGGTCTTGGCTCAAGGAAAGTATGCATACATAGTACAACACAAGGACTTTCTAACAGGATGAATGATTTGGTTTACAATAAAGAAAGTCATTTCCATATTTTCCACGTTTTTCAATTCTCTGTCAGTGGATCTCAATAGCTACTGTAAATGTTTGAGGTAAAAAGGTGTGAGTTTTGTGTTCGCAATGAATGTGGAATGTGCGTCGATAATGAGAAGATATGAAAGCAATTTACGGAGTTTGAAATGGGTTATTTCTAAGCCCCTCCATTTACACTTCCTCACTCTCTCTCTGTAACTTTCAATCACGCAGAATGCAGTGAGTGAACACGTTTATGATTAGACTATAAATGTATGACAGCGCTAGTCTTTGCACCTGCACCTCCTTATTCTGAGTGTCTGCGAGATGGTAGCAATTTCCTAGATATTTCGTGTTGGCTCTGAAACTAGCACTCCCTCCTTTTTATCCTCTGCTAGCAGCGATCCGCTCTCTGCCCATTGTGTGTTTCCAGAGGAAGAATATGAAGTTGGCAGATACTGAGCAAGCCTGATTGGTGTCTCGAAGCATTAAGGATTGACCACGGCACTGCTTTCTGCATGTCTGACATTTCAGAGCGACATGAAGCCAGGCCTGTCACACTGATAATGTCCCTTGGGGTGAGGTTGCCAGCGAAACACTGACTTTATTTAGTTCTCATTAATCCCACGCAGTCAAGGTGGCGGCTGCGTATGGAGATTGTCCCGTTTGCTGTATCTTTGTTCGCTTTCTCTTTGCTATCGCAACGTTACACCTTGTATCAAAAGTGGAGCAGTTTTCCGTGACGCTCTTATATTCTACATGCTAGCACCCAACTTTTGAAGTAAGAATGTTGTGATAATGTGTACAAGTGGAGTATTGTAAAGCTTCAAGGAGTGAAATGCTCTTCGCCCGTTCCCAACTGGGAGCGAGGGTTGAGCATAATTGAGGAGAAAAAGGACTGCTGGCCAGTTGGTGGTGGACCCTAGAGTAAAAGCTCATGCTTTGTCTCCGCTGCCACCTCTAAAAGTAGCATACTCCTTGTTTATGGTTGGGGAGCTTGCAGTTTTAAAATTCCAATGAGGCTCTATCCAATGCTGTCTTTATCAGGCTGGATGATTTAAGTGTACCCAGGGAGCAGGAGGCTGCCGTCACTGCCTCCCTCACAGAGCAGGTACAGTGTGCCGCAGAGGGCCAGTATCGTAGTAGTGTTCTTGATCTTCAAGCCTCCTTGCTGGCTTTTGTGAAAGGGCAGTCTCTAAATACCGAGGTCATAATGAAATCATTTATTCATAGCTTTTGATCCATATCATTTTAGTTATGGAGTATTATGACAGGCTTTCTCAAGGGCTCTTACACTTTAATGGGATTACTTTTCAGAATTTGTTGCAGTTTTCCTTAATGATAACATCCAAGTCCATTTCTGTCATTTCTTGATTTATTCTTATTCATTTTAAGGATATGAGATACCCATCTGGCCGCTAGCCACAATACTGTATGTGTACGGCCAGATTTAACCGCACAATGTCTGAATATTGACGGGAAGAGTTTAGGGCTGCAGCTATCGATTATTTTAGTAATCGAGTATTCTACAGATTATTCCATCGATTAATCGAGTAATCGGATAAGAAATGCTTTTGTTTTATTGAAGAGCAATAATATACAATAGTTTGGTTTAATTTTCGGAAAAAGCTAAATTTTTATTGCCTACATTGTTTACAATATCATCTCTCAAAAAACTAAACATATTAAGGGCATTTAAGTGCCATATTACATTGCTTTTAAAAAAATTCTGAAATGCAATAACAACCTCAAATTAAGGCATACATTAAACATTAATAAACATTACCTTAAGTTGTGCAAACTAACTTAACCTAACCTTAACTTAAACCTGTAACTTTAAGACTCTTTAAGATGATAACATAGTAAATAGTAAACTTAGTGCTGTTAAGTTTATTTTTGAATGGTCTTGGCTCAAGGAAAGTATGCATACATAGTACAACACAAGGACTTTCTAACAGGATGAATGATTTGGTTTACAATAAAGAAAGTCATTTCCATATTTTCCACGTTTTTCAATTCTCTGTCAGTGGATCTCAATAGCTACTGTAAATGTTTGAGGTAAAAAGAGTTTTGTGCTTGCGATGAATGTGGAATGTGCGTCGATAATGAGAAGATATGAAGGCGATTTATGCACTTTGAAATGTGTTATTTCTAAGCCCCTCCATTTACACTTCCTCACTCTCTCTCTGTAGCTTTCAATTGCACAGAATACAATGAGCGAACACGTTTATCATTAGAATTTAATTCCCCGTTTCATTGTGGTCTCTCTGCAGCTCGGCTGTATCCCTCACAAGGTATGCCTCTCACGCTAAAATAACCGAATTACCAACATGGCAAACGGGAGACTATGGATTCTACCATTATCGCCATGGCAACATGAGCTGGGAGGATGAGCTGCCGGTTTGATATTGCACTCAGAGCCTCAGCTCAGACTTGTTAAGAGGATGGGAGAGCAGACCTTTGTGTTCTCTGGAAAACAGGGGGGTAAAAGCATTGCCTCTTTTTGTGTCCAAGCCTTTACGAGATATAATCTCAACTATGAGATGTGGCAAGGTTTTCTAAATAAGCCAATTCCTACATCGAAACAAGATTTTGTTTACAGATGTTTTAAAGTGGCACCTGTGCTTAGAGAAAATTCAGCCTGCACTGGATTGTAGACTTTCTTTTAAAGCCAGACATATTTCTATATCTGATGCTAACACATAATGAGACTGAAATAAAAGGATAAGGAAAGATGATAAAAAAGCATTGGAAGGTGACTCTGATGGCGCAAGAATAGAGGATTGAGGTACATTTTCTAGTTTTTTGGTGGTATTGCTGTTTGAAGTGTTCTGCTTTTAAGTCATGAATTGGACCCCAAAGTCACAAGTATAGAAAAAAAAAAAATATTGTCTCAACATAGCTCACACAAGGATTGTGCACACAGTTAAAGGCCCATGGCATGAACATTTCAATTTATGAGGTTTTTTAACATTAATATGAGTTCCCCCATCCTGCCTATGGTCCCCCAGTGGCTAGAAATGGCGAAGCCCTGGGTATCCTGCTCTGCCTTTGAGAAAATGAAAGCTCAGATGTGATGATCTGGAATCTTTCTCCTTATGAGGTCATAAGGAGCAAGGTTGCCTCCCCTTTCTCTGCTTTGCCCACCCAGAGAATTTGGCCCACCCATGAGAAAGGGAGAGACATCATGGCTTGCAAACAAGCAAAATGGCAGTTGGTCAAGGCCACACCCCCACCCTCCACCTTGCCCCCCCTCTCTCCTCCTCAATCGCATTTAAAGCTACAGAAACAGAAATGGCACGTCCTGAGGAAAGCTCAATGTGGGACTGGCTCTAGTGGCTGTAATTCTGCACCATTTCGGGAAAGAGACTTCAGATACAGTATTAGGGGACCACTGGGGCCTATATAAAAGCAACCAAAAAGCAGCATGTCATGGGACCTTTAACATTTAATAAACATGTACTTTCAATCAAATGATTGTGTCAGCTGTAGCTGTCGACCCCAAGAGTCCAGTCGATGATCGCAACAATGCATAGTTATTAGAAATCAACGTCTTGTCATGCTGCATTCAGAATGTTTCAGGCACAAATTTGCCGTAGCTGCAGGCAACTAGTGTTTGCATTGGTGAACATTTTCAAAGGAGATTATACAGGCGCTATTTTTGGTGTTCACTTTTCAATAGAATTATGTAAAAATGTCCACTAAATGATCACAAGAGGAGGTAAAATGCCAGGAAAACTGACAGAGGATACCAGAGAAACTAATTTTCTTTTATGCAGAGTCAAAATACACTTGAAGAGAAGCTTTTCAAGGTGTTTGATATTTGCCATTATCAAGGTAAAAGTCTGAGTCACAGTGTGGAAAATAAAAACTGCTTATAGTAAATAAAAAAGATCATTTAAAATAGTTCAGACATGGTTTACTAGTGTAGACATGATTTTGTTAACAGAACTGTCCAGCAAGAAATTTCCCTAAAGCAATAGTTTTGGGAAATACGTTACATCGAGGAGTATGCCTTTCTGTCCTTTTTTTTTTCTAGTGTGTACATTCAATGTCATGAACGGGCTGGAAAACATGGTTAGTAAACACTAGAAAGTAGCATGGAGGCAAGTGAAAATGCTATGGTGGTTACTTAAAAAAAAAAAATCTGTTTCCAATTCAGTCTTTTTCTTTCAAACTCGGTGCGGACTAATTTGGAACGATGTTCAAGTGCTTCTTGGGTGGAGATGGGCAGAATTTATGGCTGAAATGACATGAGAAGAGTCGCAGAAGTTACATAAGACAAAATCCAGATGATAGTGGGCGTTTCTTTTTTTTTTTTAGCGGGAAAGGGGCTTCAAATATGAAGCTACATCCAGCAGCCGGTTACCTTAGCTTAGCATGAAGACTGGAAACTACTAGGGATGGGAATTACCAGAGGCCTCACGATACGATATATTTTAACAATTCTTAAGTCACGATACAATATTATTGCGATTTTAAAGTGATGGTTCGGAGTAATTTCACCCTAGGGTCCTTTGCACCATGACCTCGAGCCAAACACCCCCCCAGAAGCTTTTTTCACCTGGGTCGAACATTGGGAGAGTTAGCGTAGAGTAACGTTATCAGCTGAATAGCTTATTAGCGCAGGGGCTAATGGACCCACGTTTGTATCTCGTAAATGACCCCACTAATAATTAGGGGTGGTACGGTTCACAAAACCCACGGTTTGGTTCGTATCACGGTTTTAGGGTCACGGTTTTCGGTTCTGTACAGTTCTTGTTATTTTTTCTTTTAATCTTTAACACTCAAGAATATACTTCAGCATATAGCTAAAATTAGCATATTGAATGCATGTTGCACAAAATGATACCAAACTTCTACACTAGTACAAATAGGTTATGCACTCATAAAACGATGGATTGGAAAGTTTGTAAGTACACCAGAAGTTTATGAACACTTGCCTGCTCTCTTCTGCTCTCTGTTGCTGCTGCTGCTGCTGCTACCTGCAGTTAGACGAGTGGTTAGGGACGTCTACAAACTACTACACCGAAAAGAGACACAACAAAAATATTTATTAATTTAATGATTAAATAAGGTAATGTCTCCAAACTTACCTCAGTTATTACTTGTCTCCTGCTAGTTATACTACAGCATTTACTTAAAAAAAAAGTTAAATTAAAAAATATTTTTGATGCATCTCTTTTCGGTGTTGTAATTTGTAGACGGCCCTAAGCACTCGTCTTACTGCTCTGTAGCAGCGGCAGCAGAGAGCAGAAGCCAACAGGCAAGTGTTATTTACATAAACTTCTGGTGTACTTACAAACTTTCCAATCCATCGTTTTATGAGTACATAACCTATTTGTACTACTGTAGACGTTTGGTATCATTTCGGGCATTATTAGTGGGGTCATTTACGAGATACAAATGTGGTTCCATTAGCCCCTGCGCTAAGCTATTCAGCTGATAACGCTACTCTACGCTAACTCTCCCAATGTTAGACCCAGGTGAAAAAAGCTTCTCGGGGGGTGTTTGGCTCGAGGTCATGGTGCAAAGGACCTTAGGGTGAAATTACTCCAAACCATCACTTTAAACATATTGCAATATTCTGCGATATATTGCAATTTATAACCTTTTTTCCAACTTTAAATTTTTCCTTATTTCAAATTATGTCCCCGAAAGGAAACTTTGTCAACATCGGTTTTATCTAAAAAGATACATTTCTCTGTTTGTTCTTACTTCAAGTTTATTGCTGCAAAATGGGATTGTCAAGCAGACAAACTGACCAACACGTATATAATAATAGATTGATTCTTGGCATCTGTGTATCGATACAGTATTGCCACAGAAAATATTGCGATACAATGCTGTATTGATTTTTTTCCCCCACCCCTAGAAACTACTCCTGGCAACAAATAGTCTGAAAGGTAAGCCCCAGTAAAACCACAAATTGTTTTTTTGTTTCATACCGATAAAACAAACAAGATAAAACAAGGTAATTAGTGAGTTTTAGAGGTGCTGCTAGGTGGATTTTATTACCATTGAGAGCCACACTAGCTGTTTCTCCCTGATTTCGGTCTTTATACTAAGCTAAGCTAATCAACTGCTGGCTCCAGCTTCATATTGTTACAAGAGTGGTATCAATCTTCTCATCTAGCTCTCGACAAAAAAAAAATCAAATAAGTATATTTAAAAAATGTCAAACTATTCCTTTTAACCCTTTAATTGGTCATTTCTAAATGAATAAAGGTAGAACTAATGAATATAGTGGCTGCACTGTCAAATTATTGCTTAATATTGCTATACAAAGTGGGAGGTACTTAAAGTGAGAGCTGAACAATTTAATTTGATTGAACTGAGTCGCAGACAACCCTAAACAACTCTTTAAAGAGATGTTGCATTTGCTAAAAACGGATTAGTTTGGGGCCTCGCTGGAAACAAGAGACACCTTTCAGCACTGAAGAAATGCGCTGACATTAAGATTGATGCTTTTACTGACATAACCACAGCAAAAATCTTTTCCACCAATGGCCCATTTCTTGTATAACGAATTAAAATCCAATTACAAATGCTTATTACCGTAAACAAATACCACATTAGCATCAAATATGCAAATGAGTGAGTATCATATTACTCAGTGTGATGAATCGCATTGCATTAGATGAGAGGGACCCACTGATGTGTCAGTAACAGCCTTTCTTTTGTTCACTCTGAATGTGTGGAAACCACCCAGCACAGTTATTTGCAGCAAATATTGTGTCTGAGGGCTGTTATTTGCAGCAAATATAATTCCCATTATATATTCATTCATAAACCAACGTACCAGACACATTCTTTTCATCCTATTTGTTTCAGCAGAAATACTAGCTCGCACATAAAGATGACTCAGAAATGGGTTGTGGTTATTTTTGGGTCCATGCAATTAAGTCTGAACTGGTATGTACTGCAAACCAGAGACTTAAAAAAAAAAAAAGTGCCACTTCAAAGTGGCTGTCAAACAGGAGCTGACAGTACTGTAGGGAGAGGCTATAATTTAAAGTTCTTGAGAAGCAATGCCTTATGTGTTCTTAAGGTATCACTGTTAGTTTGAAATATAGTCACAATATTCAGTGGCAGGATACCACAGGGAAAATGGGAATACTTTGTACTGATGAAGCCCATATAAGTTACCAAGAAGAGTGGAGGCAGGAGCAAGAAAGATATTTAAGAATAATTATTTTTTTTTTGCGTTAAGTGGCACAACAGAGCATTTGCATTTCAAAGTTCTTAAATGTTTTATGGAGATTGTTAACTGAATTGTGGGGTTCCACAAACAGTTTAAAAAAACCAATAGGATTTTAATATGTACAAACGAGTCGCAGCCATGCTACAGTAGAAGCTCTTTTAGGTATCAATTTGCGAACATGCTTACAACTGCTAACGTGTCAATGTTTACCATGTTGACCATCTTAGTTTTGCGTGTTAGCATGCTAACATTTTTTAAATTGGTACCAAACACAGTGTATTGCTGAGGCTGATAAGCACATAATTTGTGCAGGTAATTTTTTTGCATAAATCAAAGCATTTGACAACAAAAGGTTTGACCAGTTTATGGCACTAGTTGAAAAGTCAAGAGATTACCAATATTACAATTCATCTTGACATGAATGTCTGTTCCAAATTTTAATTAAATGCATCCAATAGTTGCAGGGACATTTCAGTGAAAACCCACAAATGTCAACCTCATGGTGGCATGAGAGTAAGAGTCAGGGGATTGCCAAAGTCAGTAGGATTTATCCTCTGGGGACCATGAATCTCTGTAAAAGATTTCATGGAAATGCTTGTGATAGTTCAAGATAATACCAAAGTGGTAATCTGACCTACCTGCTAAAGTGGCTAAAAAGCACACCGCAAATCAAAAGTCTAATCCTGCATTGACATAATTGATTAAAAAAAGCCCCAGAAAGTATTGCACATATATGAAAAAAAAACACATAAGTCCAGAATGACTATTATGTGGATAGAAAGCTGCTAGTCTCATTAAGTCGGGTTGCTGCTCTCGCCAAGTGAAGGGAAGGAAAGTGTCTTTTCACTTTACATCAGTGTCAAAGTGCTTTGACGAAAACACCATGAAAGCGAAGTTGCAGGACAATGGTTGCACATAAAGTACTGCTGGCTGTCTCTATGTTAGTCTTATGTCACCTGCCTAGGGACTGCAGATAAAAAGTAGTTATTTTTTACTCATTCTGGCATATTTACCTGGTGTTTTTTATACAACAGTGTTCATAAATATGCATGGTCCCTATCAAATAAACCAATAAAATAAAAATAAAGTCTGGTGCAACTTCTTGCAATGAGCGTTCTAAAACCTGCCAGTTCACACCAATGCGACAAGACGGTGTATCATCTCCATAACAACGCCTCTTTGTACTTTCGTTGTAACTTCCGACGTTCAGGCTTTTTGTTGCTAAACATATCATTTGTTCCGTCTAAATATGAATGTGGATAACGTTAGAGATAGTGAGATGCTTGTTACAGTTACATTTCCTAGCGAGTAGTTGGTCTGAACTGGGCCTAAAGAGTCACCCTTTTTATGTCAGGGCTATTGCCAAGAAAGTGGCGTTTTCCTTAGGTGCACAGAGGGAATTTGTCATATGTGATTTTTGTGAAGTCACAGAATTTACTAGAACGCATTTCAGTAAAGGGTTGCCTTTGGTACATTTTACAGCAAATGGTAAAAAATAGATCCATCCCTACATGTCATGATGAATGGAATACATCTTTGCAGTAGTTCTGGCAATCAAGAGGTTATAGGTGGTCTATAAACAGACTTGTAAAATATCCCTGCCAACACCACTGTATGTTCCTCCTGCTCTGTAAATCTCCCCGAAACTTAAGCCTGCACATGCATTAGTATTCATGGAGGCATTTTGTTTTTGTATGTATATTTATACAATATAACAAACATCAGACCAGTGTTAGCTATACAGTATAGTCATTATAATAAGGTAATATGCATTTTTCACGTATGTGCTTCATACAGCAGGCTTGTGTGCTCAAATCCAGTCTGTCATGTTTGCACCCACTGGTTCTTTGAATATACACTGCCAGCAGACAACATATATGTATTTCATTAACAGTGTTGTCACAAAAAAATGATTGGTCCCATTTATTTCTTCACAGTAATGACGTAGTGTGTCGCAATATTGTTTTTAACTTTATAACCTAATATTTTAACATTATTACATGTTACTTCAACAAGTTATTTAAATTAAATAGCTTATGAATTGACTTTTTTTTTTAAGTTTAAAAAAGGAAGAAAGGTCCAAGGCATAGCCAAGACTTTTTAACTTTTTGCAAGGAGAGTGCCTTGGACCTTTCTTTGTTGAACTTTTGTGTTCCCTTCCAAGAGCAACTTCATGATTAGTTTGAACTTCTGAGCACTCTAGACCTGTTTTTTTTCTTCTAAGTACATTTAAGGATGGCAGAAAAAATTGGGTGCTTTGACAATAGGGCTGCACAATGTATTGTTTTTTTTCATCAACTGGGGCCAAATACACATCGCGAAAGGCTGTGACATATCATAAAATATTATAGATTCTTTTGTGTCAGTTGACAGAGAATATCAGTAGAAAACTGCACTTTTTTAGTAGTGCCTTTCATGTTCAATTCAGTGTTCAATTTGTTCAATAAAAGAATGTTGGAAATTATTTCCTTACATTTGTTTTAAATTCAGCAAGCAATTTGTTTTATTTATTTTAGCAGAATACTGAAAGCAGTAGAAATGCAGAAATGAGTACACTTTATCATCTGTTTATTTATTGTTATCGCATATTTTCCTCATATCGTGCAGCCCTATTTGACAAGTGAAGAAACCTATTATTTTCAATTTACTTGGTACTACTTTAGAAAGATATGGACATCACAGAGATATCTCTGTCCAGGTCAGAGTCACTCTGTTCACTTGTTGTTAATAAATTAAGTAAATCCATTATAATTTACACAAAGGAATTGATTATTGGTAGACTGGCTCCTCCCATTGCTGGACCTTCCCTGCAGTTTGCCGTTGCTGTTTGACTTTCTGATAGCTCATTCACATCTGGCATTACCTGAGAAACTACATTCATGTTAGCAATGAAAAGGAAGATGATGTCATCTGACAGGGCAGACATTTGAGGAAGGTACTACTGTCCACCTTAGCAGCGTTTTCTGTATATAAATAAAGACCACCTAACTTAATTTCACCCACCACAGAATTGTTATAACAAGCTTCTGAGTGTGAGCTTTACGTGGGAATTCATATCTACCAACTGCTGTGTGGCAGCAGCACTGACATCATGTGTAGATTGGGCATTTTCATAAAGGAAAAATATTTGGAGATTTTCTACATTATTTACTGTACTCAAAATACTGAAAAAAAAAAGCTGGAATTGCCTCCACACGGCTCTCACAGACCCCTCCGCAACTCATCGAATACCAACGTGTTGTCACGGCGTAGGCGTCAGATACAAACGCTCAGGGCCCTCACATGCACTAACATGCACGGGTGGCCAGACCGGCTATCAAAACAAGGAAACGGAGAAGCATTCTCTGTTCCGGACGCCATCACTCCATTAACACCATATCTTTGCATAGCAAATATTGTATTTGTTTGCTGCTACATTAAAGTGTTGAATTGAGTACAGCTCAGTTTTAATGTGTGTATTCCATTAGCATTCAATGCTGAACGGTTTAGCCATCCAAAGTTCTGATCCACCACTGCCAACAAATTAATTCTGTAAGCAAAAGCTTTCATTTTTCAGGCGATGAATTTGATATCGGTGACAGTAAGTTCCTTGATATGGAACATTTTAATGAATGCAAACACTGGGAACAACATGGCTTTCGTTGACAGTGATTATTCCATACAGATTGTTTATACTTGGGATGTGGTTACTGTAGCTTTGGCATTTTAGATTATGTTTGCCCATAATGTCACTCCAGTAAGTGGTGTTCTTTTAGTGGAAGGGACTGACTGCCTAAACCCATCCACCAGGAATTTGCTTGTGGATAATGTAAAACAGGTGCAGAGAGGGAAATTATCCCAAGAGAAAGACTATTTCCATCAGAAAGGACCTGAGGGTCTTTTGTTAAATATGGTGGCTGTCATTCGCTCAGCCATGTTGGAAAGTGATTAGGCTTTGAGAATGTTGAATAACTTCATCTTTAATAATCTACATATTTGGGTTATTTTTAGTCTTGATCTATCGCTGTACCTTTTAGCTGAAGCACAGACATATTGAAATACATTTAACCTTCCCATTTACCTCCTGTGGAGATAATACCTTAGTAATTATAACCCTCAGCAGGGCTCCAAAACCTAAACAATTTAAAGGCTTAATATCCAACAAAATCCTCGACAGGACTAAGCTTCCGGCTAACATTAATGGAAGGTCTGCCAGAGCATTCAGGTGTACCTTTGATAAATGGCCCCCCCTTAAATTTACTGCCCTCATTTTTTTTTGTTACTAATACACAATAAATTATCCACGTTGTTGGATACTTCTTTCTGAATATGCAAACACATACTCAGAAAAGCCTGAGGAAATTGTTACCCCAGTTGTTGGCCATCTGAGACTTTAGAGAATTAATTGGGAGAGAAAAACGCTACTGGTATTGCAGCATTTACTGGAAGCTGGGTGTCCCAGTAAGCCCCAGGTGAATGTACTGGTACTTGTTAGTCTGGTTGATACCAGACCTTTCTCAGTTGTAACTGAGAGTGGGTCTGGGCAAGCTTCATTCACAGCCCATTTCCAAAGGGGCGTCACCAACGGACGCCGCTCAAATGCCTCTGGGCGCAGTTGGATAGTCCTTCAACCAATCAGACCAACGATCCGGGGGACGCTGCGCTTTGGTAGCCGTCATGTTGAATTTAAACAAAAACAAAAGCTGCTCGCCGTCGCTGCGCTATCGTCGTCGCGTAAATCCCGCCTCAACGGTTGTGATTGGTGTGAAGCCCGCCTCAGCGGGTGTGATTGGTGCCTCAATTTCGGGGACATTGAAAATGGGTTTGAATGGGCTCTTTGCCAGACTGACTTGCAGAGCAAATCTCAAATTTGCCAGAAGTTCGTCAGGGTTTACCCAGGCTAGGTTACTTTTACTTTAATTTTAAAATACTGAAGATTTGTGTAAGCTCTCTGGAAGGCAGGACAGTGGCCTTAGCAACTGGTGTCTCTTGCTGTGGCTGCATCATTACAATTTTGATATGGAGTGTGGTGCCTAAAGTGATGGATGTATTGTGCCTATTGTGTTCCATAACACTGTCCTGGATACCTAGAGGTGATGATGGCGCAGTGTATATGACACATGCCTTTGTTGCCCTGGGTTCGAATCCCACTGCGATACATCAACCAATGAGCAAGACACTTAACCCCTAGTTGCTCCAGAGGCGTGTGACCTTTGACATATATAGCAATTGTAAGTCGCTTTGGATAAAAGCATCAGCTAAATGACATGTAATGTAATGTAATACCTAATTTGCCTCAAGCAGCATGCTCCAGAGGGAGAGCAGTAACTCCTGCAACCGGCAACCAGACTGATAACAAAAACCTAAAGCTACTTTCAGCTTTAGACTGCAGATGATTTTATATGTCTTGATTTTTGTCTTGTTTTGCTTTTGTATATTTTGTTCTTATGTTGACCTAACCTAACTTTCAGATATATAAGCCAACCAAACCTTAAATTGCCAGTTTATTGTTCCTGTGATACACAGTAGGGCCTCTAACTGGAAACTGGGGTATGCCAAGAATAGTACGCACTGTATGCATATTGTATGTATTTTCTGCTCGTAAAACCCATACTTTACTAACTTGTATAACTTTGGCACTGTTGCCAGCTCTGGAATTAAAATGGCTGTTGAGTGTGTGATGAGAATTTTACTCCAAAAAAAATATATATATATAATTTGATTGTCGGTTTTAGCTCGGAGGATGTTTCCCCAATCGACTGGAATTCAGAAGGTTAACACATAGAAAATGCAAGTTGAGGGACATCCGGTTGAAACTCCGGCAGCACCAGAACTATACCGTAAATGAAACGTCAACACCACTTTGGGAATAGTGGGAAAAAACATCTGGCTGTCTGTATTTCTTTTTGCTCGCAGGTTTCTCTATAGAATTCCCCTACAGCTTCGGAATAGATACTTGGCAGCTCCTATGTCTACTTGTGTCTGACTCCTCGCTCGGTCAGTCTGCCGTTTCCTCTTTCTCTGTTCCTCTGACAATGCTTTTCTAGCTTTCTGCTTCTTTTTTGCCTTTTTGGGCCGTGAAGCAATTCGTTACATGGCGAGACCTGATATCACGCCATACTTCCTGCCGCTGAGGCCGGCAGCTCACCGGCCGAAAGTTGCAAGGGTGGTTTTTCCGCTCACAGGCGCTAGGGGGAAGCGAGACGACCACCATTCAACTCGAAAAAAGTCAAATAATCATTCCAATGACTCCGAAGCTGTTCAGTTAAGGTAAATTAAGCCAAAAAAACTGCATAGTTCCTTATAGTTCCCTTTAAACCAATCATTTACAGTATACAAACATTTAATTAAATGGTTGTCGACAACTAAAAACTTTCTTGTGGGCACCCGTAACAGGAGGCTGGTGTATACACCGATAGTGAGAATATAGTAAAACAAAGTTGGAATAAAATGTCTTCATAGTGTTACCGAAATGTCTTCCCTATAGTGGTCAGTGTCTTTCCTACAGTGGTCAGCTATCAACTCATCAGTGGAATACATCTGTAATTTATAGGGCTGTTAATCTCTGAAATCTTACTTTTTGTTGTTTAGTATGCTGTATGGAAAGTGGGCTTCCTTGGAATAAAGAGTAATTAAACATTCGTACAACATACAAGTCTTCCTGTCTCATACACAGCTCTTTATTGTTGTTTTTCTCTCTTTATAATTCAGACCTAGCCTCGGGGGAAGATACTGCTTTGGGCGTGTTTGGCCAATTTAACTATCTCTGACTGGTTCACAGGGACAGCAATTAACCTTTCTTCTCACAGGGGTCGTAGGAAATAAAACACACACAGAGACCGTGGATAAGTGGCCTATTGGAATAGATATTTTACTTTGCCCCCGTCCTTTGCCTGGACACTGCAAAGTATCATCCAGTAAAGCACAATGTCAGGTTAATTTGACAGGGTTATTGCTAGCCAGTGATTATTAGCAGATTATGCTAAACAGATAAGTGCTAAACTGTGGGCAGTAGGGTGTATCGTATACATGTTATCAAAATATTTTCAATATTAAATTAAAGCCAAAAAATAATGAAATGCAAAAACCATCCTTTCCTGACTGAGCCTAACAATTAGATACAATAATCCAAACAGCTCTTGGAAGAGAGGTAAACCACCCTCAAAGGCTATTCTGCAGTATTCATTGCTATATTGCCAATAGCAAGCAACCATCTGCATTTCAAAATATTTCTTTGTAAGAATTGTGATCCATTTTTGTTTATTATTTTGCTGCTGCGCAGGCTTGGCATTATTACATGTGGATGTCATGCTTGGCAATAAATTCTCCCTCCAATGAATTCCACATTCGGAAAAAACAAATCTGCTGGTTGTAATAAATTAGGAAACCTGTTATTCACAAAGCAGTAATGTCAACACAACAGCAATGTATTGTAGAGAAAAGGACTGCCAGTATGTATTTAGTGTTATAGAGCTCAGATCAAACTATCTTGAAACCGTCCTTAATTATGTTAGATGTACAAATACACACAATGCAGTTGCAACACTTCTGTTGACACATATCAAAACAAATATTTTCAGCAGAGGGTAGGATTTTTAACAATAATTTATACAGTATGAATTCACATTTAGAGACCCAGGATCATATTACACCTTGTCAAATTAATTCATTTTATTCAATTGAATAAAAAAACTATTTTTTTTTTTTATTAAAGATTTCTATTTTTTTCTTTTTTTTTTTTAGCATTTTAGGACTTTATTTGTGATTGGACATCTTAGACATGAAAGGGGAGAGAGAGGGGGAATGACATGCAGCAAAGACCCCCAGGTCAGAATTGAACCCGCGGCCGCTGCATCAAGGACTGAGCCTCTGTATATGGGTGCGCGCTCAAACTACTTTTTTTTAGCCACGCTAGCAGCATGGAAGGCAATGTCAGTAGGTCGGTCAGTCGGTTTGGTCCAGGCTGAAATATCTCGACAACTATTGGATGAATTGCCATGAAACTTTGTACGGACATGCATGGTTCCCAAACCATGAATCAAAATGACTTTGATGATCCCCTGGCTTTTCCTCTCGCACCACTGCGGTGTTGAATTGCTTTGTTTTTATTGAAATATCTCGAGAACTATAGGATGGGTTGTTATGAAATTTGGTACATATATTCATGATCCCCAGAGGATGAATGTGATGATTTTGAACTCATGGCTTTTCCTCAAGCGCCATCATCAGGTCAAAATTAAATTTTGTCCAATACTGTCGATTCCCATCAGCCTCAGCTTGTGTTCAGTGCCAATTAGCAAATGTTAGCGTGCTAAACTAAGATGATGAACATGATAAACATTATACCTGCTTGACTTCCACATGCTAGAATAATGACTGTAGACCGTTAAGTCTCTTCTCAAATTTTATTTTTAGGAATTTATTATTGTTAATGTAATGTTCTTTAAAGTTAACAAGCAATATTACTTTAATTTGTAATAGGGACGCACCGATCCCATCCTGATATTAGCTATTGGTCTGATACAGATCTATTCAATTCAATGTTTATGTCTGATTACATATGCACGTACGACGTCATTCCTCCTCAGCCCGCCGGTAGACTGCATAGCTGAGAGAGCTAGTTTGTGACTTCATTGTGATATAATGTTTATGTTTTGTTCTCATTTTACTGCCTGTAATTGTATTGTTTTACACTGTAATTTTAATTCCTGTTGAAGTTTTGACCAATTTGTTGCTGCATTCAAAAAGTTTACACTTGAATTGCAATTCCTGTTCATTTTCAAGATTTTCTTTTACCAAGTTGCTGGTGCATGATGTATTATTTTTTAACAATTCTGTAAATGTAAGTCACATAAAAGAATGATCCCAGTTACTTCCACACAGTGAGGCATTGATCAGACACTGGTATCGATCAGTACCCAAAGCCCATGTTTTCTTTGTTTGATTAATGGACATTTACATTCTGTAAATGCGCCACTGTTAGTCTTTATGGTGGGAAGAAACCAGAGCACCCAGAGGAAACCCACACAAAGACGGGGAGAACATGCAAACTCCTCACAGAAAGGCCTGAAACAACCTGGGTTCGAACCCAGAACCTTCTTGCTGTGAGGCAGTGTGTGCCGTCCAAGTGCAGTGATAACCTCTGAGTCACCGTGCTGCTACATATCATGTGTGGGCTAATAAAAGATGGATCGTTGCATCCCTAACTTGTAGCTTAATTTGTGTTAAATAAGTAAGGGGTCTATATGTAGGGTTGGGTATCGTTTGGATTTTTACGATTCCAAACCAGTACTTTTAAAACGATTCCGATTCCTAAACAGATTCTTGAAAAACTGAAAAATGACATCAAAGATGTAATATGTTTACTATGGGTCACGTGCAGTGAATGGTTAATATGCTTTTACGTCCGTTTTGGTGAGCCCAGAGGGAGAATATGGCATTTTAAAAGTAGCCAGCATTTACGGTAGCTAGCTAACAGTAGACTACAGAGAAAGTGTGATATTTTTACGTCCGTTTTGGAGCGAAAGAGGGAAAATATTTCAGTCGACACATTAAGTGGAACTGAAATGAGGAACCGAAATTTGTGTTCTAATCCGGTCCGACTCCTACCATTTGCGCAGGCACCGGTTCCATATTGGAACCGGGTTTCGGTAGCCAACCGTAGGTCTATAAAAGGGATGTAGGAATGTTTTTTAAAGCACCCATGCGTTTAAGGATTAAAGTACTTTTGTTAAAGGGAACAAACTTCAATAAACACTTGATAAATGAAATTTAATAGACAATGACCCCATTTTCCTGCCTGAATTATTTTAGATATTGACTTTGCTTTTCTTATACAGCAGCTAGTGCCTCTGAAGCTAAATTATTACATTCCTCTCCTCAGTACATCTCTCCTGAAGGGCAGATTTTCAAGTCAATGCTGCCACATCCATTCTAACTTTTCCCATCTGCAAAATGAAAGGTTTCAATTAAGTTGACTTCAGTGAGCTCCTGCACCGATAGATGGGCATTAGGGACACACTGTTCCCTCCTCTGTCATTTTTAGGACTGCCAGGGTGTGTCCCAAACAATGTGGTCAGCTATCTTCCCCCTAGAATGTAAAGAGGCAAAACTTCTCTGCCAGCTGCACAAGTAGAATCTGGAAAAACCATCTATGTGTAAGAATTGTAGATCACATGCCAGTCGACTATAGTATCATTCCACGAAAAAAACAAAATGACCTTGGTAGAAAATGATTCCATATGACAAATGAATAGGCTGCGGGCATGTTTTCTCTGACAGGGATAAAAATATTGGTGTTTAAATTTGAAGTTTGGCACCACAATTAATGCTTGGTTTAAGTATATCTTATATGCTATAATAACTCCATATTCTTCTTTTCCACCACATTTGTATTGTAGGGAACCTTAAATTTCACACTAACCTCACCTCAGTGTGTCATAAAGGCTAGAGTGCCTAAGCAGGTGGTCAAGGTTGGCTCTGTTAGACAGTCACTGCGAAGATTTGAGCTCTGTCAATCAGCGCCAGCATCATTGTGAGGGATCCTCTGGCGGTAGTGATTGATTTGGAGGTCTATCTCATCTTAGACCTCTGAGTGTTTTCTCCACTTGGAGCCATGGGTTATAAACCGTCGCGAATCCCTTAAAATTGTTTTTCTCTTCACCATCAGATAGAGGGAGACTGGGGTTTTGTTTGCCATTACATTTTAATAAGACAGATGAGAGAGAGAGGGGCAGAGGGTTTTCAAGAGGAAAATAAATCATCACAGACCTGGCTCACTGTGGGCCATATTGCGAATGAATCAATGGACTATTAGAGCCTGAAGCCAGGCATACAAATGCATCTATCTTGAGCTAAGAGATACAGAGGTCAGACATGACACTGGAAAGATGTGTTCTCCCGTCAGATCTGTGGCGATACTGTTGTCATGCCTCTTCTGGCAGAGTTAAGCCTTTGTTTTTAATGGCACCATACGTCAATGTGGACATAACTGTCAACCGCCCACCACTGCCACGACTGGTGATGTTTCATCACTATTGCATCACAGGGAAAATACATTCACGAGCATTTTGCTTGCATATCTGAATACAATGTGACATTAACTCCATTCTCTCTGCAGTGGGTGCAGATTTGCATCATTCCTTTTTCTGAGTTAAGAATGGAAAAAAAAATCTCCAGAGACAGCAGGATTGCAAAAAAACAACAATGAAAAAAACATAATTGGCTTACTGTGTATAATCAGATTTAGGTTTCGGTTCAATGTTGAACCTGCAACAACTGATTCTTTTTGGCCAAAATCTGTGAAAACAACACTGACATATTATCGCTACTTACGCTGTGTTACATGGTGATCATGTTACCAAGCAGCTGCTATTTATACATCCAACAGATACACTGACACACAAACATTTATATGGAGTTGTGTTTTGTCCACCTGATGAATGACATCCAATATTCACTTTACTTATAGCACTGTTTTTGGTCTCAACATAATTTTGAGAGAAATATCTGGCTCTTTAGCTGCTAAATGCTCCACTATGTTTGTCAGTAAGTCTCTAACAGTATCTGTCTGCTGTTTGGGGCTGAATAGGTTGTGTACAATGGGTTTTAAGAGATGTTTTGCAGTAAAAGTCTCCTTCTACGGCTAAAAACTATACTACTAGAGCTGTAACGATTCCAAATTTCGCTGTACAATTAATTGTCTCAGAAATAATTGCGATTAACAATATAATTGTCTCTTTCGGTCAAATTTAAAGATTGTTATTTATTACTTTACGTAAAGAAATCCCAGGATATGTCTTTTGATAATATCACTGTAATGTGACCCAGATAATGTAGTAACACAGGTACACCTATGAAGTAAACAACGCCTCTATAAAAAAACATTTATTCTAACTGTATCCCCCTTGTCATTTCTGTTGCTATGAACATGTATGGGGTCAAGTGCCAACAACTAACTAACTTAGTCTGACCAATAATCACTTATATAATTACAATTTGGCATATCTAAACAAAATCAACAACTACCAGCCATACGCCTTAAGACCTTAGCTAATGTTAGCAATTCATTTAAACAAAGATACCGTAAACAAATGGTTAGACAAAGAAACTTATGTAATAACTGTTACAGGCCTGTATATTACCGTACAAATGTAATTCAGGTGGCATCACGTTTCTCTCAAAACCCATTTGCTGTTTGGGATTAGAAGTTTATAAATGCAATTTCTAGGCGACAAGGTTGCAAACTCATCAGGTGCACTCGTCGTTAGGCAGTCAGATGTCGACATGGATTCGGAGAGGAAAGGTCGCTCGGATTTTAAAATGCATTTGACAGATGCCATACATTAATACCATTCATTACAATTAATCATCACTGTGTCACCAGTAATTACTGCACGGGTAACGACCAGCCCTGGTAAACCCACTAATGAAGGTTAATGTGCTCAGCTGCCGTCATTCTTCTGCCGGCGTTAACACCAACAATCACAATCTCTATCAAGAACACAATGTGCTCTCGAGCTTTTTACTGTAACAATGCCATCATTGTGCAACTGCTGTCTCTCATTTCATGTAACAATGGAGGGCAGACAATACTGCAGCCACCCTTTTGTCCATAATGACATGCCACAGTATTGCCTAGTGACCAAGACACAAAGCAACGTATCTGTTTGTAATGTAAAAGCTACTGAGGGGATTTTTCTGTTGGAATAGCAAAGAGCTTATTTACATTTCACTCCTATGACTGGAGTTAATCCTGGTGTAAGACACATGGGGACAAGTTCATATTGATTAAACCGACTTCGAAGGTGGTTTTTTGACCCAATATAGCTGCAAGTCGGCCATGTGTATATGGAATTGTGTTCATATGGAATTGATTTTATGTTTGTTGTAACAATCAAGTATCAAAAACTGAGGAGGATCACGCTGTTGTATGCTGTCCTCCTCTCTTACTTTAATGCCTAACAAATCTATCTCTTTCTCTCCCTGACATTGATAGATAGTGTTTTGACCTCGACACCTCAACTGCATTTTACTGCAAACTTGCAACTAGTTAACTTTCTAAAGCAGGCACAATCACTTATTTGCTAAGAGTCGGGTTGGTGATTGTGAATGTGTGATTGTGTAAAGGTGTTCACGAGGTAGATACCAACCTTTCGTTAACTTGTGAATTTTGCCAGCCGTCTTCCCTCCTTTATGGAGACAGACGCTGTGTGCACGGTGGGCTCGATGGTGTTTTAAGCCTCAAACGTCGCCGTCCTGTTATCCCTGTTGCTCGAGACACAAAGAAAAGTTTAATTTCAGTGTTTAGCTGCAGTCATCATAGGAGACAGATGGGACAGACTGTACAGGATATTCCCACAAACTGCCTATTGACGTAATTACAAGCAAAGATTGAATATGCGCCTTGGAGAGATGGGTGCATTTGCTTTTTTTTTTATAAACATCTGACTAGAATGAGTCTCCAACCACGTCCTGAGCTGTTTTGAGCAAATTACAATTTGTCTCACATGCTTCTTGAGCATGCATTTGAAACAAGCAGTGTAATTGCTGTGGTAAAAGCAATCCAATGCATATTGCAATATATAGCATAGGAGGGCTTATGCACTATTTATCAGCATGAGATGCTATTATTCACAGTAAATGTGAAGTTAATGTGGATAAATGAATAAATCCCTTCCAGGCACAATCTGGATACAAGATGAATGAACTGACAGATTTTTGCAAGTCGTAATTATTTTTATGTGATAATTATATTTTTTCATAATGAATTAATCTGTTGATGTTTCTGTATTAATTACTGAATAATTTACACTTCAAAATGTCAGAAGATAATGGCAAATGCCCATCACAGTTTCCTAAAAGCCCAAATTGACATCTTTAAACATTTATTTCTTTTGACCAACAGTTTAAAACCCCAAAGATATTCAATTCACAATGCTTTAACATAAAGAACAGTGTTTCCTTTAGGATTTTTTTTTTTAGCAGTGGGGGCAGGTCCCACCCCAATTTTTGCGTGTTATCAAGACGCATAATCGCTTTTAGCGTGTTTATCAACGCCGTTTGGCCTCCATTGACCTACATTACGTGTGAATTTTCGCCGTAGCGAGTAGTATGAAAGGACGTAAGTCCGCGGATGGGTAAAACACAGGACTTTCACCCTGGAGAGTGGGGATCGCGTGCCGCGTGTAGTGTTTGTCAAGCTTTTTTTCCTTATTTTTTTTTAAGCCTTCCCCAATGATTCTTTCCTAAACCCAACCGTTTATTGTTTTCGTAAGCGTGTTGACGTTGGTCACCGTCGTGTATTTGTTGTTTTTTGCTACTAAAGCCTTTCCCTTTTTTTTTTTTTACACGCATGTGACGTTCTCGCTATAGTACGGCATGTTCTCGCGATAAGATGCCACGTGGTGTTTTACACAGTTTTACACAGCGTAGATATATATGTGGAAAGCTCAAAATGCATACAGAGAACACGCCATTTGGCTTTAGGAAAGCAAAGTCATGATGCCATGTTGGTCAAATCAACATAGAGGAAACACTGAAGAGTATTATGAGTATATAACTTAAATAAGCAATTGATTTTCAGAATTGTGACATTCAGTATTTCTTATCATTAAGTTGGTGATGCTGTTAGGATATCTATTGTAATCCAGCCTGTTTTGTGAAATGTTTTGGTTGCCTGTTGACTGGATAACACTACGATCCCACAGTGAATAAATCTAAGTTTTCAAACATTTGTATGGCTGGCCCACTGGCCATTTCCTGTTTACATGTTTCTGTTATCTGTAACAAGTGAAGCATTTGTCAACAGACACAGCCCATTGCCTTGTCTGGGTGGCTGCGGGGGAAGATAAAGAGGCGCCGAGGCAGGCTCTGCCCTTCTGACAGGAGGCAAGAATAGAGGAATAGAAGCATCCTGTTTGATCTCTGAGGAGGGAGGATGCTTCCTACTTTTGGATATAGTTCTGCATACTGAGTCTGATTAAAATGGTAGTGTGTGTGTGTGTGTGTATATAAAGTTTCATTCTCTGAAACGACACATAACTTTCGACATTAAAACGCTCCATCAATTCTTTTGGATAATGAAAGTGTCCTGTATGGGCTAGTAGCTCCTCTATGCAGACTGACCCCTCTTAGCCATTCAGTTGTAGAGGAAAGTCTCCGTACGTTATGGGTTTCAGTTAAGCTTTAATTCACATATGTATAACTTAAGGACTTAAATTAATGAATGAGAAGAATAAAACATGTTGCAGGTTTTACAAGCTGTTTCTATGTCTTAATCACGCATTGTTGATGATATGAAAGTGACATAATGTCTCACAAGTAATTAAATCCTAGAAATAAAACAGAAACATTGTACTTCGTTAACAATGCAATCTTTTTGAAAGCCCATAATCACCTTGCAACCTTTGTTGTGCTGTATAGCTCCTGAAGCTCCGATAAACATTCCCTCATTGATTAACGATTACATATAAACAGCCAAATTGTCTTTTTGTTTTCATTATTCAGAGCATAATGCCACCCAGATTGCTACATTATTTCAGAAGACACAGTTTTATCATCAGCCTCCAATAAACCACGACAATAGGCTGGATATACAGTATATATATAAATATATATAATGCAGCCCACTATGGTAATGGTATGCTAATTTGTGCCTGTGTTTTCTCGCCAAGAAAACTGCAAATAAGGTGAAATGCCTCAAGTTTTAACACAAGCAGCTCCAAAAGCCTCGTGCCCTGTTCCTGCTACTGTTGCTCAACAACACCCACTCAGCCTACCCCCCCGATCTTTAAAAACATTTACAGAGCTTAACAACAAACGGCAAAGTAGTGTAAATGCGGTAAAACTGTCGGAAATCGCTGGAGTCAGCAGCAATGTACTTTGCACTGAAGCAGCCGGCGGTTTTTTGTCTTAATTAAATCACAGCCACATTTTAAGAGGAATCTTAAGTTTTATGATCCATGGGTTTATAAAGCTAATGTTCACGCTCAAACGTCTGTTAACGCACCATATGGGCAGTGCACTCTCTACAGCAAAACACGTGTGACTGAAAGGGAACTCAGTTGTGCCTCCGAGACAATAATGTTCAGGTGTGGGCATAGCGGGAACATAATTAAGGGCATATGAAACCCATTTCACCACGCAATATCTTCATGGACATTAAAGGTTATCCATATCATTCATTTCTATATACTCTGAGCCCTGACACTGGGTGTTCGCCACCAGTTGCTGCTCTGCATTTAATCTCACTGACATACTTATAATTCACATTTTATTATGCTTGGCGGTATGATTTAATCATCAGTTTTCCTTTGGCATAATTAATATGCAGCGACCTCTCTAAAATCAATAGGAGAAATCTCCTTATGACGAAGCCTTGTCATGAACCTTTTAATGACTATCATCAGTCATTCTTTATCTATTGATATGCTATTTATCATGGACTCCGCTAATGTTCAGTTAATAACCAGCCAATAATGAGAAATGAGAGCTAGATAAGCGGCAAGAACCTCAAGCATCCACCTGTTTAGAGATTATTATTTAGAGATTATACCTTAAACACATAAATGAGGAAATGTGGACCAAAGCACATGGCTTTAATGTTTTAATGTCACTCGCCATGCCAATGCTGTGAGATAACTACTCTATTTTCATACCAGAGAGTATAATTAAAACTTGTTCAGAAGTGCAAATTTGGCAGAGCAGCTACAAAAAGAGCCCCTGGGCGAGGTTGGAGGCACCTCATTATCGTATGGAGAGGACGATGCCAAGAGCCAGACAGATTACTGCCAGTAAAAAAAAAAAAAAAAAAAAAGAACAAGTCATTTATTAAACGATCACTATTTTACTTGAAGCTGCCAGGCATCAACAAAACACTCACCTAGTCCTGGTTATGCTGGGCTCTCTGACACCTCAAAAAGACAAATATCACAGTATTTGTAACAATGAAGCCACTTTCATTATTCTGCACATCTATACTTTAGGTATCTGCCATGGTCTGGGGAAATACTTGATTCTGATTAGCTGCAGGGTGTCCATAAAAAAAGTGTTATAGGACATCTACTAAATGCGTTCCGGTGAAACTGTTCTTAATTAATGCGCTACATTAAAAGAAAAAGAAAATGTGAATCTGTTATTTCCAACACTGTGTTGTGCTTCAATGCCTTGTCCTCTGAACACCACAGGATGGCGCTAACGCACAAGCTGCAGAAAGTAAGTTACACTGCCCTCTGAACTGACTTTGCTTCACAGCGAATGGCATTATCTCACATCCTGTTCGCTGTTCAGGTCGCTACTTCAGGCTGCGGCCGACCGTACACTTGGCGCATAATTGTTCGTGAAAATCGTTACATTGTTTTGGGGACAACGACCTGCCTGGATAGCTAGCTTGTATTGTTGTTAAACAGAAATCTCAATCATTCCCAATCTTGCAGAGACGGAGAGTATAGGCATATGTAAGGAGATAACCTGGGCACAGGCTAATTATTGCTAACTAAAATGCTAGTTAACATTAGTAATTAAACTTAAACAGCTAATGTGAGTCGAAACTGCCGGCAAGCTTCTCCTGTACTGTACGGTAATTTCTCTACTGTGCGACAGTAAGTCGCGTGGTTATGACACAATCGTTAGCCTATTTTTACAAAAACGTCTGCTACAGAGTAGAGATGTTCCAAGTAGAGATGTTCCGATACCGGTATCGATACCGATACCGGTATCGGTATTGGCTCCGATACTGCCTGAAACACTGGTATCGGTATCGGGAAGTACTGGAGTTTATGCACCGATCCGATACCACGTAATAAAGCCCTAAAGAAAATCTACGTTAAAGTAGATTAATTATGTTCTTTTTCCATTATACAGTAACTGACTGTCAAACTGGACAATAAAAGAAAGTTCTGTGGCGTTCATCGTTTGTGTTTGTTCATGTTTCACATAGATAGAAATAATATCACATCCATACAGGGATAGTAGTATACAGCTGTTAAAACATAATAAAATATATGACACACTGGTATCGGATTGGTACTCTGTATCGGGCGATACACAAGTTCAGGTATCTGAATCGGTATCGGGAAGCAAAAAATGGTATCGGGCCATCTCTACTACGGAGCCATAACGTGAGGTACAAGGTAATGGAGCCTTTTATACATTGTCGTGTTTCTTTAGAAATAAACAATGGACAAATAGAGTCTTTAAATGTTTCAGATGTAAAGTTATTCACTGTCAAAGTGACGCCAAAATGAATGGGAGTAAATGGAATGCTAACGGCGGGTGATGGCTTGTTAGCCTAAGAGTCTCCCCATAGAAGGTACGCTTTTCGGATGCTCGCTTACCCCCTTGGAGCTGAAGGGCTCTATGAGCTGAGCGGACTCTAAATATCTCCCGTTGCTAAGGGCGGCAAGTCGTATCTAAGTCCTATTTACTAGAGCAGTGAACAGCGTTTGGATTGCATAATAATCTTATGGGATGGGAATGATTGGTCCAGGTATTAGTCAAAAGTTTCGTTCAATTTGTTGAGCGATTCCCAGCCCTAAGTATGTCTTCAGTGCTTGCTTTCATTTTATTTTGATGATTTGTTATATGTAGTGGTTGGCACGGCTCTGCTGATATCATATAGGATCATTTGATTTTGACTTACATGTAATAAGATAATTGGCAAGTGTGGATAAAACGGGCAACAATTGGAAGATTAGCATGTTTTCCCTTTAACTACAGACTGTCTCTTCTCCAATGCAATCACAAGAGTGCCTGTGACTCCTCTGTAATCACTGCTAAATCACAGCAAAGACACAATGATGCCTTTGATGACGTTTTTATTTGTCTTTCTTTAGAGAGGTGGCAGGATGGCAGCTTTTTACAGATGTTGTATGTTGACTGCCAGAAATAATAAAGAGGTAGAAGCTGTCTCCATCATGTTATTAATTATTAAACCAATCTGTCACACCATAATCCCATTTCAACCGCAGGAAGAACCGCAAACACCTTGCTCGATCTGTGTGAATTTCTCATACTGTATCTTGCAATGTTTGTGTCTTGGGATCTTCACAGAGGGAAACTGCACCTCTTTACAAATTTCACAGATAAAAATATCCGCCTCACTAAGAGAATAAACCGGTGACACCCTTGTAGTGCTGCAACACAGATGGGCCTTTTAGGAACAGCTTGAGAGGACACAATGATGGAGATTGTTTTTTACTACATTAAGCCGGTCTCCTCCTTTCCCACCTAAACACAATCAAAGGCTCTATATTATCAATAACATCTCCCACTGGAAATACAATTTCAAGGTCTATTTGATACATGAAAAAGCATTGATGCATTCTGATTCATAAATGGTATTTTTCATAGGTTTTGAGGAGAAATCTAGGATAAAACATACAGTGCTGTTTAACACTACCTCTACCACTGCAGCTGGTGTCCTTACTGTACCTTCATGGTTTATTCACATAAAATAAACAATTTTAATTTTTAATTCTACTTGCTATATTTAGATATAGTTAGGATTATATATAACGAAGACTCTTGTCCTAAAATGGTCTCCTAGAAAGGAAAGATCAAGACTGCCATCACCAGAGAAACTATTTATATAACTATATATTATTAAAATGACCTATGTCTAAAACTATAGTCTTTTTACTTGTAAACAAGCCTCTAAAATTCACTTAGTAATCAGTTTAATGTCCACTGGAGTAGTGTTCATTTTGTCACCTATTTTTAATTAAGTCTTAGTCTTGTGCCAAATGTCCTTCACATATCTGTCTTTGTTAGTTAAGTTTTCGTAGACTAAAAGTCTCAGTATCTTAGTCAAGTTTTAGTCAAAACATTTGTCTTTTTTTAAATAACAAATTATTTATTATTTCTGATAACCATTTGAGTCAAATAGTTATATAAAAATAAATGATATAAAGTTATATAAATATCGAGCCTCTTCCTTATTTCACCAGTAAATTCCTGTTAAAGTGATGGTTCGGAGTAATTCACCCTAGGGTCCTTTGCACCATGACCTCGAGCCAAACACCCCCCCAGAAGCTTTTTTCACCTGGGTCGAACATTGGGAGAGTTAGCGTAGAGTAGCATTATCAGCTGAATAGCTTAGCGCAGGGGCTAATGGACCCACATTTGTATCTTGTAAGTTACCCCACTAATAATGCCCGAAATGATACCAAACGTCTACAAGTAGGACACATAGGTTATGCTCTCATAAAACGATGGATTGGAAAGTTTGTAAGTACACCAGAAGTTTATGAACACTTGCCTGCTCTGTTCTGCTCTCTGTTGCTGCTGCTGCTACCTGCAGTTAGACGAGTGCTTAGGGACGTCTACAAATTACTACACCGAAAAGAGATACAACAAAAATACTTATTAATTTAATGATTAAATAAGGTAATGTCTCCAAACTTTCCTCAATTATTACTTGTCTCCTGCTAGTTATACTACAGCACTTACTTAAAAAAAAAAGTTAAATTAAATTTTATTTTTTTTCTTTTCGGTGTTGTAATTTGTAGACGGCCCTAAGCACTCGTCTTACAGCAGCAACAACAACAGCAGAGAGCAGAAGCCAGCAGGCAAGTGTTATTTACATAAACTTCTGGTGTACTTACAAACAACAATACTTTCCAATCCATCGTTTTATGAGTGCATAACCTATTTGTACTACTTGTAGACGTTTGGTATCATTTCGGGCATTATTAGTAGGGTAACTTACGAGATACAAATGTGGGTCCATTAGCCCCTGCGCTAAGCTATTTAGCTGATAACGCTACTCTACGCTAACTCTCCCAATGTTAGACCCAGGTGAAAAAAGCTTCTGGGAGGGTGTTTGGCTCGAGGTGATGGTGCAAAGGACCCTAACGTGAATTACTCCGAACCATCACTTTAAACGACAAAAACAGCCACTGAATAGGAAAATGGTATTTTACAATAACATTGAATGCAGCACGAGGCTGGCGAGGCGAGTTTGAAGTGAACGCAACATATGTGTTGTTTTTCAGACAACGGCAGTCTGCAGACTGTCGTACGTCCCCCTGTTGGAATCCTCTCCAGTGAAATACAGACAAACTTTACACCGTTCAGCTGTCAGCATTTTAACCTTGTTTAATCCAGCTGCTAGCTAATGGTAGGATAACGTTACCTGCTGTCAGGTGTAGTGTTAACTAGCTAACGGTGGGCTAACATTACCTGCTGTAGTGTACACTAGCTAAAGGTGGGCTAACGTTACCTGTTGCCAAGTATAGTGTAGTATAGTATAGTATAGTGCGTCCCGTGCAGCAATGTTTCGGTTGCCTTTAACGTCCGTTTAGGAGCATCAGAGAGAAGCGCAGGCATTTAAGTGGCACCGAAATCCGCGTTGCTATTCGGTCCGGTAGATAACGGTTGTTAAGGCACCGGTCGGTGCCGTATTAGCACCGGGTCTCGGTACCCAACCCTAATAAAAGCTGAATATTCTATCTCATGATGGAAAAGTAGAGACAATTGTAGACGAAAATGAAGAGAGATTTTATCTTAGTTTTTATTTTATGCAAAACATTTTAGTCTCGTCTTTTTTCGACAACAATAATGCATGTTAATTTAGTCTTAGTCAGCGTTTTTGGACATTGGCGCAGTCTTGTCATCGTCTCGTCTTACTTGAGGAAAAAAAGGTTGTTGACGAACATATTTAGTCTCTTCTGACGAAATTAACACTACACTGGAGGTTGTGTCCTACTGTATCAACCATCGACGTAGGTCTCCCATGAATATGATGTTACCCTGATATTAATGAAGTAGTTATAGTTATATAATATATATATATATATATATATATATTCTATGATATCCCTCTTTTCTGACGGATGTCCGTTACCTACCTTTCTTTTCGTTTTTGCAGAGGCACCGTGGCTCTGTCCGGCGCTTGGCACCGCCCAAGGCCATTGTGATTGGTTTAAAGAAATGAAAATAAACCAGAGCATGTTTATCTCCCATCCCGGAATGCTGTGTGGGCTAGCGAGGAAGGTCTGGCAATGCGAGACTATAGTTGCCTGAACTTTAATAAAAATGCTGGTGTATCTTTGTCCTGCTAATGGTGGCACCAGATCAGCAAAAAGCTCATACAGGGAATATTTGAGTGTGTATGAGTGTCCTATTTTTTTCATGAAGGAGTTCAGGGCTCGTTGGAAAGATAATGCGTGAACATGTACGTATGAGGTTTTCAGACATGTCTAAATTGGCCAATGTTACTTGTTTAGTGATTGTTTTGCTTATTTGACTTATTAGCATATTTCTTTGATACTTTTTTTTTTATATGTCTGAAATAAATTTCTTCATTCATTCATGAGGTGACCTTATTTTCTATGTGTAGCCTATAGCAATGGCATAATCAGTGTGTGATTTAAACCAATGCTGTCTATTTTGTTCTCCTCTGGCTTATGTATGACTATTAATAACATAAGTGTGTTTTGTCATACAAAGAAACTTTTTTTCAGTCTGTGCAATATTAGGAAATTAAATAGCAGGACAAGAAATCTATCAGGAACAGTGCTTAAGCATGGTTTATCTTCTAAAACAAGTGCACAAGGCAGACTATGTATAGATAGAAGCAAGTTATTTGTAGTGCAGCGAGCAGTGAATACGCAACTGATGTATCAATCTGTCTTCCTGAAAAATACCTATCGCCAGAGGAATGAGTCTACAGTAGGCCTCTGAAGTGACAAACAGCAGGGTGGTTTTGCTTGGTTCAGCAAAAAAAAAAAAAGGGTCTTGTGTGGTGGTATACTGCAAAAAAACACATAAATTTGTTTAAGAAGAGCTTGGCAGGAACACATCTATTTGTCATGGAGAACACGGCGAGTGAAGGAGTGATTGAGTGGCCTGCAGTGAGTGACCCAGTGCAAGGATTACACAGGATTGAAACGGTGACGACAAAGCCGAGGCTGAATCGGGAGCTAAGGGAGCAGGAGCCTCTGTTTCTGCCTTCCAACCGGTAATGTGTGTACCACAGAAGTGCATTACTCAAATACAAAATATATGCTGTGCATGCATTGTCCGGCAGCGAATCTCAGCTCTAGATAATGTTCAAGACAAATGTTGTTTTTGAAACGGCATCTTGTTTAAATATAGTAAATGTGATCGGCATGAGGAAAACATTTGCTCCATGTCGTCAGTCATTCGTGATTTCCACTGGTTCGGAGTGTGGGTGAGAAAGGTGCCTTCCTTCCTATTTTTCTCTCCAACTTACCGTCTCTAGCTCTCTTTTTATTTATTTATTTTTTTTTATTTTTTTTTTTATCCTGTCTCAAAACATCTCACGAGTGCTCTATTTTTACGACATTGCATGGAGGATGTTGGGGCTTTTGTGCTGCTTAAGTGGCATTTTCATCCACTTCAATCCGATTATTTTCCTACCAGTTCCCATTGGGTGTTTTGGTGCAGCCCTGTGAACTATGTGGAAGGAGGGGCACGCAAGTGGGTTGCGTTAGTAGCCATCAAACAGTTCAGTTCAATTTTGGTGAAAACAATCTCTGTGATTGTTACTTTCCGTGGAGATTTGGTTGCGCTGCATGCTTACTTGCTTGGACCACCAGAACTGCACGAAGCAAGGGAGTTATACAGTATTTGGGCATCTGAACGTATCCTGCTCAAAAACAATGAGATTTTACCCAGTATGACTTTTAAAGGCAGCCAGTCCGCAAAAGAAAATTTAATTATTTATTTTTTACAGTATACATACAGGATGTGTGTGCGTGTCTCTTTTTAGTATTTTCTGTGCTTAATAGATCTGTCAGAATGGTTCATGATAGGGTTTGTGGAGGTGTGCCTTATCCTGTATTACATGCTCGCTGGTTAAATTCATACAGTTAAAGACTACACAGTACTCAATTTTTAAAGCCAGTATCAGGATCTAAACAGCTCTTTTTCTCTGTTATACAACGACTTCATATCTACTCAGAAAATCGTTGATACCAGCAGAAATGGCAAAAACCAAGTCAGTAAATTTCTCATATATGTAGCACACATGAAACCAGGTTAACACAATATTTTGTGCCTGATAGCAAATAACTTGCATAATGCAGGTGCGTGCTAAAACTGTAGATGCGTTACCTGCAGGTGCTGAATCACTCACACTGCAGCAATTAATCCCAACATTTTGGAGTCCTGCCAGGCTGGAGCCTGCTGATTCATTCACCACGTTTCCACCCAAAAATACCATCACTGCATTAATATTGCAGCTTGCCTTGATATATATCAGCTGGCATGTTTGTTAAAATATGAATTCAGGATTTTGCATGAAACAGGAGTTGTAGTTTCAAAGGTGGCCTAACATGATTTGATTTGATTTAACAACTCGTTAAGAAAAGCACTTCTAAGACACAAAGGTTACATTTAAGGTACACTGTATCACCAAGTATTCAGTGGTGCCAGCTGACTGGATTGCATTTGATGAAAGAATAAAAGATTATTGTTATAATGACTAAAAATTGCCACAAGTTTGAGATTATTGGCCTTGTGTTAAAACTGCCAGCATACGAAAGGCAACCCAACATATTGTTGTTACCTTGCAAACGAGCCGAAAACAGCACTTGGAGCTAATTGGAGATGTCAATCACAATGTTAACACCCACACGAGCAGGTGGAAGCGAAGATCCATTTTCTGGAGACCTGTCAGTTCTGACAGTTCCTACATTTTTTGATCATGAACATGTTACAGTTATGTTTCACAATGATAATGACCACACAAAACGCTGTTTACCAGAATGACTGAGCTGTGATCAAAGAATGCAAAAAAGCCAGGATAGAGCGACAGTACAGGGAAAAGTTCCGTGGATGAGGGGTACTGAGGGATCATTTTTTATTTGTCAGGTCTTATATATGGAGAAATGTGAATTTCAATTGGATGAACAGAAAAACTGTGATATGCTCTCATCACAGCTCCCCACTTTATGATCTCCACTGCCAAGAGCAGTTAACAATCAATGTGAAATTAAAAAAATATTTTCTTTTCTTTCTTTTCCCGTAGACATTTCAATTATACAGCAATATTTTCTAAGGCTAGAACGTGAAAAGGAATATGCTGAAAGTGCCAGATGGACATACAGTATCTTAACCGAAAAATCTTCCTCTGAGAGCAGCTGCAAGGCAACAAAGACAACCTCAGATCTGCGCTCCAGCATTTGCATGACTCTCCGAGCTGTATTAGCAATCAGGAAGTTCTGGAGAGGAGTGCACAGGAAGTTACTTTGATATGATCAATCAACCGCATTATACTGCATGATGAATATGCAGCTGAACATGGTGCTCCTCTTCACAAGAGGGAGGCAGTTTTAATTAAGATTCAGAGAATCTGAATTCAACCATAGCGGCGCAGAGGCAACCATAACAGGAAGCAGGAAGTCTCAACAATTATCAAGATAGATCGAGGTAGTGCTGTATGTGTGCATATAAATGAAAATGGGTGTTAAAATACTACATTTTAGTTCAAAATGTGATGCATGCTGCATGTGCATTAGGCGTTGAATCATTGTATATAATGAGCTGAATGTCTATTAAAGACGCATCTGACAGTTTGAATTCACAAATAATTTCACATCCTAACTACGTTTCACATCCTGGCAACTAGGTGTAAAGTGCAACTTCTGTGATGGCTGTTAATTGGTAGGAACGATTGAGGTTTTTAAAAGTTTTCGAAACTATGATGCAATATTTTCCCCAAACGGCACTTCTCTTGTGTCTCAGAGATACTTCACATATCGAGGGAGGAAAGATCATGTTTTCCACCCCGAGGAGAAAAATAGTTTGCGCAACATCATCACTTTGAATTCCAAAGTGCTGCAGCTCTTGACAAAATCCGAGCTCTGTGTTGTGAAAGTTTAAAGGCCATTTGAACCTTTATTTCCTTTGAAAGTATGCTGCATGATACCAACATGCCCATCTCTTTTTTTTAAGATGCTGTGCTATACACAATAGAGCTTCTTGTTGGAAATGGAATAAGGTGTGATGATTTTTCACAAGCTGACAAGCCTGTGATTACAGCTTAAATCAGTGCAAAATAAATACTTTAAGTTTAAATAATGCAAAAGCAGTGCAGAAGAAAGATTCCAGGAATTAGTCATAGCATGGATGACTAATGACCTGGTGAGGGTAAAAAAATCAGGACATTGTCCTATAAGTAGGTCTGATACTGTAAAAAATGCATGCTCTGCGATAAAGTGCACTCAGGAGCAAATTTTGCCCTAACGCAGCAGGACTTACTGGGTATCCAAGGAGCAATATTTTATGATTAAGTGCTCTAATGACTGCCTTTAAGGGGCAAAAGCATTATTCATAATACACTTTGCATTTGGGTTTTCTTATGGCTCACCCGTTCCAAATAGTCTAACTTCCAGCAAGCCGCCATTAATTCACTGTTTGCCCAATCAAATTAAAAGTGGCAGTCAGCATCGAGGTTTGTTCAGTCATGAGGTGGATCTAATTGCGCTTCAGGCCCCGTCAGTGCATGCAGCCTGATAAGAGGCTTGTACTGCGATTGGGCTGATTGCAGAGTGGTCTTTTGGCTGCCATTGATGCAGTGCCTATTGTGCGCTCAGCGCTGATCAGGCTCAATAACAAGGTTGTTGTGATGATTGACAGAGATGGATTTCTTTTTTCTTTTTTACATATACAACATCAAACAAGCCCCCCCCCACACGCACAAGCACGCACACACACACACACACACACACACACACACACACACACACACACACACACACACACACACACACACACACATACATATACATATACATATACATTTCACAGCTGTCAGAAGCATCATCAACTGAAATAGAAATGTACCTTTGCTAAGAAATTAGTATATAAATACTTGCTTGTATTGACTTGTGTACTTACTGGTCAACATTGTAAATACCAAAACGAATATATTTAAGTTTATATATCATTTGTAATGTCAGTTGATATATTTATATTGATACTTTATTTTTCTGCAGTGACAGCGCACTCTTAATTATTTAGTTCCAACTGACGATGCCAGTACCGTAATGTGATTGGTGCAATATCTGCGTGGGCGGGTACTACAAATAGTTTGTTATAACACTTCAACAGCCACACACAGGCAGGGCGAGACCGATTCAAGACCAGACCAGTGCGACTCCCACACTGCATGACTCTTTTAAGAAAATCTACACAATAGTGGCAACATCATTGCAGTTTATATTTCCTTACACAAAAAGCAAGAATACAAATTACCGTTCAACTGTAACTGGAAAGGGAGACTGATAGCACGCAACCTATGTCAGGTAATTTAATCACAATTACTGCTAGTCATAAAGTCAAATAGAACAAATGTGGTGTCTGTTCATTTAACAGCATAACTCAAAGTGTACACACCGACAGCGTCTAACTTTGCTGAGGCCCTATAATACAGGGAACCCAAAGGGAAATAAATCATCAGCGGCTGCTGTAGGGGACACAGGAAAGGTTATGAATGTCATTATAGCCCTCTGCGGACTTTGTGGTGAACTCATTCACAGTACTTCATAGTCATGGTTCTGAAAAAGCTCAGATCATGGCCAAAATGTGTTATACTGGTAACAATGAGGTGATGTGGTTCTGGCCACTTGTAATGCTGTAGATAATAAGATAGGCAAGGGACACAATGAGAGGCAGTGGACCTGGCAGCATAGAGAGCCTGGATTAGACCACTCTATGAAAACAGAATCACTCGTGAACGGACTCTTGTGGCCTTTCATAGAGACGGCTCACAATAAGGGATGGAAGAAAAAAGAAATCATTCCCAGTCATTTCTCTTATCAAACTGCGCTTTTCATTTCCCAAGCTCACTATTGAATTTTCTCGCTCAAGCTCAACATGGGTGATGGGGTTTCTCTTCTTTGTTGTATGTCATCAACACACTGGTCTTGCCTGGAGGTTAATAATGAAAGTTAAAGGAGCGTTGCATATTAATGCCCAAATGATTGAGCTACACGGCAGAGCAATAACTGTCCTTCAATGGCAAACTCTGCTGTCTTAAAAACAATTAATACGTGCGACATGTTGGCCCATTCATGCTCGGCTGGAATCTCTTTATCAATTCAGGGAAGTTCTCACTTGCATTTATACACTGATAACATACAAAAATACATTTCCAAAAGGACTACCTTTTTTTGTTTTAGCTCTGTATGTAAAAAACAAAACATTTATCATTGTCATTGTTAATCATTGTTTACATATCATTATTTACATTGTCTTCCTTATTACTAAAAATGTATATATAAATGATCTCTTCTTCAGAAGCTGATTTAGCAGCATAACATCTTGAATTGTTTGACAGCAAGGTTAGCTTACATTACCGTTTTTTTGTAAGAAAAAATTAAACAAATGTTTAGACTAAAATGATCTGCAATGGCCCTGATAATTGGACAAGAAGTGATGGTAAAACAACTGGGGCAAAGCACGAACACTGGCAACTGCAAGGCAATACATAAAAAAAAGAAGATTAAAATAAGGTTAGCTTAATTTTAGTCAGCAATCAAGAAATTGAAATAATGATGATAAAATGGGACTTTTTGGTTTGTTAGAAGGAGGTCTGTTGTACCATAACTCACATGGGTACGAAAATGGGCTTTAAAGCTATAGTGAGTAGTTTCTGTCACCCCACCCCTGCTCCACGCTGTTGCTAGTAGCCAAGGAGGACACGGAGGATTAAAAAAACATGATGGACTCTTCAGAAGAGATCATTATCTTCACTCAATTTGCTGTGCGCGAATGTCGCCGGACGACCCCAGTTTCTGAACATACTGAGAAATACAGAGAGAGTTTTGTGGAGCTAATTGTCTTTTTATCAACTCATTTGGCAATGGATTGAATGTAACCGGTGTTTATTAATATAAAAAAGTTATGCACTAAAGCCTTAATTATCAGCAGTTCTTCCAAACGTAAGCGCGTACAATTAAACCGCACAGCCACGAGACAACCATGTCCAATACAATTAGTTTGAGGTTTGTATTTTAATCATCTTGCTCCTTCAAAATACCCCTTTCTTCAATAATGGCAGCAGATTATGAATATGAAACCGTTCAAAACTGATATTTTCTTGATTGAAGAAAAAGATGAACCCCAGTGTGGTCCCTGGTGCTATCTGAAAGATCATTATCTGCCTTAATATCCTAACTGATGCACATTTAAAGAGCTTTCCCAGACAAGAGGTCACTGAAGGTTGTGCCACTCAACGTAAGACGAAGTGATGCGGCATCTCTTATCCAGATTTTCTAAATTTGATCACAGCTTTGCATATCAGGCGACATAGAGCATTATGCTCTGATGATGTTAGTGATGTTTTCTCTAAAGAAGGCAATAGATCTCTTTATATAATAAATTCACCGCTTGATCAAATTAATGTATCCACCCGTGTGTCGGCCAATTTAGATAATCCTCTACAATGTCACTGGTGTGGCACTAGTGACAGATGTTAATATGCTGTGAAATATCACAACGCTTTCAAAACTCATTAAACCTAGGGTGTGGATCTTTGTTGAGATCAATATTCATTTCTTTGTCATTTGTCATGTGTCCACTGAAAAAGATAAGTGTGACTGCTTGAGTCCAACTGAGATGCTGATCCTCACACCAGCGCTGCTGATTTAGACAAAATGTTACAGGGGAGAAGACGTCATGCTGGATGAGAGGGAATTACTATGAGATGTGTTTCACATGGAAGAAAAAGAGATGATGGGAGGGGAGAAAAGAAAAGCCAGGTATCGAGCAGATTTAAAGGCAAGGCAGGATATTGTAAATCCACCACCTATTCCCCAAATCACTTGGGGAGCTGAACTTATCTCAGGTCACTCGCAACTCTGTTATCCATGCAGAACTGCTGAGTGGGCTCTTCCAGTGATCAGGGTCAGCTGTGCCTTTGACCACTGCTGATGAGATCAACACTGAGTGTATAAAGTATTGGGGAAAGTTAGTAACTTCTGGCTAAGTAATGAAAGAAGGAGATTATATTTAATACGACTCCCTGCTGCCAACTCATACACAAAATGTAACTCGATATGACCTAATCGCATTATGAAAGCTTTTACATCACATTTTTATGAAAGCTACATATGCTGCTCTCCATCTCTGAGCCAACACTAGTGTAGACATTAGCATCGCCTCAGATTAAAAGCTTTCCAAGATGAGAAGAGACTGTAGGGAGATGCACATGAAGCTGTGTGCCTTTTGGTGGAGTTTGTCCCTTGCTTTCTTCTAAATATTAGCAGGGCTCTCAAGTCTCACGCATTCACCGTGAGACACACGCATTTCAACCAGCTCACACGCTCACACGCCACACCTTGTATTTCTCATGCTGATGAAAGCACAAACGCACTGAAGGCGATATTTTGTTGCGCCTCATTTGATGTTTTTATTGTGCACTGCAGGCATCAGATTAGAATTGCCAACATCGCTATTTAGGCAACGGTAACATACTGACCCTGTCAGTGGTTGCGTTAGACTTTCGTCGTACAAATTCCGTCATAGACTATGTGTGCACCGCTGCTGCAGAATTATGAGCGTGATTCACATGATCATTAATATCCTCTGCTCTCTCTGTCTCAACTTAAAAGAATAAACAAATAGACTGTAGAGAGGATCTCCCCGGAACACAAGAGGCCAAGGTACATTATTTATTTTTTAAATATGAAAACCAAGAGACTAGTGGTGATGTTAGCTGAATTTTTCTTAGTATTATATATTAATAATAAAAGTTGCATGGAATTGTTATGATTCGGTGTCAGATAGATGCTCAAGTTCAGCAATCCACTTTATGTGTACAGTATGTAGCCTGTTGTTCATTGGACTCGTTTGGGGCCAAATTTTAGTTTTGGATAAATTTGTATTTTATCTATAAAAAACAATGTATTTCATGTGGATGAAAATCCTGCATTTTTTATGTTTACTTTCACTGCTTTTACTGGTACATATTGCTATGCTTAATAACATTAGTGCCACCAAATGCCGAGGATAGTTTGAAACCGATGGCCTTTGAGTAAGCACGCACGCAACAAGAAGCGGGGATCCACTCGTAAAAACACTGCTCTGTAGCGCTAAACTAGTGGTCTCCACATGGTACCTTTTGTAATGTATACATATTAGATCTGAACCTCCTGTAAATCGGAGCTGCACACCAGCTGATGACTTGCCAAGGCAAAGCACACTGGAGCAAAAAGGGCTAAGAAAACAGACTTAACTCGTCCCTGCTGTGACACACGAATTTTAATGAACAAATTTGCGGCATGAAAAAAAAATGCACCCAGGCAGGGAATCATTTAAAATTAACAAGAGCGATGATATCATGTCACCGTTACAAGGTCAAGACCATAACATCATTTGTTTTGCAGTGCTTTCCTTCGGCATGAATCACTTCATCCTCCTAGTCTGTACTCTCCTGCTCTGTCCTTCATACACATCCTGTACGAGTGGTGTAATTGCACCATGACAGGACCGATTCCTCATCCCCATCAATCACTCCATTGGAGATATGGGCTTCTTCCTAACATGACTACTCCCACCCTCCCTCCTGCCTTTTCCTCCCTCCCTCCCTCCCTCCCTCCTTTTCCTCCCTTTCCTCCCTGGTCTGCCTCCAGGTTTTACGCTTATAGTGATAAATAACAGATCCAATGTTCAGCCCCCTATGTCCGAGCCCAGATTTCCTGGCCCGCATCCTATCGTGGTTGGACCAAAAACACAGTGCATTGAGTGATATATTGGCCATGTTGGGTTTGTGACAGGTTTTTGTTATGTTAGTGCTGTTGGGGCTGCCTTTAAGCACTCCCTCTGTGTGATATGTTATGTCTACTTTTTGCTTTGTGGACCACAATTAGGGAATTAATACAAGGGACAATATGAAAGGTAAACCAATTTTAGAAACCGTTCACAATTTGTGTTTAGAATAAAAATGCATTAAAAGGTCATAACATTGAAAATAAGGAAAAAAGGGGAAAATATTGTTGCCTGAATATAAAGCAATTTCAGAGCAAAGTATCCTGCACAGCCTTAAGGGAGGTCACTTTTTGGATACTGGGATACCTCAGATCTGCAGAGGAAAGATAAGAACTCTGTTTAATAGAGCCTTGACATTTCTAAATAGCTTGTTCTGCTGCACTAAGTGATTAGTTTACACAGCAGCATTGACCAGGCGAAAAATCTTTATGCCCTTTTAATTAATTTTTTTTTTTTGCACGCTTTTGTTACGAGACACAGATCAGTGCTGCGGTAAGTTCACAGGCAGGGTATTCTATTCATAGCAGTATGCACCAATGAGTCACTCTTCATCTGCACCGATACAAAGACAGTTTGGGTTGTGAGATGTTTGTTTTTTTTTTTTATCAAAAGAACAGAAGTGGAAAGTTTGCATACAGGGCCTGGTGGTAGCATCTCACTCGCACAATTATGGGAAAACTCTGAATTTACAAAACAAAAGCACAATACAAATACAAAGCAAAGCAAAGCAAACTCAAACATGGGTATTTAAGGAAATTAGGTTCTGCTGTACTCAAGTGAGCTAAAGAAAATTTAATCCTGAATCTGAGTGTCCTAGAAGGCCCTGTTTTCAAATCTTAGCCCTGTGTTGAGTTTGCATGTCTCTGTTTTCTGTTTCTGTTCTAAATTAAAATACACGCATGCCACTGTGCTTACCAAAGTTGCCCTTGACCAAAGCACTTTCCTCATAAGTAGAGTTGGTCCCTTGGTGCTGTAATGTGGATGCACATTGCTCTTTAATAGGTAGGATGGGTTAAATGCAAGAGGATAAATTTCCGCACAGGGATGGATAAATAATAAGTCGGCCATTAACCCCAACTGTTTCTGTGACCCTAAAAAATATAGTTACTTAAAATTACAACACAAATTATTGCCGTCATCATCTAAATGAGTCCACTGCTGCAATGGGCCAACTACCTTGGGTTTGGTGAAGCAAGCCATCTGGACCAGAACAATTTAGTCTATAATACCACTTATAAAAACCTGGAATCACTTGATACAGACTCAAAATACCTCAATGTAATGTTATTTTCACCATTATTTGCACAAATTTGAACATTGCATGCACTCACAAAACGGGGATGGGGGGATTTACTGTACGCTTTATAAGTGTTTTAAAGCAACATTGTTAGGTTCTAAAGAATAAAAGATTTAAAGAACGAAACTGCCCTGCAGCTCTCAGCCACTTCCTTGAGCTTTTCTATAAAACCAACTGTCTCCCATGCCAGTGGATGAGACAGTTAAAAATAGGCTAGAATCGCGTCTTTGCCCAAACTTATGCCATCTTTTCACATCCACATTCGCATCATAGATTCTTCAATTGACTTTGTATGTGATCACACCCCTTCTAAAATTCACTTTGCCTTTGGTCTGTATACAAAAATGTCCCAATCTGGGGTAATGTACCAAATAAATTCCAACAAGGTCAATGCAAAAGATAACCATAGTTATTGCACATAGGATAGAAGTACAGTTGACATTATGGGTAAAGACGGAGAGGCCGGTTTAGATATTAGACTCTGTGTCCCCACAGAGTGTTGGTCCAGAGGCTAGTGCATTTACAGTATGTAACCTCCTTCTCCCCAATTTTGGATTTGTCAACACAAACCAATCAATTTTCCCAAAGATGGAAACCGCAGAGCCAAGGGCACAGTCACTTGATGAACTTTGATACCAGGTTGAAGAACTGAATGAAATCTTCAGGTTATTTCCACTGGATGAGTTTTATTGCTTGAAGGCTTTAAGAAACCGTGGTAAACTGGGTCCTGGCTGTGGGACGAATTGTTCACAAATATTGAGCTCTCCCATATTTCAAGGATTCCACTGGCTTTGTGTTTGAAGGCGGCTTTCTGCTTTAAGAGACATTTTTTATTTGTAGCTTCAATTCACATTAAGTGACTCGATATATCTGATTTAAAGTTGCATTAGCTACCGTCTGCCAGTCCTTTTTATTTTTATTTTTTATTTTTTTTTATTTAAAATCTCCACATAAAAGCTCTATCACATATCCCCTGTGAAAGAAATCCATGGCAGTCTGAAGGCCTGTACGCTGTACACTCAGCAGGGCTGCTTTTTGTGTTAAAAAAAAGAATCTCTTCCATGTTCTTTTCAGGCTGTGGCTTTGATAAATGGTAGTGGTCACAAAAACAGCATTCTCACTTGTTCAAGAGAATCAAATTGAAATATGAAAACAACCGTAGTTCGATAGCTGTGGCATTTTCCTTCATACAATTTAACAGAAATGAAACCGTCAAACATTAGCAACAAATGGCTTTTTGGTCAAATTTCCCTTTGTCCTCAACTGTAACCTCTAAATGATGCAAAAACAACAAGAGACACAAAGAAACAAAAGAAAAGGAAGGACAAAAATCTATATTTTCATTTGCAGAGATGTACTGGAAGTAATTACGATGCCTGTGTGTTGGTAATATTGGTGTTATTTTGCTCGATGCCTCCAGCTGTAACGGAGAAATCAAGCTTCTGAAAAGAGAAAACTAGAAACCACCATCGGGTGCTGCCTTTGTAATCTCACAGCTCATTATGATTTAAATGGAAACACAGGCCACCTAATACAGCTGCTATTCCGGTGATGTTAGCCCACATGTCAGCCAAGCATAGGATTATCCTTGTTTTTCCTGTTATGTAGACACAGCTGACCCCTCAGAGGCAGATTTCCTAGCAGTCTTGAATTGGTGGGAGGGCCCGAGTGTGTGCTGCATAGGAGGAGGGATGAATCCCTATTTTGTCAGCTCTGCTCATCCCATCAACAGCACAGGTGTTTTGCTCCTGACTTTGCCTCCAATTTTTTGGGGCTTTCCCCCCACATCTGTGGCTTGTGCTCCGTCAGGTCTGAGCCCCCCAGAAGCGTGGCAGTCTGTGTGGCGTTTCTGAACAGGTTAATGGACTTCTAACCCCTCATCACTCATTAGCATGATTAATCAGACAGCAGAGTTACTCCATGATTCCCCTCCCCTCCACTCTTCCTCAGCTCACTGGCTCTCTACCCCTGCCAGATGGTATCGATGCAAAGCTGAGAGCAGAGGAAAATCAAAGGTAGGCTTCAGAGGCTTGAAAACCAAGAAAGCACAGCAGTTATCTCCTGCTGTTCAGATGACACATTTACAGGCGCCATGCACTCCATGGAGAATAACCCCAGGAGAGAGTGCAAATGAGAAAACATTTCACCGCACTTGGCTACTGTGTTTTACAGTTGTAGAGATAAAAGCACTAAATGCACCTGGATATGACGGCAACATTAAATTAGTTTTCAGTTTTACAAACCTGCTTATATGAATAACTTAAAATGCAAAATGTATTTCAAAAGAAGAAAGAAAACATCACACTTCATTCACGTATTGTACAAAATAGCTACAAGTATCACTGTACACCAACAGTAATAGATTCAAGATTCAATACTTTATTGCCATGAAACTTGCTAGGAGTTTAGCGCAGTGTGCTCATTACAAAAAAAACAGAAGGCATTCATAGCAGGACAATTCCAACCGATGTAAACACATATAAATACATAGTATTTACAGATATCAGTTACCTTATGTACAGTTACCTTAACACTACTACATGTTTTCTACTTAAATACATAATTTCTACTTCTGCTACTTGATTAGCGCAACACCTGAAAAGCACTGTTGTTACTCTGTGCTCCTCACCACAGGGCTTCAGGTGCTGTGAGCAAATCACTCCGCCTAAGTAGCAGAAGTAGCAGTGCTTTGTCTTTCTGAGAATATAGTTCCCAGTTTATATACGGTTAGAAGATGGCTGTGTCTCATGTGACCTTATTTGTACACACTTTGACTATACAAATCACAACATGTAAATAGGAAAATGCTGCCGTGATTTTGTCACTTATTGGGAGCAGTAGGCTAGATGGAGCCGGTTACCTCCAGGATCTGTGCTAAGCTAGGCTAGCGGTGGGTGCATCAGACAGAGTTACAACACGCACGGAGATCAGAAGGGTATGTATGGACTTGTCTAACTCTGGGGGTTACTGTGAATAAGCTAAAGTCCCAATAATTCGGTGTGTTCGTTTAACTTGTAAGAAAAACATGCTCTTTGGAAAAAAAGTTACCGTCAAGCACGGTTCACACTGATCAAAGGAACTGGACTTTGGGGTCAAGTTGGTTCTGGGCCCAGGTCCTGTATGCTGTAAGCCCCCTTGCAATATTACCATTATATTTAAATATTTTTAATTGTCACCTGCCACCAGGATATTGTGTTTTCCTTGACATTAAAGTGACTATATGTAACTTTTTAATGTTTGTGAAGCTCTGTCATTTTTCAAAATATTCATGTTTGAGCAAAATATTCATCGCGACTATATGACTTCCCCATAACGCTAACTTGGTAGTACAGTGGGCAATACAGCACCGTAAAGAAAAGATCTTTACGGCAGCAGGTGTGGTAAAAACACCACCTGTCCAAAGCGGCCGCTAGAATCAGCACAAACTGAAAGTTACATAAAGCCACTTTAATAAAGACATTTTAAACATAAATTAGTGCATAAAAATGCAGGAAATTAAGTCTTTGATGCTGCAGATTTCCTGGGAGAGGACCCCCCAGACATCCCACTTAATGTGTCCCCCCAAAGGCCCATTCTAAGCCAGGAGAAACCCTGGCTATGCTAACCGCCTGCTGGCTGTACCTACACATTTACCATACAGATGTTAGAGGTGTATTGATCTTCTGATCTAAATCTTGTCAGGAAAGCGAATAATAGTATTTCCCCAAATGTCAAACTCATTTAAGAGTTCATAAACACAACAGCATGGCATATTGAAATGGTTGTTTACCCTTGTTATGTTTTGAAAAATGTCACCTGTCACCTGCAGCTTTTCATCTAACATCTCACCGTGACTCCTTCCTTGCAAGAATTGAAAACGATATGCTTATCAAAAGTGCAAGCGAATTGTTTTCGTAGACCTTTTTTTAGTGATCGATAGCAGGGTGTGCTAACGTCTGAAACGAATACATTGTGTATCTTGTGGATGCTTCTCAATAACCGCACCCAGTTGAACGCTTTTAATGTGAAGGCGCGGCAGTTTGCATTAGCAGTAACTTAATTCTCTCACGGCTGGAGAGAGTGATCAATACACAGGGAGGCTTCTATCAGTGACTCACGAACAGGCACGTCGAAGTACAGGCATGAGTCGTTTCATGTGAGTCCCCCATGCACGTATATGTAATTAGGAATGGCGTACTCCACCATTGGCAATTTAAACTCCTATAGAAACCTAATTACTGTATGTTAATACGCTGCAAACTGTTCAAGAAAAAGAAATAGGGGAAGTTATAGTATTTGTAGAAAACACCGGGGAGACAAAGTAATTTTGCTGAGAGTTCTTGAACAGCAAATCTTGAGCCGACCTGCACAATTACATCTAAGAATCCGTTATTAGTTCAATCACAGTAATGGCACGCACACGCACAAAGCCAGGAAAAATCCAAAGCCCTCAGTCAGTGTCATTAGCTGGAAATGTCAAGGTGAGCCACGAATCTGAGGGGTGAGAATTGCAGGGCTGGAATTAGCCTCTGGAGAGAAGAGGGCGAGATATTTCTGTCTGCTGTCCCCCCATGCACTTCCACTCTGGTTGTGGCAATGAATATAATGATTCCGCAGAGACATGGCAGACTGCCATGGTGTTTTCTCTGAGAGGGAAGTGTTGATGAAAGTCTGTGCCAGGTTTTTTTTTTCTTCTTCTTCATTTCTAACACAGCGGTGATGAGTTTATGAAGAAAGCTGATTAAACGTTTCAATAGGTGGCGGCCATTTGGAACCAACTGCTGATAAACTCTTAGGGAACATTGAAATTACACTTTGACACAAGGCCTTTCTCTGTTCCCAAGCCTTAAATGCATGATTTAATCTAGCGTCCGATCCTTTTGGTTCTCATCGTCGCTGTGTTTGGGGAGCACAAGCTTACAGAGAAATGAGAAAATGACTTTCAGCTGCAGCTCTGTCAGACCTCCACCAGAGTCCCAGAGGTATTCTCATTTCAGATTCAAAGAAAATAATTAGAGGCCATTTTGTTCAGGGTAGTCATTTAAATCAGATCAAAGTATGCAGGGGCACAGTAGCTCTCCGAGATGCAGCGTCCATGTGTTTACTTTAAGTTTTGTATAGTTTATTTAGACTTTCCACAGAAGTCACCCTAGAAGTTTTGAGAACCCACACTGCTCCTGTGACCACAGTCATTTTCTTTATTTCCCCTTAAGCCTGTCTTTACAATTTTATCTTGAAAGGAGCTTTCAGAAGAAGCAGTGAATGTTGGATAACTTTTGAGTGCAATACATGTAGTTTTTTTTGAAAATGAATCCCTGTGCTTACTAGCCGCCAGCTGGGAGATGATGATCTTAGTAACTAGGACAAATATCTTTTATTAATATCTGATGGGCTTTTAGAAATACAGTAGATTAAGCCAGGAATTAACATGAAAAAGAACCATACGACCCCTTTCAATCTATATCAGATTTCCAAGGTGCATTCATGATGTTCACATCTGCCACTTGGTGATTATTACTATTTTTCATCCCTTGAACGATGACACAGATCAGACTTACTGGAAAAAACAACAATTTGAAATGAATCTCAGATGAAAATATAACACATTGGAAATACTGATCTTATCTTATTTGCCCTGCAGGTATTAACTTTAGGATCCACGGGATAACTGTATTTGCTGATGTGGTTAAGTCCTCTAAACCAGCCCTGTCAGCTGAGCTCAAAGACCCCTAAATTGACACCAATCAGTTATTGTATGAATAGATTATAAACTGGATGCTATTTAATACTATTAATACTAAAGTGGATATTATTTCAATATTTGTGTATACAATTGTCAGTGTTCTCTTTGATCAAGTTTGCTGTTCTGCTTTGAAAAACTTGACTTTTCAACCATTTATTCATAACTTTTAGCTAACAGTTTCAAATGTTTATTCATTATGGTAACTATTTCAATTGTGTATTGATGAAATGTGGCTAACTATTTCAGCTAGCCATTTTTAGCTAATTGCTTTATTCATAGTTAGTTTATAGATAGTTAATAGTTAGCTACTAGTTTAGTTAGTTAATGAGTCTGTTAGCTAATAGTTAATTAAGTTAGTTACATGTTAGCTAATAGTTAGTTAATAGTTTTGTAACGTTAGTAGGTAGTTAATTAGTAATTATCTGTTAGCTAGTCAATAGTCAGTTTGTTAATAGTGAGTTAGTTAATAGTTATTAAATAGTTATTAGTTAGTTAACTGTTAGCTTATAGGTAGTTAATAGTTAACTATTAGTACTGGGTAAATCATTAATAGTTAACTGTCAGTTAGTTAATAGTTAACTATTTATTTTAACTGTTAATTAATCTTAGCACACAATTATACTAGGGGTGCACGATTCAGAAAATGTCACGATTTGATATCGATTTTTAGGCTCAAGATTCAATTCAAAATCGGTTTTCAATTTGAAAAACAATTCTCAATTTAAAAAGTGATTCACAGTATGTAAATGTAGTTACTTTTCCCATGTGATTGCAGTAGACATACAATTTAAAAGAAAAGAAACCCAACAAATTAAATGTAGTTTGATATTACTTTATAAGACTTCATACAAAAATAAAAACCTTTGCAACAAAAAACTGCAAAGTGCCAAGCTTTGGCCAGCTTTCAAATACATTTAATTCAAGTATAAAATAAAACTGTAAAGTATAAAGAGCTTTTCGGTCCGAGTTCAGTGGGAGTTTAGAGTATTGAAAGAGTGCGTTGGTTGACTGGCATGTTCCGTCTTCCCCTAGAAGTTATAAAAGCCGAAATGTGCCCAAACTCTCGCCTTCAATGAGGATGGAGCAGGTTGAATAATTCTTTCTGTGAGGTTTGCCATTGTTTGCGCCGGCTAAACTACTCCTGCTGCACTCGTTCTGTGAATTTGACGCAGCGCCATCTATGGGAATGACGAGCTAAACTCATTTCAGGACAATAGTATACACGCCATTACACACACACACACACACACACACACACACACACACACATATATATATATATACATACATACATACATACATACATAACTGTGCAAACGTTTTAGGCAGGTATGAAAATATGCTGCATACAGCATATACAGCATATGTTCTTCTAGGTACACTTGCACAAAGATTTTGAAGGAACTCGGCAGGTAGGTTGTTCCAAACATCTTGGAGAACTAACCCCAGATCTTCTGTTAATGTAGGCCTCCTCAAATCCTTCTGTCTCTTCATGTTATCCCAGACAGACTCGATGATGCTGAGATCAGGGCTCTGTGGGGGCCAGGCCATCACTTCCAGGACTTCTTGTTCTTCTTTACGCTGAAGATAGTTTAATGACCTTGGCTGTATGTTTGGGGATGTTGCTGCTGCAGAATAAATTTGGGGCCAATCATACGCCTCCCTGATGGTATTGCATGATGGATAAGTATCTGCCTGTATTTCTCAGCATTGTGGACACCATTAATCCTGACCAAATCTCCAACTCCATTTGCAGAAATGCAGCCCCAAACTTGCAAAGAACCTCCACCATGCTTCACTGTTGCCTGCAGACACTCATTATTGTACCGCTCTCCAGCCCTTCGGCGAACAACCGGCCTTGTGCTACAGCCAAATTTTTACCTATCAGTCCAGAGCACCTGTTGCCATTTTTCTGCGCCCCAGTTCCTATGTTTTCGTGCATAGTTGAGTCGCTTGGTCTTGTTTCAATGTCGGAGGTATAGCTTTTTGGCTGTAACTCTTCCATGAAGATGTAACAGACTTCTCCAGACAGTAGATGGGTGTAGCTGGGTCCCACTGCTTTCTGCCAGTTCTGAGCTGATGACACTGCTGGACATCTTCCGATTTCGAAGTGAAATAAGCTTGATGTCTTTTTCATCTGCTGCACTAAGTTTCCTTGGCCGACCGCTGCGTCTACAACCCTCAACGTTTCCTGACTTGTTGCAAGTGTACCTATAATTATGATGCTGGTATGAAGGGAAAGGGTAGTAACCCCAAATATTGTTGTGATTTAGATGTTTTTTTTGGTCGCTCACTTTGCATTTTGTAAATTGATAAAAATAAACAATCATTATTTATATTTTTGAAAGCATTCTTAGTTTACAGCATTTTTTCCACACCTGCTTAAGACTTTTGCACAGTACTGTATATTGATTTTTGGAATTCTATGAATCGATTTTGAATCCGTAGAGCTTGAATCGCTATACGAATGTGAATCGATTTTTTGTGCACACCCCTATATTTCACCTTCTCTTCTTGTTTCACACACTCAAATTCATAACACGTTTTACAACTGACTCAGGTTGATCGGCATCTTACTGAGTAAACATCAGCGTCAAAATAATTTGGCCGTTTATTTTCCTCCTTAACGCAAAAATCTTTTAGTTGAGTTAACTAGTTAAACCTTCCGTGTACCCTGGAAACTGCAGAAGTACCGCCTTATCGGGCGATTCTTCTCTGTATGTTCGTCAGTGCCAGCAACCCCTTTCACATTGCACATGTCATCAGATACATAGTGATTATAAAAATATAGATTATAGCCGTTTTCTCAAACTCTTCTGTGGTTATTACTGTGATTTGTTAAGGGCGTTTATCTGCAGCCGTGAAAGGTCAGCTGCATACGCCTCAGCTACTTCTATAAATTCATATATATACATTCAGAAACTTTCATAATTGACAAAACACTTGGCTATCTAAGATACATGGTCTGCTTTGGAGTGTGTGTTCATGTATGTTTAAACACTATAATTGCCTGTCAGTGGATTTTGAAGCTGAGGAGTTAATTACTTGTGTGTGTGTGTGTGTGTGTGTGTGTGTGTGTGTGTGTGTGTGTGTGTGTGTGAGAAGGGAGTGTTGACATAGCTGACAGGTGAGTGACAGGTTGCTGGAGTTTGCAGCAGATGGCGTGAGGCATTGTGTATCATGAGTGGGAACATTTAATGAAAATGAGCATGTTTAATGTAATACTATAGTCTTAGAATGTCAAATTAGCTTTTTGATGTATTTTTAAACAACAAATCAGTCTATAGATTTGTCAAGATCAAACCTCTAAAGCTCAGATGCTATAAATAGTATAGTGATGCTATGTCCATCACAACAATTAAACTGATAATTTCTGAAATGCAGCGCAACTAAATGAGATGTGTATCACACCGTAGATGTGTCAGCCATAGATGTGTCATCCATGTATCTGTACTCCAGCAGCCTTTGATGTACCTTTGAAACAAACTTCAAAGCTCCGGGACCAGTGTTGGTTCGTACTGATGTCTTATAGAGGGTGCGCAGGGTGTGCTGGTATAGCAGAAGATATGAAGCCTTTCACTGTGGGACTGAAGAAGCAACTGCAGGGCAGCATCGGTCACAGAGTTAAAAGGAGGGTACACTTTTAACAAATGACCCATGTGCTGAAATAAGTGAAAAATAACTCAGGCCGCGTTTGGCCTTATTTGTGTTCAAGGTTACAGGATACTGTGAATCTGTCCCACTTAAACACAGGCAGGGAGGCACACTCATAGTGATGTGATACACACACATGCACACACACACACACACACACACATGCACGCACACGCATTTGCACACGCACACACTCAGTGGGGGCAAGTTTGTCTCTGCCATCCAAAAACATGACCGCTCCAAAAAATGATTAATGTGAGTGTTTTTTTTGGTCTACCACATAAAGCAACTAAAGGTTGTCAAAGTTTGTCTGATTGGAAAGATTTTTATAGACCAAACCACCACAGAAGGGTTTTTGTCCACCCATTGGTCAGGGGTTTTCCCCCACCCATGGCTGGTTTTCATTATTTAGCACGGAATTGGGATGACAGTAATAGTTTTCAATGACAAGTGTGGATACTATTTACCATGTTTGAATCTGGGTGCAAATTCAAGTGTCTTCACTAAATGTGAAAACTCCATAAAACTATGCGGTTAAAAGAATAGTGAGTGGGAAATACGCTTCGGCTAATCACTTTCTTTCTGAGAGTTTAGTGAGCTTTTAGAGTTACCTTTGGAAGGTTGCGGCAGCTAGCAGTAGCTTAACGTTTGCTATACAAACAGGAGAGTGGTATCGCTATTCTCATTTAACTCTTGGCAAGAAAGCAAATAAGCGGATTTCCTAAACTGTTAGTTGAAAGAAACTAGTACTGACTGTTAGCAGGATGAATGGTGTCAAAGTCCAATACATTCTCACAATGTAAAAAAGCGACGCTTGGTCAGGGGCCTTTGGCGTTTGTTAGTGACAAATTTGGACGGGATTGGACGGGACTCTTGGCGTCGCTTTCTGCCGCTCTAGGTCAGGACGTAGGTTTATCTGACATGAGGCACAAGAACGGGACAGTTAGGTTTTACAAAAGATCGTGGGTGGGGTTACAAAATGGACGCTTCAGTGACACGTGGGACAAGAATGGGACACGAACCTCGGTCTCCTGGGTGGAAGTCCTGTGTTGTTTGACCCATCCGTCACTCCAACCATCCTCCTTATGCAGATTTTCTGTCTTTCCCACTAGTTGCTACCGTTGTCGCTCTCCACTGCCAGGTGCGTTCCATACCAATGCTAAAGGGGGATTTTTGCGTTGGTATCTGATGCTGAGAGCCAGTATCATATGAGTTGGGAGTGAGAATGGGTTGCGTGCGATATCACGTGCTTCGTACGCCAAACCATCTGCCTTGATGTCCCAGAGGAACAACTGTATAACATAACGCTGCTTTTGCCTTTTGATACCAAGTATTTGTACGACTACAAGAAGTCGCTTGTCAGGGAAACATTTTTTGGTGATGTTTGTCCAGGGGATAAGACACTGGGAGAAGATGGATGTGAAGTCCACAGACAGAGGTAGCCATTGCCCTTTTTGTTCTCTTTAAATGCCACCTTTTTTTTTTTTTTTTTTTTTTTTTTTTTTTTTTTTTTTTGCAGCTTTGTAATCGCAGCGTGTCAGTTCAAATGCCACCTGGCTATGGAACCACTCAGAGCCCTGATGGAGAGCTTTTATTTTGTAATGTCCGCAGCATCCCATTTCTTTTGTGCCGAGTATCACTTCAGCGGCTCTATGCCTGAAAATATACGTTGAAGAACGACTGCATGAGTCACAAAATTGATCGAGTGTCAAGCCAAACAGCTCAGATGATGTTTGAATGAGCATGTGTACTTGCCACACAAGAAAAAGCCATCTACAGGGCAGCATCAACCACTGAGATCCCTTGCTGATGTTAAGTAAACAGAGGCTTGTGTGAGCAAGAATGAAAGGGTAGTAAATGATGATTCCAGCTGCAACAGCGTAATGGTTGTGTGATCATGAACAATGCATTTCAGAGGCTTCAACCTTTAGGGTCTGCTTTCTTTGCCTCCTGCGGCATGGGATGGACACGAGTGGAGGAGGCTCACAAAGCTTTTCAGTGACAGGATGTTGAACGCAATCATTGAAAATGACAACGGTAAAGACGAGAAAGTAAATAGTGTCACGGAAATTCTTTCCCGTTTTTATAATATATATACTACTTGTCTGGTAGCATAGTCAGCAGCACTCACGGTATGACAAAAGTGATTAGAGCCAAGTTGCCTGGATCCACTTTGTTCTAAGTAGAGCCACTGCTGGCAGCTGTCTGAGGTGATGCAACCGCGCCTCCGGGGAGAGACACAGACCGGCTTATTTATAAAAGCCAAAGGGAAAGATGAAAGGACAAAGGGAGCTTGAGTGACCTGTTTGGAGAGGGAGGTTCAAAGTCAAAGTGAAGTCATCTGATCTTTACGGGGACAAGGGTAAGATAATGAGCACTGAGAATAGCCCTTGAGAGGGAATCACACAGAGTTCAATTAGGCTTCCTTGCCGTTGCTTCTGGCTCAGTCTGACTGCGCCGTGTGCCAGGATGAAATGTCTGGAGTTTTTCTAATGACAAGAGCCCACTTGGAGCGCCCTCATCCCCCCCCCGCCATCGCCATGTAAGCAGTAAGAGGAGCACGCTGCTTAACTGCTGATATTAAAGCCCACCGTGGAATAGCTTGCTAATTGTATTCATTTTGTTTTTGCTGATTTGAGCTCCTTAATAAGGGTTATCTTTTCTTGTTCTCAGTGAGGTTCGAAGGTTGGGAGTGTCGTTTTCATTTATTTGTTTCATTTTTCACTTATTGTGGGCACATAGAAGTCTAGTGATTCAGGGCTACACGAATAAACAACTGGAAAATAATAAAATTGGGTGGTTTAGCCCCAGTAATTGCAGTAATATCCCTCTTTGTAATCTGGTCAGTTGAAAATGGTCACTGGAAAGTACTCATAGCTAGAGCCCTCTCTGCAAAACTAACACATTTAAAGGAATATACCTCTGTTTTTCTCCTCTGTTGTTCGGTAAATATAGATTGTGTGATAAGTATAATTCAAAGTCACATCACCATCTGCTGCACATACATTACAATACATGCTCTGTCGTCCGTATCAGAGACATCACTGATAAACAGCATCACTAAACTCAGGGCACTGAAGTGGCAACGCAAGGAATGAAAAACAGTGTTTTCCTTATACTAGGCTTCTGGAGGGCTTAGGTGCTGTGGCTGTGGTGGTGGGTCGTGTGGTCGTAGGATTCGGGGGTCCTCCCCCAACAACGTTTGATGTTATTTGACTAAAAACTATGCATTTTCCCATAATTTTAGACTACTGTTGTAGTTTTTTTTACGTTACTCTCAGATATTATCAAGAAAAAAAAGTGACACAAATTGTGTGTCATAAAAAAATAATAATCCCAAAATAGCATTCGTTAAACAAGACTTTTGTTTTTTGTTGAGATTGGAACTGCGATTTGCTCATCCTCTTAAAAGTTAGGGTGAAGCCACTAACCAGCTGTATGGGATGGATATGGTCAGGAATTTTATTTATTACCTCATATCAGCCCGGTTTTTTATTAATATGCTTACCGGTTATTTTTAATTACTAAAATATTGTTTTTCGTTATATTTTATCATTCTTTAAACAATAAACACATTCAGGAGAGGATTATAATTGTTTTTAATTGTAATATAACTAAATATTCTTTCTAGAGCAGCAACAGTAAAGTATATAACAGCAAAGTCACTATATACACTCAATACTATCTCACTATTCCTGACATCAAAATACTGAGGGAAGTTTAGAAAGAATGAAGAACACAGACATCAGTCAGTATCAGTCCTTCCTCCTGTCCTCGGTCCTCCTCCCTGTGCTACTGCTGTGATGTGCCTGCAGGGAACACTTGAGAACAGGGGCTGGTTTGGTTTTGTGTGCAACTCGAGTAAAAAGTTACCTTCACTTCACATGGTTCACTGTCTCCACCGTGGCCTCTCTGCTGTCTGCATTCCTGTAGAGTGTGTGTGTGTGTGTGTGTGTGTGTGTGTGTGTGTGTGTGTGTGTGTGTGTGTGTGTGTGTGTGTGTGTGTGTGTGTGTCAGAATGCATATACATTGTTTTCCCAATAAGTCTCAGTTGAAAACCATGTAAATAAAGTGAAATTGCCCTTTTGGATCAGTTCCATGGCCTGCAAGGAGGTAGGCCTAGCCTGACAGGCCAGACCCACATCAAGATGTTGGGTCTGGGAACTCACCATTGGCTGGGCTAAATCCGAGGGGCGGGATAAACGGTTGTCTTTCAAATTACCACTGCATGCAATAGGATAGCGCTACAACCAGGCAGAGCAACGAAGAAGGTGACGTAGTCAGAGCTAGTTGATAGATTCAACTTTTGCCGTATCCGGTCGCCAAAACTCCGAACACATCTTTCTTTTTTAAGAATGACTTCAGTGCCGTTCTTTGTTCTTTTCTCAAAGAAAAGCTTAACTCCGCAAGTCTTCCAGAAGACCGCTGTTCCCAGCAGCAGCAGCCATAAGCCCCGCCTACCAACTCTAGACACAACGTGATTGTTTTTTCCAGCTCGAAAGCCAACGGAGACTTGCTAGACCCCCCTGGCTGCAAAATAAATATGCTGCCGCTAGGGTGCGTCTAGATTTCTAGGCTAAGGTGTGTGTGTGTGTTTGTTTTTTTCATTTCAAGTGTTATAGGGGAAAACCCTGGAAAAACATTCAATTTGTATGGGACAATCCTTATTGACCCACGCTCTGAAGCAGCCACCCAATGCAAGCCTGTGGTCAGGTGGCTGTGAAGCTGTGAACGGAGCAAATCCTTTTTCCTACTGTTTCACTACATTTGTTCCCCGACCTACTTTAACGTTACAAACATTATGAAGTAAACCGTTGTTTAGATCAGTGGTTCCCAACCTGGGGTCCGGGCACCCCCAGGGGGGGCGGCAAAGATCACAGGGGGGGCGCGAGTCTTTATCTGGTTTGAGGTTGAGGTAAAAAAAATTGTTTTGCACATGTTAAACAAATGATGATAATACACTAGAATATCTAATGTATACAAAAGTCAGTATGAACACTATATATTTTGTTGTATCCTCATTTTTCCTGCCGCCACGGCATCACAATTTTATGAATGAAACATGGAGGAGAAACGTAACAGTGCTGATAACTCCTCTGTATCAAAAAAGAAAGTAAGGCTCTATCTCGAGAGTTACCTCAACTTTGGTTTCGGGCGGGGGGCTCAGCTTTTCTTAGACATGAGTAGGGGGGGCGCCAAGGAAAAAAGGTTGGGAACCACTGGTTTAGATAAATAACTTAACTGTTACTGAGTGTCAATGGAGGTGGCATTTAAATCCATAAGCATACATATTCAGACGTTACTACGGCAGCTGGAGTTCTTGATATGAGGCATGTGCCCTTTAAATAAACAAATGAATAGCTCCCACACTGCAGGGCTCCAATATCCATTTATTTATTGCACCGAGGTGACGTTTTGAGCACAGTGGCTCTTCATCAGACGTAGGGTTGGGTATCGTTTGGGTTTTTTCCGATACCGGTGCTAAAACAATACTTTTAGAATGGTTCCCGTGCCTAAACGGTGCCTGAACTGATACTTAAAACAATAGGGTAATAGGGTATTTTACAATAACTTTGAATGCACCACGAAGACTTACTAGTTTCAAGTGAACGCACCATCTGTGTTGTTCCGACAAAGGCAGCTGCATGTCCAGCTGTTGGAATCCTCTCCAGTGAAATACAGACACCCTTTACACCGTTTAGCTATCAGCATTTTAACCGTGTTTAATCCAGCTGCTAGCTAACGGTAGGCTAACGTTACCTGCTGTCAAGTGTAGTGTTAACTAGCGTCACGTGCAGCGATGCTCCTGTTGCCTCTAACGTCTGTTTCAGAGCATCAGAGAGCAGCGCAGAAGGCATTTAAGTGACACCGAAATGAAGCACCAAAATCCGCATTGCAATTCGGTTTGGTAGATACCGGTCGTTTAAGCACCGGTACCGTATTAGCACCGAGTATCGGTACCCAACCCTAATCAGACATCTGATATAGTGAGAAAGCTATTTATTTTTCCAGTTTGTTAAATGATTTGCTCACTTTTGGCTCGTCACCTACCGTCTTTGGTTTGGCTGTGCGTGCATAGTCCTACTTGCATTTGCTCTTTAAAACTACAAGCCACTCCAATACAGGTATATCTAGCAACCCGGCCTGGCTGTCAAACTGGGCAGTTGGTAACAACACACAGGCCAAACACAGAACAGAAATTCCGTCACAGAACGGAAATTTCAAAAGGAGGTCATTTGGGGATTTATTACAGTAAATATATTACATATTGGACCTTTTAAAGCCATAAAACCTTCCTGCACATGTCAGTCTGATACCCATTTGCCAAAGAATACCAAAGATACCACCAAGAGCTTCTGGACTCGCCAGATTGGTTCCTGCACTAGGGTCAACGTCTGTTAGCCTGTGGATACTATTCCTGGCTGAGATAATGACTAAATGTAGCTGGGTGTGTTATAATGAAAATGGTTCATGACACATTGGCAAGTTTGGCATATTCCCAAATTGTCATTTTCAGTGTGAACCTTCATGTTTTACTGCTATGAACAGATTACGTCGGCTGTGGGTTTCACAAACCCTAGAATCAAGTCGGCTATTATGAAAATAGTGAGTGTGGTGAATTTCTTTTTTTACACCTGTTCACCAAGGACGGATCCACCTTAAATCTGACAACTGGCAATTATCACGGAAGCCGTTGCTTTTTCCTAATCATTTTACTGTCAAAACTAATTTCACACTGGACCGAGGAAATACCAAGAATAACCAAATTCCATCAGCTGACCTACAGTGGCCTCAGCATTTGATATACGTCGGGCCGGTATATTAACATTAAGTACGGCTATTAATCTTCATAACAGCTGGTGTTGGCTGCAAATTCACAGCTATAATTTTTTCTCATGAAGTCATTTAAGAAAAAGTATATTCTCACTGTGGGGGCAAAGTCACTGAAATTGATTCGGGGGCAGAGGAGCACGCAGTGTGGTCGGACACCCTCATTTATCAATTTTAAATTCTATTTTGCAGCAGTGCCCCTGAGATTAGCGGCGATGTAAAGGAAGTGGCGCGGCTTCTGACTGCACCGCACGCTATGCTGTGACGAGAGGCTTGACTGTGGATAAGTCTGCTGTTACAGTGGATTGGATTTTGGTAAAAAGAGAAAAAGAAACCACGTTTGTGGTTTTCCAAAATGATTTTCCGATATGTTTTTCCAGTCCATTCATTTGATTTGATTTTCTGATTTTGTATGAGCTTGTTTATGTGTGGAGAGGGCGCAGTACATGAGCAGACATGCATGAATTGACAGCTACCGGTTTGCGTTTCATGGCACAAGGCGATTGATTTGTCAGCTCAACAGAAGCACATGAACCGTTCCTGCACTCATAATCAGCCATGACATTACAGCTCAGTAGCTCACATAATGGAGGTCTCTCCTGATCACACTTTAAATATTCATGTGCTGCCGGTGTAATTCACACACTGCAACAGCTATTGCCTTGTTTCCTCCGTAGGGCTGACTTCAGCTCTGGATTGCGATGTCGTACGCCACAAACCTTTCTCTCGGGTGTTTTGTTTACAGCTCCCTGCAACAGTTCACCCCAAGTCACTTGGCTGGAAAGAACAGCAAATTAAATATTCACAAAGTTGAAAGAAAGAACTTACATTTGCAGCATTTAACATGGGTTCGAAAGGGGACACAACTTGTTGAGCACTGTTTGTCTAAATATGTGGGTTTCAGGTGTTATATCAACAACAGTTAGTTTTTTTTAAACTTTCAGCTCATGATTTCTTTGGGAATTGGGCTTAGCATTGCTCAAAGCCAAAAAGAAATACTCCTTTACATGTGCATTAATGTGTCATGGGTAATCAAAACATATTGTCGGATCATTGGGCACAGCATAAGCACATGCAATCCAAGTTGAAATGTACCTCAGATCCAACCTAAGCTGACGTACTTTATACATGACAATATGTGGTTTATGAGGAAATGAGAAGGTATTCTGCATAATACATACACTCACACATACACAGTTGCCAGTTTATTAGGTACACCTAGCTAAAACTATTGCAGCCTAAAACAACAGTCCTGCAATACATCCTTCAAATAAAGTTTTCTATTATTTTGCTGGTAAAGTAGATAGAAATAGAACAAATATATAGTTCCTTTTCCACCTACATAAAAAAAAGAAATCAACAGCAAAATCTCTTTCCAGAATCAGTGTTCCAGTTACTTTGGATTATCCAGAGACTTGGTTATAACCAGTTTCCAGAGGGACTAGTTTTTCTTGGTAGAAAATATTTCCAGTGTAAGCATTCATCTCATCATTGTATTTGTATTCAGCAGAAATCAAGATGGATATCTGAGCAAGAAAACTCTGAACGATCTGCATGGCTGAATACCACTTACGGTCAGTGAGGAAATATGCTTATTGCATAATGTGGGGGAGCTGTCCCTTTCATCACACAGTATAGATACAGAACAGACACAAGCAACATCCCGCGACATCCCCTACCTTAGCTTTCCGTAAGTGTCCTGCATAGCTTTGTCTCACCTGCTCATGATTCAAGCAAAGTCACTTCTGTGAAACTTATATTATTCATAATAAAGACAAAAGACTGATCATTGTTGAATTACGACAAAAGCTTTTCCAGGGAGTCGGTGAACCGTGCTGTTTGAAAAGTGCTCTGTGGGTTTGATGAATAAAAATCCCATCCGCTCAACGTCAGTTTCAGAGTGACAGATGAACTGTTTGATCTGCAACAGACTGATGCTTGGCTTGCATACGGTGATAACAATACGCTTTGAAGCTCCATCAGTGAGATGGGCCTACTCACTGCTGTCACATATACCAACACACACACACACACACACATACACACACACACACAGTGTATTGTAGCATGTGCTTTTTTGACAGTTATAGAACTAATACCACACTTCCATAATGCAGAGGGGATGGGAACAGTGGAAAAAAAAAAAGTTAAATACATAAAACATGGCAGCTGGGAAAACAGTGACCTGTGGAGGGCATTGAACAGTCCAACGGTTGCCGAGAATAAGCTCATGACTTTTTCATGCAACACTTTAAACAAGGTAATAAACATGCTGAACTCGGTGCCACGGACAGTATGTCAGCATGCGTGGCCTTGAGGCAAAAAGTGGTGGCTTCAACATATGTTGTAGATTAAATCTGCATTCATTTAACATTGTAGCATGCCAACAAAAAAAAAAAGAAGAAGAAGAAAGTAATATATATTTGTCAAGCCTCCGCACAAAGACTGCTTTGGAAGTTTGATCTGCATTTCAATCAGGCAGACAAATCTCCCCATTTAGTCAGATGCTGCGCTCCTGCCTCGTGGCGCTAAGCTCAAGCAAAAAGATGAAAGGCGAGGAAAACACTAACAACGCTGTGAGGCACACGGAGTAAACATGCAACGGTCTCCCATCTCATTCTGCATGTTTGAGGACCCAGTTTGACTCAGCAGTAGAAATTGCAGCAGCATTAAATAGTAAACAGTAGTTCCGTGGTTAATAGGTAACAGTGGGCTTGAGGGATGCCCCGGCCATGAGCTTTGGCCCCTTTTCAACCCTGGATGGGGTCTTCATCTGCTAGGTTTGGGCCGTAGACCAAATTAGCTGCCACGGAAATGGCCCCTAGTGACTGCAGCGCCTCCTCCTCGCCACAGTCCCTCCATCGTCATGAAAAATAAAACAGATACAACACCCCCGCGTTAGGAAAGCTTTCAACCTCTGCTCAGCCTCTGCTTTAATATTTCATGGCCCCTTCTTACTTATTTTAGTGGGAATAATTGATCTGGAAAGAGCACTGCCACGCAGAAATGAAAGGCTCTGAGGAGCTGGGCAGAAGAAAAAAAGGTTCTATTATGGTTTTGGCAATATGAGATTGTGAGGCTTTCTTGTTTGCTGCTGCCCTGCTTTACATCGCCAAATGATTGGCTTTTACCACAGTTTCGGATTTGTTGTGGAGAAAATGCATTTTGAATTGTGGTTACATTCAGAAAGCCTCTTTTTTTCTCATGCAACAGTTATTTTGTATGTATATATTTGTTCCTGTATTTATCGTTTATTTAATATTAGAGCTGGGCAATATATCGAAAATATATTGATATTGTGATATAAGACTAGATATCGTCTTAGATTTTGGATATCGTAATATCGTAATATGGCATAAGTGTTGTCTTTTCCTGGTTTTAAAGGCTGCATTACAGTAAAGTTATGTCATTTGCTGTTGTAACTGTTCTGCCTTTTCCCCACTTAGTCATTATATCTACATTACTGATTATTATTCATAAAAAATCTCATTGTGTATTATTTTGTAAAAGCACCAATATTCAACACCACAATATCGTTGCGGTATCGATATTGAGGTATTTGGTCAAAAATATCGTGATATTTGATTTTCTCCATATCGCCCAGCCCTATTTCATATACATGTTTAATATGTTGTTTGTTTGTATATGTATGCACCATTCACCAAGGCAAATTCCACGTAAGTGTAACTTATTGCGGCAATAAACCCCTTTTCCGATTCATAGACGAGATGTTCCGCAGCTTGTTTAACAGTTAATGGACACGTCGCTGTAAAAAGGTGCATCCTAGGGCATTGTGTGCAGCTGTTAAGCAAACGGTTCCATCAGGAACCTCTGTCCACTTTTATTGAGACGGCTTTTCATTTAGACAAATACCAACATTGCGAAAAAAAAATTACTTTATTAGGTACTGTGAATAACCGTCATCCGTGGTATTCACTGTTATCGTTAGCATTGCGTGCCTATTCTAGCAGCCGGCACAGGGAGTCTGGAAACACAATTGATTCTTTCTCAGGACTAAGGGCTAAGGTCACCCTCGGCCGGGAGCTGTATTTATTGATGCACAAAAACACCTCCAGAGATTTGCACCTGCAAGCATCTTGCCCCTTGTGAATTCCGGCTGCAACCCAGCTTAATGATTTGTAGCAAAATGAAAAAAAGAAATGTGTGTCTCAGGCATTGTGTGTAGAGGACCGGAGAGGCAAAGTTAAGTACACTACATAATAAGTGTCTGACCACAGTAAAAAAAAAAAAAAAAAAAAAAGTCCTCCCGGAAAAACAAGAAGTTGACTTGTTCAGCCATTTCTCTTGCCGAGGGCATTCTGCTCTGACAATTATCTCTGTTATTATCGAAAGATTTTCTGTTGAAGTGATAGAAGAGGTATTCAATATGTTTCTGTGTGTGTGACGCTGAGTAAAGGAAATAGAATACCTCAGTGACGGGTAGCACTGCGAGCCAATGGCAGGCCAAGACAAATAAAGTCGAATGGCCATTTATCATACTGACAGTTGAAATCCCATCTCAGTAATTACAGCTGATGTCCGGCCTTAAGATCAAACCAATCATTTCAACAGAGGAACAAATGATGTGGAGCCGGGGACCGTGGATTGTTTGAGAGATCAATGAACTTTATCAGGAAGCAAGTTAAACTGAAAAACAATAAACAATTGTTTCATGTCCAACACAACATTTGCTGCGTGTGATGGATCTCGACAGGCTGGCCACCTTTGTCTGGGACACTGGAGACAGGACGGAATTAGAGTGGGAGACAATCGATGCACTGGTGAGAGGACAATCCCTCTCGACACACTGTTCTAGCACTGACTGGGACAACCACATATCATTCATCGAAACCCTAGCTCTCATACATTATAGCCGTGTAGTTTACAGCGTTTCTTAGAGCTCTATTTTCTCTCTCTCCAGGTGTAATAGTAGCTTTTAAACATGGTGTAGTAAAATCCCTACACTAAAATGATATAAACTTGATCTTGCAGTAATTTTAAAGGAAAGATTATTCGCCTTATTGCCAACACTTAGATGAGCGAATCAATTCCACTCTCATAATTGTACAGTACTAAATATGTAGCTGGAGCAAGCAGCCGGTTAGCATAATGACTGGAAATGGGGAAACGGCTAGCCTGGATCTGTCCAAAGGTAACAAAATCCGTTTACTAGCACCTCTCGAGCTTACTAATAAATAAATTACTTTTTGGTTAATCCATGCAAAAAAAACAACCCAATTTTACAGGGGATTATGTGCACAGTTATTTCTTGGCTGGGAGCAGTAACTTCCTGGAGTTGTCCCCGCTGGAATCTTTTAGATGAAGGAGATTTTAAAAAAATACAAAAAAATAGGATGATGAAAAATATAAAAGCGAGGCATGAATAGCAATGTGTATAGAATGAGAATGTATTTTGCTTTGTTTATTTTTGCACATATGTGTGATAATATGTATATAAATACAGAAATGAATGATAATGCATTTTATATAAATTGATAATATCCTGAGGGACCTAAGAACAAAAAGAATAACAATAGAATATAAAAAGGGTAGGTGTAATAAGCAAAAAGCTTCAACCTACACCTTTTTGATCAGTATTGATAATAAACGATGACATAAGGTGACATTTTTTTTTTTTACCATTTATGTTATGTAAGTAATGTTGTGTATTTATGTAATTGATTGATTGAAATAAACTAAACTAAGCTAGGCGAAGCCAAACGACTGCTGGCTCCAGCTAACAGTACATATTTACTGCACAAACATTAGAGTGGTGAGGATCTTCTCATCCAACTCTATTAGGTAGATTTCCTAAAATCGATTCCATTAACAAAACAAACCTCATGCTATCATACTTTACAGTATTATGATTATTTTGTGTAGTTTATGATATAGGAATTGGAAGGAATCTACAGATAAGTGTGTTTTCAAATGATCCTTCAGAAGTAAAAGCCTGTCTGCAGAACGCTATAGAAATAAAGAGTTTGAAGGTGTATGCTACGTCTCATGTTTCATTTGACCACAGGGAGTCTCTCAGGTTGCCGGGGGGAAAGTGCTGACACTGTGTGGTTTCGCCATCTGCTCAGTGTCCTGTGAGATCCCTGGCTTGTTCATACATCGGCTCCGTGGCTGGATTGAATCCGTGAGATGCAGTGATATACTTCTAGCGTGACCTCTGCGATAAATGTATCATATACTGTGTGTGGGAAAAGAAATTCCATAAGTGTTGAGGGTTATGAGAAAAATGAAGGACCGATTTAAAAAAGAAAACTAGACTAGATGTACTGCTGAGACACTGCTGTAATAGGTCACCTGTTATGCTGGACTCAGCTCCAGAGAAATCTGTATTTTGGCAGAATGATGAGTGAAAAGGTGAAGAACCAGATGGATACACTCTGCTTGTACTTTCAATATGAAGGACCTTCTCTTGTCGCTGAAAAGGACTGTACCTGCACACACCTGGATCAGCAGTTGTAGCCTCAAGAATGCCTCAAGCACCCTACACTTTAACTCTGGGAAAAAGGTGCACAGCATGCACAATTTAGGCTCTTCGCTAACTTGTTTGGATCAGGGTGTGTTTTTCACCATCTTTTGGTGTATTGTTTTATTGTTGTACTGAAAACTGTGGTTATATTCTGTTGTTTACTACCTTCGTCTCCATAAATGATATAACATGAACTACTTTTCTAAACCGCTACAGTCGAATTCATAGAAAATGTCAAAACTCAGTAGAAAAACATTATATTTCAGTAAACATGCCTCACAAATGGATGGGAGTGTGTTCACTATTTTGCTCCTCCGGTATGTTCAACAATCATACTAGGGCAAATCTATCACAGAACAGGGACAGAGACACCAATTTCACCACCAACAGCTGCATCAACAGATCACAATTTAATACAGCCACTCTCTTAAAGCGGCCCATGAGAGAACAATCTTCTCTTGCAAGCACAGAGAAGCTTCCTTACAGTTTGAGACAGACCGTTCATATCTGACATTTACTTTTATTACTTTACTTCCAACATTCGGTAATTTAAAGTTGAATTCCTTAGGATGTTTATGAAAGAAACCCCATTTTTTAAATCCAATTTATGGTCAGCATTTATGGTCAGCATTTGTCAGCAATAGCTATTTAATGTATTTATATTCTGTAATGACCTCTATAGTAGTTTTCACTGTTGGTGGCGGAGTTTGCCATTAGGTCATTGGATTTAAATCGTCCACCTATATAGAGGTGGGCGATCCAAATTGTTGTCTGGACGATATGCAAAATTGGGATATCGAATATTTCATAATTTGTACAATCCGACCCCCCAAACATGAAAAGAGCTGGAGGAAGTTAAAGAGAAAACAAATAACGCACACTATAACCTTCTAAACAATTATATGTAGCGATTACTGTAGGGGTTTGTTTGACTGTATTTTTTTGTACAAAATCACAATCGTCCCGCACGAGAGTAAGCTGCTACTAGTTCTTACCTGTGTGTTATGACGTTCACTCATGTCAACAAAGATGGCGACGCGCGATTGTGCAGTGGCTCTCCTCTTGGTGTATATTTATACAAGTACGTACAGCTACACTGAACTAATCAATACAGGACCACCATACAACACAGCTTACGAGAGCCTTTCAGGCGGCTCATAACATCCCGGAGGAAATAGCCTGACCGAGCCCTCCAGGTTGTTGTTGGCGCTAGCACGCCGAGCTAGCTCTCTACCGGCAGGATGAGAAAAATAACTCCGGCACGACCAGAGGCGGAGGACTGCATTTTTGTGCACAATGAATGGAGTACCAACTGCAGGATCGTTGCCCAGCGCGGCTCACCTGACCTGGAGCCCTGTCGGTAATATACTGACCATTTTATTTACTACGAAAACAGCACACTGCCGTCTACATAGCCCCCGATGCTAACGTTAGCAAAAGTTTGGTTCACTGCTAACCATAGTGAACAAACTGCAGCGCGATCACCTGGATACGGGATACAGGGGACTTTTACAAGGCGTCCTTAAAGTCTGTTCCCATCCAGCTTTCTCCCAGCATGTAGATTGTGTTACTAGAGGGAAGAACACACTAGACCATGTTACTCTAACATCAAGAAAGATACAGAACTGCACCTCTCCCTCACCTGGGCCAGTCAGATCACATCCAACTCCTGATCCCAGCATAAATCCCGGTCAGAAGGACTATACAGCCAAGAAGAAGGACTATCAGAACCTAGTCTGACCCGGCCCTGTCCCAGCTCCAGGACTGCTTCCAATAAGGACATGGTTGTGTGCAAAATGTTACAGAACAGAGCCCTTTGTTTATTGTTATGATTTCATCTTGCTTGTACATTTTCCCAAGAGAACCACCAAAATAGCCTCCGAACAGGGCTTCTTTTAACTTCTAGAAGGATTTCAAAAATATCGTGTGAATATTGATATCGAGATATTGAAAAAAATATATCGAGATATTCATTTTTGTCAATATCTCCCACCCCTACACCTATACGCATGCACGAGAGATACCAACCCGGTCTCACGGAGATTCACAGGAAATGATGTAGCATGTTATCCAGAGCTACTGATTTTAATTAAATTTTTTTCAGCCTTACGGTTTACTTAGTTTGGCATTGCCAGACCCTCCCCCGCAGCGCTGTGGAAGGTGTGGCGAGTCCACACAGCATACAACAATGGGAGAAAAACGTGCTGTGGTTTATTGCCATTTCTTTAGACCAATCACATTTGTCTTGGGCGTCGCTAAGCACCGTACGGAGCAACGGCGCCTCGGAAAGGAACTTGTTTTGGTGGAACGTGTACGTTTAAAAGTTGTTTTAGTCGTGCAATGGAAAACTCAGATTGGACAGATAGTCTAGCTAGCTGTCTGGATTTACCCTGCAGAGATCTGAGGAGCAGTTAACCATAGTCCTCAGAAATCCACCAGAGTTTAAAATGCCAACACAAACAGAAGCACAAGGTAACGGATATCTGGCCTAAAAGAGTGAAATCCGGCGGTATTTCCGGCGGCAACGGAGCAACCCGGGAAGTGGAACGTTGTGGATATAGACTACTGTTTTTTTGTACAGCAGCGCAGAGCTGTTTTCAGTTACTGCTAACGCAAACTGAACATTTCCTACTGCTGCACCTCCACATTAAAAGCATTTAACTTGACAAGACCCAGGTGGCTTTTATTGTGACGCAGTCACAGAAAACGCGATGTGCGCAGCATGAAATCAGATCATGGTTGTTGGTCTTTTTTTCCTTTTTGTATTAACATTTGTGTGTCTAGTTTACATTTTTAATTACATTCATTATGTCAGTTACAATCATTGAATACTATACTGAATGAATACTATCTATAAATGGAGAGGCTATGAAACTTGAGAGAAATATGTTTTGTGCTACAAAAGTTTGCCTTTAAGTTCTTCATTGACTTTAGCACTGAATGTTGTACTTGTACCTAAATAGGTTTATGTTAGTGTATTATACACCAATTTCAATGTATGCTCATTATGGATGCAAACGGAGGATAATGTTGTGATTCAGGGTTGTTGAGGCCTGGACTACAGGTTTGAGTTGCTCCAGTTGTTTATCTCATTATTCTTTAATCCATTCCCTCTCAGACCACTTAAGCCCAAAACGCAAATCCATTCTCTCTTCTTGCCCTTTGTAAGTGCTGCGAGAGACACGTAGATATTTTGGCTGCTGGAAACGTAAAGCTCAGTCTATCGTGACAAACTACTTTCTCAGTCTCAGTGCTGACGGTGAAACGCGGGTACTAAGTGCTCTTGTTTTCCTTCCCCATGAACACTGTCGCCTAGTGGATTACTGTTTCATATATCATTTATTATCCCCTGTATCTGTGGTTTCAGCGTAACCGTTTGTCTGTATCTGCTTCAGAACAGTAACAGTGATCATTTGTATGCCAGAGGATGTTCTTCAGGCAAACGGCTGGTATTAACTACCATGAGGGAAAATTGTCACTATTGGCAAATGATTGCGTTGGAAATAAAGGAACCCTGCAGGGCAGGCCTTCTGTGCAACATAGCGGTCCCTGCCCTTTAACATGTCCCTGCGCTTCTCTCTCATGTGCAAAATAGTCACTCCGTCAATTAAAACACATTGTTGTCAGCCAGCACGCAGCCTAAGCTGAGCCGTTCCTTTGGGGCAGGAATTACGGAGGTGTGACTCCATCTTCTCTTCAGAGGGATAAGCGTGAATGGCATGAAGACAAACAATAGTAGCGAGAGCGGGGAGACCTGCCTCTGCACCACGGAGCCTAAACAGCATTGATTGCTATGAGTCGCTCTGAGTGGTTTTGATAACATTTCAATAAATATTGAAATGAGCACGACTCTCTGAGGGCACTCTAGCGCAGCTGGATTGACAACAGTCTGGAGGAGAGTTTTTCTGTAGCGGTGCTAGCGGAACAAAATGTCTTTTAGACACAAAAACCTTAGATCACATGAAATGCAAATGGAACAGTTGCAGCTCATGCAAACGTGTGCATAGCAATGCTTCAATGAGATAATGTTCAGAATGCCGCTAATAGAGCTAAAAAAGGATTCGAGTGGAAGTGAACAGTGACCACAAAGCATCCAATCCTGAGCTTTCAAGCCAACTTTTCTTCACTTCTGACCATTTCCCCTCAACAGGCCGTAGCCTGGATGCTTATCTCCTGCTTTGCAGTGTGCACACAGCTCTGCACATTCAGCTGCCTCTGCACCCCTGAGGTCATTGCCAGTTACTGAACCGTGAACCTTTTCAAGCACTGCATGGCTAAATAAACCACACACAGTCATTTCTAACCCACAAAGCTGTGCTGTAGCCTTGGACACTTTGTTGTACATGTGTCTGCACATCCCTTTCATTCACTCAGTGGTGTGAGTGTGATTTGCAGCTTGGCTGGCATCCATGTCCACGCTCTGCTTTAGCACTGATCAAATAGCCTCACTAATGGCTTGGGATGATGACAGTGGATGAAATTTCTTTCACTGCTGTTCTGAGACAACCTTTTTTTAGACAACAATTACTTGTAGCTGGCACCAAACAACTGTCATGGACAAACACAGTTTTGTTCAAATGATTTAGATCAGAGCTTTCCAAACTTTGGAGGCTTAAGGCCCTCTAAAAATTCAACAAAACCTCAGAGGCCCACCCATATAATTTCTTCATGGACAGAACATAAATAAACGCTGACATGTGGATGGCTCATTGCACAAAACATTATTTATTTAACAGGAACAAAGGTTCCAATGAAACTATGGACACTACATTGCTTATTTACAATCATTTAAATTGAGAGGGAGGGAGAGACACACCTAATCACAGGTAGATGCAGCAGAGAGAGAGAGAGAGAGCTAGTCTGTTGAAGGTAATGATGATAAGCTACTTTCTTTTTACAAATACATTGCACTTGAATAACATTACATACAGTTAAAAGGAAAATGAAACAAATGAAAATATATATGACATCCAAATCCACTGTTGCTACTCCATTAAAGAATGTGTATAGCTTAGGCTGTGGCCCACTTGCCCATACTGTGGGATGCACTGGTTTAGATAAAAGGTGTGGGAAAAGTTCTTGCGGTACAAACACTATTCTTCTAAGTGACAGGTTACATTTAGTTTCCGTCTGTCAGACCGATTTGCCTTGAGCTTTGCTATTTTGGCTGCTGGGCTGGTGGAGGTGTGGGGCCCTCGAATACTAGGAAAACAATGGTAAAGCAATGAATGATTGATGACAGCAGAAAGCCAAGCTTCGACAACGAACGAGAAGTAAAAGGCAACAATGAATCCAAGATTACAGGTTTAGACCGGCAGGGATTGGAGAACACCGATCTTGAAAAGTCTATACTTTATGACAAGGCAAACCAAAAATGCCGGTTGTTTTATTGATTTTCAAGTCAACCGCTAAAAGAGTGGCCTGCATTGTACCCAAATTGCAGTTTTACCTTTGCTCAAGTTTCTCTTTTAGCTCCACATTGCGCTGCACTTACCTCCCTGAATGATGGAATTTGCAGTCGACTAAAACCATGACACACAATTGGTCCTCTGTTCTCTCAGGAGTAGAGTGCCTCCGGCAAAAAACATCACAACAAGCAATTTTTAGAAATTATATCTTCCACAAATGATGTCTGCAAGTGGTGAGAGGTGGTCTATCTGACACAGGCTTCGCCGTGACCAGAGGCTCTCTAGGCTCAATCAAATAGTGTCCGGTTTCTACTGGTGTTAACTAATGTCTCTATTATTTAATATATTAAAAGTTCAACATCTCATTTTGCTTACTTGTTTGATTAGTATGACTGAATGTGTTACTGGCCCCCACTGCGCTACGGTAGATCCCAGGTGTTTTTATAAAAAGCAAGTTGTATTGTAGTTAAACTCACTCATCCTACATCTCAATTAAATGGGTGTTTTTTTTAAACTGGTTTTATTTGTAGCTTTTGCCTTCTATGCTGCTGCTGAACAGATTCCAATTTCTGGGTTCAAAACATTGCACAGTTCGGGCTCTGACACCTGTTTGATTTAACATTACTGTGTGTGAGATTAAAATGGCTAAATCTTTACATGGATCCCATCTATTCAGGCTTTTTTAATGAGGATGGACAATCCTCATTAAAGAAAAGCAGGGCCCTTATTCTGTAATTGGACCTCGTCCTGTGTGTAAAATGAAACTAACTAACAATGCCATTACAGGGAAAACTTTTAATATTCAATTACCACCCTCTGTGCTTTGTTCTCCTATGATATCCCCTGTTACTAATTGTCAACAAATGCAGTCATGTGTATTAATTGCAGTGGATGAAACTGTGATTTTGAAGTCTATTTCTACTCCTCAAACCAGAAAAACAAAATCAACACATCCAATGATCAGACTGTTGTATCAAAGAAAATAGTTTTCCAATCTTCTCACTGGTTAAAGGAATCTGTATACCAATTAAATAAATATCTTTGACGTTTGTAATAATTCATAAAATAATCCCATATTATTTCAATGATATCTTTTTCTCGGCAGCATAGACCTACCTATAGAGTCTATCAGTACTAAGAATTGGAAATATTTGGTTATGGTTTGAACAGAGTGATATACTGTACATGCGTACATATACTGTCCTTTTGAAAGACTCCTCTGAATGAAAGGACTTGATATATTTTGACATTATTGTCAGTATATCAGCATCAAGTCAAAACAGTATTGACGTTGTGAGGAAATAATACCAAGAATGAAGAAAAAAAAAACTGCGAAAATTTGAAACGTATTTTTTAAATGTATCATTTTAAGAAAGGTTTTGGGAAAACACTCTTATTTGCGTTCTTGCCGAAAGTTATGGTAGGTTGTTTAAATTTATTAAAATCATGCTCACAGTTAAACAACTGAATAAAAAGCAGAATTTACATTGGTTTAAAACATCGAAATTCCGGCCCTGTATATATCAAAAATAAAAAAAATACTAAATATACATAATTACACATATGCACACATAAATTTATGCTCACACTAGCTAGCCGTTCCGTTCAGTGCTGTGCTGTACAATCTGACTGCCGTGGGCAGCGTTGCTGGCTTCAGTCTGAATATCTGTAAGATGGTCTCTGTTTCGCAGCAGTTAAACATGTAGCTAGAGCCAGCAGCTGGTTAGCTTATATTAGCATAAAGACTGGACACTGCATCTGTCCAACAAATAGGCAGGCACATAACTTTAGTCTTTGGTTTTTGTACGGTTTAAAGGAATAGGATATAAAGGTGCTGGTGGGATTTGGTTAACTGTGGACACAACCAGGCTAGCTGTTCTCCCCCCCCCATTTCCAGTCTTTATGCTAAGCTAAGCGGCTGCTGGCTCCAGCTTCATATTTAGAGCGCAGACATTCGAGTGGTATTGATCTTATCCAACTCTCAAAAGAAGAAAACAATTAGGTGTATTTCTCAAAATGTTAAACCATTCTTTTAAAGTGCATGTTTGGGGTTAATTAAACTAGGCAGGAGGGCCTCATGATACTTTTACAGCTTCACTTTTACAACTCTGGCTTCACTGTGGTTACATACCGTATAGTAAATGCTGGAGCTGGACTACAATCTGTTTTACAGCAGCTGTAGACATCTCATTTTAAAGAACTGGGAGGCTGAAGTGTTCATTGAGGAAAGCTATGGCAGTAGATCAGTCACATTCATTCTCTGGCAACATTTCGTGGCTTGACCCTTCCCTGACTCTGCTTAACGTCTGAACAATACAGAGAGATGGGCCATAAGAGTCACTGCAATCACACCTCACTGACAACAAGGGCCATAACTTCACCGAATGACCAGCCATTTAGACCAATAGGGAAAACCCACCTCGCTGCAGTATTTCAACCTTGCAAGTGGATGTTGCTGCCAATGCCCAACAGTGCAGATTTCTGCTGCGATGAGCAAAGTGTGACCCAAAGCATGACTGGTCAGGACGACATTGGAAATATTCCAGATAATGGAATATTTTGTCAGGGATAATGGGATTATGAGGGCAAACACTGCCTGGCAGGGTAGGATAAACATTAATTCTGGTATTACAGGTTAATCTGCCAAAGAGCGAAGTCCAAGTTCAATTGGAGGATGGAGCTTTAGAAATCTTTTTTTTTTTGTTCTTCTTTTTGCCCCCTCACAAGTCCTTGTAATGCACTGAGGCAGCACACGTAAACAAATTGAACAAGACACATTACAGTGCATCAGAGCACAGCAAAGGACATAACATTCGCTCTAGAGCCTTGCACCTGCCTAATGGCTGTCATGTCATCTTTCCCTCCTCATTGTGTGTGTGTGCGTGTGCGTGTGCGTGTGTGTGTGTGTGTGCGTGTGTTTTCATCTATTTTTATTTTTTTAACGTTAGAAAGTCTCCCATCACACTGAACCATTCACTCGGATGGCCTTGGCACACTCCCTAGGTGCTCGGATTCCTGTGCACTCAATGAGGGCCCCTGCTTGCTGCATATCCACTAAGCTTGTGGAAAATTACAAACACACACACAAGGTCACAGTGGAGCCGAGCCAGCCTCCCACAGAGCCCATCTGATCCAGCCTGAAACGCTGCAATTACCACCCTCAGCGTGCCTCCGTGTGGGGCTGCAGCTATTTCATTATTTATTTGAACAAATAGGATTACGGTTGGTCTGCGGTGGATTGATTGTGACGAGGGATGAGAGGCTCTAGAGAGCTGGGTGCTGCGGCCCGGGTTTGCTGAGCCACTCTGCTGTGTCAGGCGCGACGGTTGATCTCCTGTCTTGGTCTCAGCGACTCCTCCACTTTTCCTGGACAGTGGAGCGTCGCTGTGTTGACATATGCCATCTGCTCTGCTGCGTTCCCCGCACCGATTGATGGGGAAATGTGTTGGCTGGTTTTGGGTATACCCCTTCTGGGGAAAAATACATTTATGAGAGCATAAAAAGCACCTATCTGTCAAAACCCTTTGAGGCATAGTGCTCACATTTGACAGCGTTTGACAGCACATACACAACCTCCCTAATGGAAAGCTTTTTTAGGTACTCTCCAAAAGATTGTCACTTACAACATGCGTAGTTTTAATTTGGTTTAAAATGAATTTGGTATCTAAATAATGACGGAACAAATTGACATCATAGAAGTTTCAAATCACTTCCAAATTAATTGCTTTAGAAGTGCTATTAATTTACCAGCTAAATGAAAGTGCTGTGATTGAAAGGGAAATATGAACTGCTCTAAAATGTAGATTTGTCGGCTTCAGCACTTAACAGCTATTTTTCCAGAATACGGATGCCTGCAACATAGAAAATGGACCTTCTTTGTATCATTATGGATGTACATGTTATGATGCTAACATCGATGTAAGGTTAGACTTGGCTGTGCACAATCTCAGTGTATCTGAAATCAATAGTGTAAGGTTAAGAGAGCACACTGCAGAATAAAAAAGAAAAAATAGCAATCCTGATGTGTTGGGAAACATTACCATCAGTGATCATTTTCATTCAGTGCAGACTGTGTGGTCTCTGGTAGCTAATAGCTCATCCCAGATGGAATTTGACCTGGCAGCTCCCCCCCAAAATACCCTCCTTTGAAGTGATGAAGCTCCAGGTCTCTGTGGTAGACTTATCTGCTTCTGGAGATTGATCGAAAGTAATTTTTTGCCCCAAGAAAACCAGGGAGGAATGTGATAGATAGCTCAGCCCCTCTATCTCCCTGATGGAGATATTAGTCCTGATTAAGATAAATGGGCCTTCTCTGCCTAACCATGCAAATGCTTACTGCTGGTGCCATTTATCCAAGAATGTGAAAGTGCGGAAACAAGAAAAGCTTGTTTTCTTCAACTGATCTCTGGCTAGAAATCGCTCTTGCCGGGATAAATTACACTGCCTTCAGACAAATGCCATCGTAACAGAACTACCCAGCTATACTTAATGTATGAGCGGCCATGTCCGTGTGACATTCAGTTTGGTGATGGGGGATTTGAAGCAGAACAGGAAAGGGCTTTTATCCTCCCATATATGAGTGCCTAGTCATCCAGATATACAGTGAAGAGGGCATTTACCGGGCTCTCCCTGCAGGCCGCCCTAAGCTGCTCTAATTGATGTTGATTAATCAAATCAGCTGTAGAGAGAGCAGAAGGACAACCTTATCAAGCAGGTGTGACCTCTATGCTATAGAGCAGCCTAATGAATAAACAAAGACAACAGATATGCTGCGGTAAGCATGCTATTAATGCTAAGTGAATTGAACTGCAAAACACAACAAAAAGTGTTAATTGATGTTAAATGCAATCAATACAATGCAAATTACTCTCACTTTGCCCAGGTTTTGAAGACAATATTGATATTCCTAATCACACTGCAGAGTCTTTGATTCTCTGTAGGGATGGCCATGTAGGTCGGTTGCTCCATCACTTTGGTCCTGACTGAAATATCTCAACAACTATTGGATGGATTTGGTCCCCAGACGATAAATCTCACGCACGTTGATAATCCTGTCTTTTTCCTCTAGCGCCACCATTATGCTGACATGTGTGGCGATCCCTTAACTTTTCATCTACATGCATCATCAGGTCAAATTTTTAGCTAACTAAACTTAAGATGGTGATCGTGGTGAACATTAAACCTGCTAATCATCAGCATGTTAGCATTATCGTTTTGTAGGGTTAACTCCTCACCTTGCTGCAGTGATGTAGAAGTGTATTTCAGAGTGTGCCAGTATGCTTTGACATCAGTGGTGGGTGTGGTTAGAGGTGCAACGTTACTCTTTAATCAAGAACCTTTCAATAACCAGACCTGATGCAAATTGAGCATTTGTGTGTCTGCGATTTCATAAATATGGAAGGTCTAGATTATCTCTCCAAATAATTACATAAATTGTAATTAGCACTGGCTGTGCTGCCAAAGAAGAGCGGATCCAAACCACTGGCAGGAAAAAACTACTAAAGACATTGGCCATACTGTACAAATCATTGGTTGACACATTTATTTAATCAGATGCTTTATTTGATCATCATGGGGGACATTAAACCTGCTAAACATCAGCCTGTTAGCATTATTGTTTTGTAGGGTTGGGTACCATTCGCTGGTAAACCTTACCGGTACTGATACCGGTACCTGGAATTGGGATCCTGTACCCAACGGTACCTTTTTTTTGGTACTTTCCCTCTGTGATAACAAAAAAAATCATTTTAGTTGTAAAAATAATTCCAAACCTATTTATCCTATTTACTCTGAACATTTTGTTATTTAGAACATTTTACACTCCACACTAGGGTTGGGCGATGTCACCTAAATTGGCAGTTGACGATGTTTACAGTAAAACGTTGTGATGGACGATGATATCGTGGGGGGGTTCTTTTTTACATAAATATTTGTTTCTACTACTATGGGCTAACATTTAACATAGAAACAATCTGACATACATTTAAATGCCCTCTGTAAATAGACAGTATTAAATGCTGGCACTGGTAGGGGCAGTAAATAACAACTTTACCTACTATCACTTAACTACAGTGCCGTAAAGTCTAGACTCAATCAGATGTCCGTGATCTGCTTAACGACAGGAAAGTGGAACGTTTGCCTTTAACAGAGCGACAGTAATAACCTAATATACCATTACTGAGTTTAAACTACATTATTGGTTATATTAGCCCTGAATAACGCATTCAATAAACAGAAACCTAACTCTGCACATGAACAGATGCACAGTATTAGCGCACACATTTAATAGCACCCTTGTGAATTAGCCTACTGTTGCTAACGTACATTCATAAATCCTACATAAAATCGTCATCTGACTTACTTATTGATGCACGCACACAGTAGTATCCACAAAGTTAGTCCAATGAGGGGATAAAGGAAAGTGTGATAGAGTTCCATGTTAATGCTTTTTTCTCTCTCGCTCGAGACAGCTGTGTCCAAGCCGAGGCGCAGAGCATGGTTACCGTACAGGTACAGGTAGCGTTTGTCTGACAGGGTGGGGGGCGTGGCATCACGATGGTGGCTCTCCATCGTGATGCCGGTCAACCATCACGATGGATATGATCTATAACAACCCTACTCCACACAAAATATAACCCTCTCTCCTCCCAAATTCATCCCTACAAACTATTTAATCAAATAATGATAATTTGTATCTTTGTATTTGTATCTTATCTTGTATTTGTATCTTATCGTAATTCGGTCGTTACCCAAAAAAATACAGAGTTTGGTACCCAACCTTATCATTTTGAGCATGTTAGCAAGCTAACATTAGCATTTGGCTCAACAATGTGAGGCGAATGCCATATACAGCTTCGAAACACTTCCATTTTCAGTCAATGACATCAATGAACAGCTAATCCTCACTGTAAGGAGAAATACCCTATCTCTAACCTGTCAACCTCCCATCTCCAAACTGTCAATCTTTCAGTGACTAAGAAATATAGCCTTGGTTATCACTTGAAAACCATTAAAAGTTTGTTTTGTGGGCTTTAAAATGGCTTAATTAACCAGAAAGTGACAGAAGCGCTTAACGTAGAGGACTGTGTAATGTTTCTGACATTTTCATACAGTATGACAAAATGCAGCGATGCAAACATTTTTAATTGTCTGTAATGCTTGGAATTTCCTTGTCAATGCGACCATATTAGAACACTGTCCATGCATATCACAGCAGCACAAAGCAAATGCATACATTTCATATTATATGTTTCATTTACAATTTATATCCTACATAAGTCTCTTCAGTCACTACTTTTAAGTAAGTAGTTCTACTTTACTGTGCAAGATAAGCAGTTCCATAGCCAGGATTTTTTTTTAAAGATTTTTAATTATTAGATTTTTTTTTTAGATTAGATTTCAGATTCATTAATTTATATTTTCTGCAAGTTTCCTCCTGAAAACAATAAGTGCTTATAAACCCAACCAAACTGACTAACTTTCTCAGAACTGTCACAATTCTGTTTCAAATAAACACCAGCATACATAGTTCTTTACTGGTAACTTCTAAGAAATTGTAAGATAATTTCTGACCTGTAAATGAAGTATTATAACTTTATTTCCCAAAATTAAGGTCTAAATGCTTTTTTTCTCCTCCACACTAAGGAATTAAATTCTGGAATTCTGGAAATAGTTCATCCTTGTATTTATTTGGTCTAAAAGTAGTACGCATCTAAAAAATACTGGAATCAGCCTAAGCTTTTTGTGATTTAATTATACAATGTAAAATCCCACAAGGTTGCTAAAACTTCCAAATTTCCTCGGGCATGACCTCAGCGCCCTGAATGGTAGCTGCAGCCCTGATGATATGGAAATGTTCATAGCAATGTCCAAAGCTGACAGCATACATTTTTAACATTTTCCAACTTTTCCCCTGTCCTCACTGTGGTCTGTGGAGCTCAATCAGTGAAGCACTTTGACACACGGTACTATGTTACCCTGCTGAGTGGCGCAGAATTGAAGCTGCCAATCAAGAGGCAGGAGCCTGAAGCCAATCAACCAAAGCAGGCCATGATGTGATTTTTTTTTTTTTTCTTCCTGTCAAGGGTTGAGCAGCCTGACAGCCTGTTGGATGGTTGGATTCACTCACCTCCCGCAGTCTGCGTAAATCACACAGCTATTATAACACATGTAAAAACTCCACGCTGCTGCTGCCAAATTTAAATAAAATGATAAGTAAAGTAAATCATCATAACAGGCGGTTATTAACCTAACAACAACACTGCCTGTTTGAATGGGACTAGGGACTGTTTGTTTGGTTTGGCGGGAAATTTTAATCAGAGAGAATTAGATGAGAAGATCGATACCACTCTCATTTTTTGGGTGCAAAATATGAAGCAATAGCCAGTAACTGGTTAACGTAGCGTAGCGTAAAGGAAGTACAGGATGTACAGGAAGTCACTGCTCCTGTCCAAAAACCTGGCATATTACACCCCTGTAAAAACGCAACTAACGTTTTAACACTTTGGACGGATTGAGGCTAGTTGATTCTCTGTGTTTCCAGTCTTTATGGTAAGTTAAACTAATCATCTGCTGGCTGCAGCTTCAGAATTACCACAAAGACATGAGCCTGCCATCAATCTTTTAATCTAATGCTTGCTAAGCAAGCAAATAAGCATGTTAACCAAAATGATTGCACTATTCCTTTTACTTAACTCCTCACCTTGCTGCAGTGGTGTAGAAGTGTATTTCAGAGTGTGCCAGTATGCTTTGACATCAGTGGTGGGTGTGGTTAGAGGTGCAACGTTACTCTTTAATCAAGAACCTTTCAGTAACCAGACCTGCTGCAAATTGAGCATGTGTGTGTCTGTAAATTGTAATTAGCACTGGCTATGCTGCCAGAGAAGAGCAGATCCAAACCACTGTCAGGAAAAGCTACTAAAGACATTGGCAATACTTTACAAATCATTGGTTGGCACATTTATTTAATATATATTATTTATATTATTTGATCAATACACAGTTTTGGCAACCAGGTAATTTGTGTGATTTTAACCTTAAAACAGGAAGTGACAAGTGGCATTACCATGATGCAGAGATGTTCACAAGTCATTTTTTGGAAGTCCAAGTTGAGTCTTTGAGGGGCAAGTTCAGGTCAAGTCTCAAGTCTTTTGCCACGAGTCCAAGTCTCTGGCCATCTGATCTGTCCCTAACACTGTATTGTTAAAGTTTATGAATTCAAAGCATGTCCTGTAGCTACCATCCATACAGTACAGTATTAAAATCTGTTTTAGGATAACTTCATGGGGTCTACTTAACACATCCCTGTAGCCCTCGTACCTGGTGAAATATTAACCTAAGTCTGTCACATCATATGGATACAACTATAAAGATAGAATTTGCCTGTTCCCAGCATTAGCACAACACTTTGCGATGGTTAGCTTGTGACGATATATGCTAAATGTTACATCTCTTTTATTCAAAAAAGTGTCTAATGTCGAAGTGGAAATCAAGAGAATAGTGGCAGTGCCACACCAGTTACAGAACAACATGCATCTCAGTGTCAGTCCAAATTACGCACAATAAGCACTTTGAACTCACTGATGTAATACCATTTATTTTGGATGAAATAATTAAATATTAAATAGGACTACAGTAACAGAAATATGTGCAGAATTAAGACAGTCAAGACGGCCCAGTGTTTGGAGGACCGGGTACACCTTGTTCACTTAACAGCCTACAAATCATCCTCGGGATCAATTACGACACAGCGTTTGTTCCTGGGGAGATGGATCCGTGCGTCCCGCCTCCTGTGCGCAATGGATGCCTGAGCCTCAGCAACTACTAACTATAAAGATACATTTTACCTGTTCCCAGCATTAGCACAACACTTTGCGATAGTTAGCTTGTTACCTGTGACGATATATGCTAAATGTAACGTCTCTTTCACATTAGCAAGTGACTGACCTGCCTGGGTGTGTTTTGAGATGCCTGATGAAGTCCGACGTTGTTGATCCGGCATCATTTATCTTGGTGCCACACACCTTACATGTAGCTGTTGGCTTACTGCCACTGTTTACCAAGTTATTGAAAACAAAACTAATGACAAAAGGCAAAACTCCAGGAGGACTTGATGTCGCCTTTGTCAATGCATTTTTTGATACGTGAGTGCACGCACATAGGCATAGCGCATGCGTTACGTTGCACATTATGGCAAAGGGCAGGGGACATGCAGCTTGTCATACGTTTCCCCAACGTATATGCGCCAATAAAAGAAAATAGAAATACATGAATGAATTTAGATTTAAAAAGCAATAATTGCATGAAAAAGCAATTATTGCCTTGAAGCTCAAGTCCGAGTCAAGTCTGAAGTCTTTTGGGTCGAGTTGCAAGTCAAGTCTGAAGTCAGCTGTTTGTGCGACTTAAGTGCGACTCGAGTCAGAGTCTCAGATTTGAGTCCCCATTTCTGCCATGATGCAATTAAATTGATTTAGTCGCGAGACTTCCGGTTATGGTGGCGTGCTGAGCGAAAGTGGCTCTTTGTGCTCTGTTGCTAATTCTGGAACAAATCCTACTTAAATAATCCCCACTGGAGTAAGAGTATCACAACTTGAAACAGTGGTTATAATACAAGTGACTATAACGAGAAAAGTGACCAAGGACAAATATAAAACAGCTGGAGGGCTCGCTTATTAAGAGGCCGAGTCGGCGGGACCGGTTTCCGGCGTGGAAGGGGGTGCACGCGATGGAGAGTTGGGTGCCGGCAGCGCTGAAGTCATGGACAACCCCTCCACAATGGACATCATGAAGGCTATACAGTCGTTCAAACAAGATTTTCACTCTGAGATGGATTGTGTACTGACAGCAATTAAAAATGTTCAAACTGACATTAAAGAATGCAGCGGCCGCGTTGCTGAAGCTGAACGGCGCATATCCATGGCGGAGGACAAGATTTACCAGCTGCAAACAGTTGTGGAAAAACTTGAAAAGTCAAAACAACTCCTAAATAATAGGGTGGAGGACTTGGAGAGCGGAAGCCGGCACAATAACGGACAGATGTTTAAAAATTGATTTAGTGGCATTTTGTAACTAAAAGAAGTCAGTCCCTTAAAATTCATACCACACCGTAAAAAGGATGTTCCCTGTGAGGGAAAAGTTTCCGTGTTTTTGCAAGAAACTTCAGAATTAATTAAAAATCACATCAGGAGATGTCATGGGATTTACTTCAAGGCTCAGGAAGGCAGCCCTTTTTCTGGTGAGGCATCCTTCAGTGAGGACAAGCCTGTGTTCATATTCAATTTTTCATCAAAGTGTGTTTTAATCTCAACATTCTCAGTACGCCACAGACACATCTTAACAGGGAATCCACTGTCCTTATCATTGATTTTAGTCCCTACTGGTCTTGCCTAAGCAATTTTAAACTAAAAATGATAAATTTCCTCCAACAAATTGTAAGCAGGACTGCTTACTGTGCATAATTATATTTCAAATGTTCATTTTATGATTTGGCTGTTGAAGCGACTCCCATCGACTGAATCCAATGCCTTCAAAGTATGTTAAGTAGTATCACCTGAAGGAGAACATGCAAGTAAACAGTCTTTTAAGACAACATCACAACATCTTTGGGTCAAACCTGCATTCTAAACTAGGCAGGAAACCTGATCTCAGACTTGCCAAAGAATTTTGCAGGGAACATGCGGCTACTGGTCACACCTAATACTGACTCCCTTTGAAGTCAGAGCGTCTCTGGCCTACAGAGCTGCTTCTTTAGGCCAGGCCTCCCAGTACCATTCTGTGTCTGCCAGGCAGGAAATCATGGCAGTCCGACAATAAGGACATTCTGAAAACCTTAAAGTTGGAAATGAAAACCGGTCAATGGCTTTTATGCATTTTCTCTTAAAAACCAAAGTGAGTCAGAATTGGTGAGATAAAGTATAATTAATATACAACAAGACTAAAGCTGCCAGTATACTCCATTGGAACTGCTAGTTGGATGGCCGCATACAGTAGTTCAGAAACTCCCTTCCACTATACCTTTCTGACCATTTGTGCTACTTTCCAAAATGGAAATGTGTGGGATTGAGAAAGGAAGATGGGTTCAAACTTCTTTCCATAGCTCTCTTTTTTATTTAGTATTCATGGCACTTGTGTACAACCGAGTGCAACACTATAGATGTTTTCCAAGAGAGACTTTCTGAAAATGTCTGCACTGTTATCCCCATATTTAAACGTTTTACGATATAGTTATGTTCGACCTAAGTGCGACTCAACCCTAAGAGCAAATTAGCATGGTACCATTTGCCAATTGGCACCAAACACAAAGTAGCTGAAGCTCTTGGGAACCATTGGAAAATTCACATTTTTTCCTGTGGATGGCCCAAGAAGAAAAGTTAAGGGATGACCAGAGTTACTGCATTTCACTCTGAAGGGACCATGGATGTCCGATCCAAATTTCATAGCAATCCATCCAATAGTTGTCAAGACATTTCACCCAAAACCATTAAAGTCAACCTCAGGGTGGTGCTAGAGAAAATAGTTGGGATCATCAGAGTCTCTAGGATTCATCATCTGGGGACCTTGAATGTCACTACAAAATGTTATCGCAACCTGTCGAATATGTTTCAGTCTGGACCAAAGTGGTGGGCCGACCAGCCAACCTACATCGCCATCCATAGAGCCATGCTGCTGGCGTTTGCAGGAGCCATGGTATGTAGAGATGTTTCCCTATTGACAATAACACCGGACAGTAAGATACAAAAAAACACAATTTGAGATATAAAACCTTTGTAGCACGACTTTTAGTTAGAGAATTATTTTCCTGAGGGGAAGATTATTTGCAAACCAATGAATTTGCCCTGAAAGGCCACCATTCAGAATTCCTTGGCTATTACAAGAACACAGGAAATCAATGAGACATTTTGCTGTGAACTGCAGATGAACTTGCACTTGCGCTTGTTTATGGATTTTAATTAGGGCCAAATAGTCTCATGAATTTATGTAAAGCTCTCATACACTAGTCTGTGTAAATTACAGACAAAGCTGGGGGAATAGGTCTAGTGGTGCAGCCTGTGGAAGAGGTCTGTGCTCTCCTGCCAAAACATTGCATGATGTGAAGTAGGCACAGTTATATCTGCTCTGCGTCTCATTTTTAAGTCCCTTTTCAGAGGGACTGCAATTTCCCACTGGATGCTGCCTTGAGTGACACTAGAAACTCATCTCCTATGCCCTTGCTGCACGGCAACATGTCAGCTGCAGAAGCTGACGAGGTGTATAAGTCCAACTATGAGAAGCAAGTTTGCCCATTTGAATAATGTGCACCTATGAGAACACAGATTCTCTCCCAGACTCTTTGATGTGTTTGCTGCGAAAAGATGACTCCTGACAGTGTCAGATTAAACCCCAGACTCTCTGAAAGTTGCAAGAGCGAGTAGAGCGGGGGAAAAAAACCTAACATCGCTGGAGTTGTAATCTCTCCCTTCAAAGTGCTAAACCACAACACTGGCAGTAAATGATGTATCAGCCACAGTGGGATGTTTAATTTGGTACCCTCGGAGAAAATCACATGTCACTCTTTGGGATTGGAATTAGTTTTGAGAGCTGTTTATTCGCTTCTTTACAGAGTCAATGTGTTGTGTTACACAAACCAATATCTGCATAGCTGTATCAGCAAATGGGGAAACGGGACAAAATCAATTCCAGCAGAGAAGGCACTGTTTTGTGAACGCAGCGCTTCCAGGGACTGTTGTGAGCTTCAGTTGCCTATGTTTGGTTCATGCTTACAACCTTCATCTCTTTTCCCGTCACCTCCCATAAAAGCGTGCCTTCTTAAAATTCAAATGATTGTTTTGGGATGCTGAAATTAGCATCCTGAAATATTCATGACATGTTTCCGAACTTGTATTGTACACCTCTGAGGACTTGAAGAGGTACTGTATCAACACTGCCTGTGTTCGTAAATTTTTCATGAGCACTGTGCAGCTGAACTCAAATCATCAACGCTTCACACGTCAGACACATACATATTTCTCCCTTTAAACAGATACTTCATCAAAATACATTATCTTAATGTTCCACTGCCCAGTGTTCTAAAGTTGTGAGTTCAAAGGCTAATTCTGGCTTATTACAACTTGTGTATTACTTCCATAGTTTTTCCTACAACAAAATCAGATTGGCTGAGAAACATGAGCGCTCAGATGATCAGACACACAGAAAACCAGAGGTTCTTTTTGACTTGTGTTCTCTTAAAACACAGCAATGTCTAGTTGTGACCGACTGTCATGGCATTTATTCAGTATGTATTAACCTTACAAGTGATTCTCCCTTCTGATTGTTTACTTTGCTCTGCGCCAGGTGCAAGATAGGGCCGTAAGTCACTAAGCTAAAACAGTAGTCAGTATATAAGCTTAAACAATATATCATCAAGGTTTGGTCAGCGACACTACATGGAAATAAAAAGCAATGGATGCGCTGGTACTGACAATCATTTACACTCTTGTCTTGACCCCATTTATAAAGGTCAACGTCACATCTCCTGTTGCTTGCTTTGTAACTCCTCTGCAGTGACATTATGCAAATGATAAGCAGAGTTTGAAAGGATGGAAGATAAGGTTGTAATAATGAGAAGAGAATTATTATTGTCAGTATGTTTTCAACATATAGCAATATCAAAATGTCCTCCAAATGTATTTGTCGTGTATCGCCTTTCCAGTTTTTCTCAGTCGCTTTGGTAAATTTCTCGAATCATCCTCGACATTTGCAAAACAGTAAGTGCATTTCTCAGAATAATTTGTACAAATAGCAAAACCCCATGGATTGCCTGCAAAAGCCAGTCTCTTGCTCAAAATCCTTGGTTCATCTCTCAAAAGTAAATATCTGTGTCAATGAACATGTCAGTGCCATCAGAATGACAAGTTCTTGTGTCATTGTGTACGGAGAAGACAGTCAAATTGCTTAGTCATGTTGTCAATATAACAGTGTACTCTGGTGGGATGTTCTGATGTAAACTATGGCTAAAGTTTTGATGACAATTATTTAAAATTGGTGTGCTTTCAGAAGTGGTGGGAGTTTGATTGCATGAGACAAGACAAGATTCACATTTACGCTTTGTACTTTAATTTGTTGACACGCCATGTCATTGCGATACAGAAAGGAAAAGACATCACTGCATAGCACAAATAAAAACGTGAACATAGGACAATCTCCTTAGGGAAAATGTACACGCAGTGCTGTATGAATTACAGTGCAGTCTTCCTTCTTCTCTCTGGCTGTTGGCTCCGTCCAATTCCTTGTCCTTCCATTGTCAGACATTGTAACATTGTGTTGTCCTCCGGCTATATAATTTATATACTTGCCAGTTGATGGTTCATGAGATGCACCTTCGTTAGAGAAAGTCAAGATACACCTGGGAGCAATTTACCAACTCAGGACAGATTTAGAAAAAAAGTCTAATGGAAATGTATAGAAATATCCTTGACATGTTATAACAACTTGTTCAACCATTTTGCATGTAAAGACTTATGCTATGAACTAATGCCTAAATGGTGTGGGGGGTGAGACTATTCAACAGAGACCCATTATAATACATTTTGATCAACATGACATAAGCAATTGATAATGTAGGAAACAGCAGATAATTGTACATAATCATTTGCATGGATGTACCAAAGCATTTGCAACTTGTTCAAAGAAATGAGAAACTGCTTTTTTTGATGTGCACAAGAGAGACAATGATGTGAAGAATGAACAGGTAGTTTTGAGAATTTCAATTCTGATCTGAGAAATGTACCAAAGCAACTGAGAAAAACTGTAAGAGCCACCGTAGAGAAAAGGACTTGGAATAATGATTACAAATAGGAAGGATGGTCACAACTTTAAAAATAAAATCCAAGTTATGATAAACTGGATTTATCCTTTTTGTGTTTGATTTTCTTTGACTGAGATACCAGAAACTCTGTGGTTGTCACAGGTCAAAAATTGCAGGATGTGCAATTATTTATTACAGTATGTGCAATGCAATGCAATAGTGCAATATATATATATATATATATATATATATATATATATATATATATATATATATATATATATATATATATATATATATATATATGTTTTTTCATAATTTATTTTCTACTCTTGGTAGCATTTTCTTTTTTTTCTATTACATCCGTAAGCTGGATGTGACGTAATTTTGTTCTGCTGTGCACTTTCCCTGTGAAATAAAGTAGTCAAGTGTATCTTGAATAATTTATCTTAACTCTTTTGTACATTTTCTTTCTGTAATACATAATCATAGCAGTACTGTGTTCTACAAGGTCATCCTCTCAACTCTAAGCATGAGTAAAAACAAACTTTGTGCTATAGATAATAAATATGAGATACATATTCAAACAAACATGAGTACCTACTGTAGCCTGTGCATCTGTCTGATGTTCTGAGCTGCTAATCAATGTCAACTGCTGATTTGACAAACTATGCAGTGATGTGCAAACTGTAGAGACAGAATTGACGCGCAAACTCACAACAACCAAAGAAACGTGCAAACAGAAATTAACGGGTGGGGGAACGATAAAGGAATGACTTCAGCAAACAGAAAAGGCAACAGATGTTGGTCCACATTAGGCAGCAGGTATTAAGGACAGATCAGACCGATGCAAACGACACTGAAAGGTAACACGGCACAGTTATTAACAACCCAATACACGTGTGGAAAAAAAACAATTTACTGTGCAACAGCATGAACATGTACAAACAACAAAGAAGAGCTTGAAAATCGGTATACACCAATACTATTCTGGCACAAACAGAGCCTTGTAGACCTATTCATAATTACAATAGAAGAAGAAGAAAACACAACTGAGTTTAGTAGGTTATTACATTATGTTCTGAGGCTGAAGGCTACACAGTTACAGCCTTGGAAAGTGCTCATCTTCAGGTGTGATCAACAAGATACGGTCAATGGGGCACTCAAGAACTGAGAATTGCTAGCAGAGGTGAAGTGTGATAGGATTTGATAAACAAAGCTCACAAGATTGTTTCATAGCAATCTCTCAAAGAATTGTTTTCCATCTAGGTGTATGGGCATCATTCCTATTATTGTGAAAGGCCCTTATGCATTGAGTGTTTCCATTTGCAGGCTCATCAGGTAGGCTAATCTATTTGCTTCTTCTCTGGACAAGTAGATTTAATGGTTTTGAGGGACCACAGTGATTCTGAAAGCGCCCGGGGAATACTGCACCTGTATGGTTTGTTTTGAGGAGACTACTGTGATTGACAGACAGACTCATAGAAGGTGCTGAAACCATCTTTGGAACCTGAACAGTCGGAGCCAATTTTCCCTTTGCCTCTACCCAGAGGGCCGGATGCGGGACACCGGCGTGCTGAGCAACCTGAGACTCTTGAGGGGGGGAATTGAAATTCTCTGCAGAGAGAGAAATAGGGGGTAGTCTTTTAAGGGCCTGGTTTGCACCTACCTTTTCTCCAAGCATGGCTTATTTTTAATAAGGCCACTGGCTGTCAGCACACAGAGTTTTGTTCTCAACAAGCAAAGCCAAGATCTGCAAAGCTTCAAACAGCCAGTGTAAACAGCAGGAGAGCTACAGTAGACATGGAGACACAAGTTGCTACCTGTCAGTCAATGGTGTTGAGGATTTATGTTTGACACGTTCTTGGCAGTCTACCATTTGTCTTCTCTGATCAGATACGCTAGAAATGTCACTAGGCAACCAGAGGCGAAAAACTCGAGGACCTCCTGCTCAACCCAAGGCCTGAGCAGCTGCGGGTGAAAGTCATTAGTATGTTAGTTTACTGTGGTCGACATCATTCAATCATTTCACCACACCGAGGCTTCCTCTAATTAGGATGCTCAGTTAAACTCGTTCACTCCAATGCAAGTCTGACGGGGAGGAATGGGCATGCAGCATTGCAGCGATTAGAATTTATTATTGTTAGTTTTGGAGTAAAACTTCAAAGGATGGCGGTTGTGTGCATCAGACAAACATTCCTCTCACTCAGAGCTCATTTGGAGGAGCAATTTTCCAGTAACGACAGGAAATAATGCAAGTGGAGGCAACTAAATGAAGATCAAATTAGTCAAAAGTATTCTACTGAGAAACGTGGAGGTTGAACAGATGGACAGTTAATGGAAGTGAAAGTCTGGGTAAAGCATACTCCAGAGGGGTGCACACTGCAAAAAAACAAACAAAAAAAACCAGTCCATTTGAGTAAGCTTTTTACTCATTTGGTTTTATAAATCAGACTTTTCTCAAAGTTGATGGTTACATATTTCTTAAGAAGTTTAATTCATATCAGAAATAAATTCCAGTATCTTATAACAAGTCAAGGTTGAGGGCTTTATTAAATCAAGAAAATGTCGTAAACCAGTTTATATTCAATGAATCATCCAATGCCTGAGCTTATTGCTTTTTCTATAAAATACATCAATATAAGTTCTATGAGGACTTTGGAGAAAACATTCCTAACCAGTGAGGGTTGAACTTGCTGTGAACCAAATCCATGCATACCACTGACTAACATGAAATGTAAATCAAGGGACGTCAAACACATGAAAAGGTGGAGGAGAGAGAGTGGATAGGGATGTATTTCCCACACCTCTGCTTACTTGGACCAGGCAATAATTGCATGATGACCAAGCTAAGCTGCTGCCGCTGCCAAAGAAGAAATACAAGCCTTGACATCAGTGAGTGAGGTGCGGCCAGAAGCACAATGTGGTTAAAACCCGTAGCCCACAGAAATGCAAAGATACTTTTCTCACCAGAGATGCAGGATGCAATGGGTCTGATTTCTGAGCAAATATGCAAATGCAATGCTCTTACAAAACAAATATGCCATATGCTAAGGAGAGGAGCTAGTGGCTGCAGCTTGAGCTACTGGACGATAAGACAGTGGTTTAAGTTCAGTTTCCTTCTCCAAAATACCCTACTACATTATGTATAACTGTATAAAACTGTATAAAAACATTCAACTAAGGCCGTTATTTAACCATGTTACTTTGGTTTAGGATGTAGCCCATAGATAGTCTAATACTAAGGCATACATTATCTCCTTTGGGTTGCTGAAAAGACACTTGTGCACAAGCATGGATTTGGATTTACATCCTGCTGCCATCTGACTACCAAAAATCAAAATGTAGCCAGTTTGAGAGAGAGCCTGAGTGAAGCTGAAGTGGGACAAGCAATAACCAGCATGGCTACAGCAGACTGATCTCATGAAGTGGCGTATGTATGACACGCCAATTCGTATGCCATTAATGGCGTGTTATCAAGACGCATACTCGTTTTTTAGCGTGTTTATCAACGCCGTTTGGCCTCCGTTGACTTACATTACCTTGCGATTGCGTGTGAATTTACGCCATAGCGAGTAGTATGAAAGGGCAAAAATCTGCGTAGAGAGCTTGGTCGGGGAGGTGGATGGGTAAAACAGAGGACTTTCACCCAGGAGACCAGGAATTGTGTCTCGCGTGTGACTTTGTGTCCCGCGTATGACTTTGTGTCCTGTGTGTGATGTTTCCTTTCCACGTTTGTTGTTTTCCTAAACCCAACGAGTTTTTCTTTTCCTAAACCCAACGAGTTTTTCTTTTCCTAAACCCAACGAGTTCTTCTTTTCCTAAACCCAACCCCGTTCTTCTTTTCCTAAGCCCAACCAGTTCTTCTTTTCCTAAACCCAACCCCGTTCTTCTTTTCCTAAACCCAACCGTTCTTCTTTTCCTAAGCCCAACCAGTTCTTCTTTTCCTAAACCCAACCCCGTTCTTCTTTTCCTAAGCCCAACCAGTTCTTCTTTTCCTAAACCCAACCCCGTTCTTCTTTTCCTAAACCCAACCCCGTTCTTCTTTTCCTAAGCCCAACCAGTTCTTCTTTTCCTAAACCCAACCCCGTTCTTCTTTTCCTAAACCCAACCCCGTTCTTCTTTTCCTAAACCCAACCGCGTTCTTCTTTTCCTAAGCCCAACCAGTTCTTCTTTTCCTAAACCCAACCCCGTTCTTCTTTTCCTAAGCCCAACCAGTTCTTCTTTTCCTAAACCCAACCCCGTTCTTCTTTTCCTAAACCCAACCCCGTTCTTCTTTTCCTAAGCCCAACCAGTTCTTCTTTTCCTAAACCCAACCCCGTTCTTCTTTTCCTAAACCCAACCCCGTTCTTCTTTTCCTAAACCCAACTGCGTTCTTCTTTTCCTAAACCCAACCCCGTTCTTCTTTTCCTAAGCCCAACCAGTTCTTCTTTTCCTAAACCCAAACGTAGCTTCGCAATAACACGTAGCCTCGCGATAACACGCCATGTGGCTTTAGAAAGTGCCACTTGGCATGTATGTTTACGCTCTGACGTTGCAGACTGCTGTCCGCTTTATAGAGCATAGACATACGTACAGATAACAGAAAGTGGCATGTATGTTTATGCAAAGTCATGATATCACGTGGCTACAGTGAAACTCATATCAATCAAGTAAACATGTCTTAAAGTATACATTCAAGTCATTGCCGAATGAGTTGATTCAAAGCTAATAACAAAGAGATGCCTATCAGCTTCACAGAACTCTCTCTCTTATTTCTCAGTATGGCTATGTTTACAGAACGGTGTAGCCCGGCAACATTTGGGTGGTCAAGTGATGTGTTTTACATCACCGCTGAGAAAGAACAGCAATGTTCAGCTTTGGAGACAAAGGGGACATCGAAATTACCTCTCTGACCTCTAAAGAGTCCATCATGTTTCCTTAAATCCTCCGTGTCCTCCTTGATTTGACGGGATAAATGCTACTAGCAACTATGTGGAGGAGGGGTGGGGGTGTGATCTTTTTTTTTTTTTTTTTTTTTTTTTTTTTTTTAACCTTTGGCTAGATCACCGAAGGAGGGCTGGATCACCGAAGGCTTGCGTCGTCAGTGTTGTTGTCATTACTTAGAATTCCTCATGGGGGCAACAGAATGCGCATTATAGCTTTAAGGCAATTTTGCATTGACTTCAGCTTGCAGCCATGATTCAAAGCATGACGTGCTGGTTGTTGTTTTCCAATTAACCAATTCAGGGTAAACTACAGCAACACTGAATGCCATTTTGCTGCTTTCCATAGTTCTTAGGTTAAAAAAATAGAAAATATGTGTTATGAAAATGAACTGCTGCAACCACTAGTTACCAGAGTTGTTGTTAGGAGTAACACTGTACAGGAATTAAGGGCATGTACTGTACAGTAATAATGACATCATTATTATCAATTGGAAGGCTAAGAAAGGACAAGTTAGTTCTGATTTGTTTCTCTGCAGGCTGGGCAGTTGATGCAGTGTCGGAACATGTGCTTAAAGCAAAATCTGTTGGGAAGTCTGATGAGTTCCTTCTTTAAAATACATTTGAATGTTGTTTTTTTTTTAAAGTTTTTCAGAGTTTTCAAGCATCTTATCAATTCCTGAAGTATGAATTATGAGGCGATTTGACAGATGTGAGCATAAAGATTATCATCACCGTTTAAATTGAGGCATCTTTTTTGCAGTGTATCTCCTCTTCATATGAAAGACTTTATGTCCTAAGAGAGAGATTGGGCTACTGTGTGTTTCCTGCAGCTATCCTGATAAGGCCATCTGTGCGCCTGTAGCATGTGCTTTTAAACTGAGGGAAAAAAAATAAAATAAATAAACCTCATGCAACAGTGTACCCTGTGGGATAGCATGTTGCAGCAGACAGAAAGCGATCCATCATTAAATGAAGATGCTGCACAGAAACCTAATACTCACAATGAGGTGATCAATGAGTGCACAGTGCCACGTGTTAGGACAGGCAAATGTCACACATTCTCTGAGGAGAGATGCTTTTGAGGGTATTGGATGCCTTTCCTGTTGACTCAGGATATTTGTAACAAGGAAATGCAACTGAGACTGAAGATATAAGGGTGTAAAGAGATAATGTGGGCACAAAAAAAGGTTAAACATGTTAATGAGATGTAGCCTGTAATGATTATTTTGTAATATTAAGTAATTTTGTGCCACTACAAATGCTGGTATCATTTTTCAAGACTAACCATAGTGACTCTTAAAGTAAATCATAATAAGGATAGTTTTATTTAAAAGTTCCAGTATCTTATAACAAGATTTTCCTGCTGAGAGTTAGATGAGATGATCAATTCCATTATTATCTGTCTGTAATATATATATTATATATATACAGCTATCAGCTGTATCCAAAGGTAACCAAATCCACCTACCAGCTTCTCTAACCAATTAACACATCACATTTAATCCATTCAAAAAAAGGAAAAAATTGAAAATCTAGGAAGTTACTGGTGCCCGCTAGACTGTAACATAATTTAAAGATGGATGACGTGTCCCGGATACTGGAGCTGCCTTCTTGTAATTTCGAAGACAGACTCTGCACAGTAGTGATTAAGCAGTGGAGACGCCCATACATCCGCCCAACCAATCACCAGCCAATCACAGCTGTCAATTATGACGTTTTGCCCAGTTTTTGACCCGTACTTAGGGGGCGATCAAGATGTTTTGCCTTCACTCTTCACTACCGTCTATTAGGGGTGGTACGGTTCACAAAACCCACGGTTCGGTTCTTATCACGGTTTTAGGGTCACGGTTTTCGATTCTGTACGGTTCTTGTTGTTATTTTTTCTTTAATCTTTAACACTCCAGAAATATACTTCAGCATATGAAATATAGCTTAATTATCCACAATGTAGGACACAGTATTAAAACATAGTTCTATCTTGTAATCATGCACAAACGGAATTTGACTTTAAGCACATTATTGGGACCATCTCTGAGGAAAGGGAGGTGAGATTTTGATACAGCAAGAGGGAAGACGATGATTTCAACAAGTTTTTCATTTACTTGGCAAAAAAATGTGTATCGCCATTAACAGGAACATATGTGCCCTTTTTAGCACATGAAGATTGAAATATTACAGAATAACAATTGAAATAACTTGCATTTATCAAACTAACAACTTCAGTGTAGCTCTTACAAAAATACAGGTGATGTGACCGGCAGCACTCCACACACCACCGTTGAGGAGCGGTGGGCTCGCCGCCTCTCAAAATCTGACGAAAATCTTTTAAACTGACCTTTGTCGATCTGAAATGAAGACAGATTCAGCAACTGCATGGTCTATTTCTCGCTTAAAATGTTTTCAGAAACTATTTTTCGTAAAATATGAGATCGTATTCACAATGAGACGCCATTAGAGTCTGTTTTGAAATTCGAGAGCAGCCAGCCCCACTTGGCGCGTTCGTCCAATCATCTGCCATGTGTTGCGTTTGTCACGCTCATCCCGCTCGTCATTTCCGGTAACATAGGTGTTAACGTAGAGTGTAAGCAGCTCCTCCCTCTCGTCTAAAATCGTCACATCTGCAACCATCTGCGCCCGTAACGGCAAACTCAACGACTCATAGCAGATCTCCACAAACCAATGGGTGACGTCACACATGCGCTGTCCATTAATATACAGTCTATGGTCCGGGCCAGGAAATATACTTTACACTTTATAGCCTACATATTATATATATATTATATTCATTTATGGAATTCACAGATGCTGCTAAGCTAATTTTGTCACTTAAGTGTAGCCAGTGTTTCCAGTCTTCATGCTAAGCTAAACTAACCACCTGCTGGCTATAGCTTCATAGGCTATTTAACAAACTTCTCATCTATCTCTGAGTGTATTTCCCCCAAAAAATATCTAATATCTAACCATTCCTTTAATATCAGTTATCCTTATTGCAAAAAAAAAAAAAAAAAACAATGTGTTCAGTAGATCCAAAGAAATAGTTTTTATCACCACTTGTGTGATTTTGCTTTAGTCTTTATGAGCAGGAACCTAACACAATTAGTGGACCACCCTGTAGCCTACAGAGGGAGAGAGAGAGAGAGAGAGAGAGAGAGAGAGAGATTTCATGAAATGAATATCCAGCCTTCCCACTCTCTGCCTACATGAGGGATGCAGCTGGGCTTCTGAAGTCACGGCTCCCTCTACAGTTTGTACAGTGGAAATTTCCCATCCAGTGCAGGAAAAACAATCCCACTGACTGTGTTTTACAGTCGGGGGGAGACACAAGGGAGACGCGTCCGGAGATTAGGCTACACACAGCTTTACTTGTGAGATGTGTCTCTCAATCGGCAGCGGGTATAGCCTCTAGCCTACATGTGCCTACAGATACATTACATCCACATCTGGATTACTCATCATTTTTGGGAGGCTGATTTACTGTTTCCTGTGGACAACCCGAAAAATGTCTCATTCTTTGAATACTTGAGAAGTGACGACAACTTTCCTCTTTTCGGACTTCACCATAGGCTACTAATCGCCGAAGATAAGGAACGTGGAGGCAGCTTTATAAAAAAAAAAGAAGACAGAAATAATAATAAAAGGAGATTACCGGATTTAACAATGCAAACAGATCGATTTCCCGATCAGGATTTGCAATTTTAAGCGCCAGGCATGTTTGGAGTCCCTGCAGCGGGGGGATACAAAGCGATGTTATCTGCGGAGATGCGCTGTTTGCTGAGGATCGTGTCCGCGGATGTTGCAGTTCGGTCGGGCTGCACACGGTGCCTTTGGGTGGCTGTGATTGGACCGGACACGGACTGGGGCTGACTGATGTTTGTCCGAGAGGAAATGTTTTGGGGAGGAGATCAATATGAGCTGCTGGCGCATGCGAGGAGGCGGAAGATTGGCAGTCTTCACGAGCACACACGTATTACTACGAGGACGGAGGAAAACGTTCGGGATTTTTTCTCTTGGATTTAAATTCAGAACAGACGCCAATAACTTCTTACCATCAGACATTTATGTATAATTAACGTGATGCGTTTTTGTCGCCTTTGCAAACTGTTAACAAGATTGTTACTAAGTTTGTATCGCTAGTGTTTTGTCCTTTGCACTAAAGTTTTTTTTCCTCTTCTTGGCTATCATGCATGGGACTTTCATAATGCATCGTTTGTCTTATAAAATATAATTTTTTTTTTGAACTCTTGAGCTCCTCTGAAAAAATAATATCTCACATGGACCTTTTAATCTGAAATATCAACTGGAATTATGGGACATTACAGCAACATTTTTAAGGAAGAAAATAATCAGTTGCCTAATTTTTGAATGCAGTGAAATGTATTCACAAATGCCCGGCAACATGGCAGTGAACTGGGTTGTGTATTCAGTTTTTTTACTACCGCTGTTTGCAGTGGGGACAGCTTTCTCGGGGGTCTTCAACGCCACAGAAAGAGACATTTTTACAGATGACTTGCTGCCGGTCAAGCTCACACAAGCAAGAGCGACTGAGCAGTGGAAACTCCAGTCTACTGATTCCCATCCCAACCTATATTTTAACCAAGTGGATGTGTTGCACTTGAGGCAAAGGTCCTCCACCACCCACAGTCACATATTTAAAGTTATCCGGGCGGCTGCGCTCACCATGCTGTCTAATGTCCCCTTTTACATGCCCCCTGTGAAACATGCAGAGTTTACAAGCAAGTGGAATGAGATTTATGGGAACAACCTGCCTCCCCTGGCTCTCTACTGCCTGTTGTGCCCAGAGGACTCTGCTGCCCTGCAGTTTCTTATCAAGTTTATGGATAGGATGACTGAATATCCAGACTGGAAGGTAACCAGTGCCCCTAACGACGAGGTCCCCATGGCACACTCTCTCACTGGGTTTGCCACTGCTTATGACTTCATTTACTCCTACCTGGATGAGCAGCGAAGGGATGTTTACCTCAAGAAAATTCGCTCTGAGACAGAGGAGCTGTATGAGCTCTCAAAGTACAGGGGGTGGGGGAAGCAGTATCTCCAAAATCATCAAACCACTAACATATTAGCTGTCCTGACTGGTGCAATAGTGGTTGGATCACACGACGACCCAGAGTCAATGATCTGGAAGCAAGTGGCAGTGAACTACATGGAGAAAACTATGTTTCTCCTAAACCATGTTGTTGATGGGTCTCTGGATGAGGGAGTAGCCTATGGGAGCTACACAGCCAAGTCCATCACACAGTATGTCTTCTTAGCCCAACGCCATTTCAACATTGACAACCTGCAAAACAATTGGCTGCGGGGACACTTCTGGTTTTATTATGCCACTCTGTTGCCGGGATTTCAGAGAACAGTTGGCATCGCAGACTCCAACTACAACTGGTTTTATGGGCCGGAGAGCCAGCTTGTTTTCCTCGACACGTTCGTCATGAGGAACGGGACGGGTAACTGGCTGGCTCAACAGATTCGAAAGCACCGACCCAAGGATGGTCCCATGGGGCAGTCGTCTGCCCAGCGCTGGGCTACACTTCACACAGAATACATCTGGTACAACTCCCACCTCACGCCGCAGCCTCCCCACGACTTTGGAATAGCTAGGATGCATATTTTCTCAAACTGGGGTGTGGTTACCTACGGAGCAGGGCTACCAAACGGCCAGGGTAACACTTTTGTCTCCTTTAAGTCTGGCAAGCTGGGGGGGCGTGCAGTCTATGACATTGTCCATGACAAGCCTTACTCCTGGGTGGAGGGCTGGAACAGCTTTAACCCAGGTCACGAACACCCTGATCAAAACTCTTTCACATTTGCTCCAAATGGACAAGTATTTGTGTCTGAAGCACTTTATGGTCCAAAGTACAGCTACCTTAACAATGTGTTAGTGTTCAGTCCGTCTCCTACCAGCCAGTGTAACAGTCCATGGGAGGGTCAATTGGGGGAATGCGCTAAGTGGCTGCGTTGGACTGATGAGGGGGTGGGTGATGCGAGAGGGGAGGTGATTGTCGCCTCCTCACACAGGGACACCATGTTTGTGAGTGGGGAAGCGGCGTCGGCTTACTCCCCCGCTATGAGACTAAAGAGTGTGTACAGAGCTTTAGTTCTGCTAAACTCACAGACTCTGCTGGTGCTTGACCACGTAGAGAAGTGGAGCGATTCACCTGTAAAGTCCCTCAGTGCTTTTTTCCACAATCTTGACATTGACTTTAAATACGTCCCTTTCAGATTCATGGACCGATATAATGGCGCCATGATGGACGTGTGGGACGCTCATTATAAAATGTTCTGGTTCGACAGCCAGGGCCACAGCCCTGATACCAGGATACAAGAGGCAGAGCAGGCAGCTGAGTTTAAAAAGAGGTGGACTCAGTATGTCAATGTCACTTTCCCAATGACGGGCGCAGTCAGCAGAGTCGCTTACGTCTTGCATGGGCCATATGTCAAAGTGTCCAGCTGTAGATTTATGGATAATAGCAAAAATGGAGTGAGACTTTCTTTAACCATAAATAACACAGAGAAGATAGTCTCTATTGCTACAAACTACAAAGACATAGGAGCAAGGTCAACTTATTTAGGATTCGGAGGTCACTGTAAAGTTGAGGATGGATATCAAATCACTCGATATGGCCTTGGGACTCAACTCATCCCCAAACAAATAAGCAGTGATAATCAGCTGTTTGACTTTGGCTTCACAGTCAATGTGATAGCAGGGGTTGTTCTCTGTGTGGCCATAGGGTTTTTGACCATGCAGAGAAAGTTTTATGTCTGCTTCAGCAGGCTGATGCGTTACGCTCTCCTCTCTGTGCTCATTCTGTGGATAGCCGAGCTGCTGTTTGTGTCCAACAGCTGTGATGAGCTTCTCTGTGGGGTAAAATGGAAAGTTGCGGGTGCCAAAAGCGAAGTAAACAAACAAATCAGACTGTATGAGCAGCACCGACTCCCCCTGCCCACCGTCGTCATAACAACCCTTCCCGGATCGGGATCGGAAATACTCAAGCACCTTTTCTACAACAACTCGGACTTTGTTTACATCAGAGTTCCCACCGAGCACGTTGACATTCCCGAGACCGAGTTTGAGTTTGACTCCGTGGTCGACGCCTGCGAGTGGTCGAGGTCAGACGCCATGCGCGGACGGTTTAAGATTATTCAGGGCTGGCTGCATTCGCTGGTCCACAACACCAAGCTGCACTTGCAGAATATTCAGCTGGTAGAGGGCAGCAGGTTCAAACAGCCCCAGAGAGTCAGCCCCTCTAGGGACAGAAAGAAAAGATCTAGGAGGAGAGAGCCGGTGTCTGAGCTGAAGGGAAAGCTGAGAATAAGTCTAGACAGAGATGCAGAGTATGTTAGGGAGATAAGACGCCATGTTGCGGAGTACCCCAACGCCCGGGTGGTCCTAAACATGCGAAGCGGAAGCTGGGCGCTCAAATTGCCTTTCATTCAGGAGGTTGTGGGATCTTCCCTGAGGACAATCTACATGGTGAGAGACCCTCGAGCGTGGATTTATCTCATGGTTTATAACAGCAAACCCAGCCTTTACTCCCTTAAAAATATCCCGCAGCACCTTTCCTTGATATTCAAGGAGGATGCTGTCAGTGACGGGTGCCCAACTGCAGCGCCAGAGTTTAAAATAATCCAGAGGCTGCTGTCCCGTTCAGAGACAAACCCCATCCTGATACTGGCTCATCTGTGGCTGGCTCACACCGCAGCGGTGCTGAGAGTCAGCGAGAGCGTCCCCGAGGAGTCCTACCTCCGAGTGAGGTTTGAGGACGTGGTCAACTTCCCGCAGGAGACGGCGGAGAGCATACACACATTTCTGGGGGTGCCCGTCTCACCCGCAGCCCTCAACCAACTTCTGTTCACCACATCCACAAACCTGTACAATCTAATGTACGAAGGAGACATTTCACCAGCCAACATTAACATGTGGAGACAAAATATGCCTCGAAAGGACATCAGACTAATAGAGGACGTGTGTGGGATTGTGATGAGGAGGCTGGGTTACACCAGGTTTGCCAGTTAACTTTGCTGCTGCTGGTCAGCTGATATTGAGCTCGAGTCTTGTTTACTGTAGCTGCCATCAAGTTTTTTTTTTTTTTTTTTTTTTTTGACCTTAAATTTTACAATGTTGAAAAGAAACTGGGTAGCATTTCTGTCTTTTTCCTGTTTGTTGTGTTGGTTTTGGTGTTGTACAGACTGCAGCAACAGATGTTTGTGAGGGAGGAATATTTTACATTAAAATAGGTGGAAAGGCAGCTCATGTTCTTCTTTTCCCCCCAGCAGCTTTTCACATTCACTTGTAGCAGTCTTTTATTGAGTGATACTTCAGACCATTGCTGTCTTACATGCAGAGTTGAATTTCAGCATACATTTTATTTTATTTCCGCGTCCGACAGCTCAGTTTTACAGTGAGGATTGTTTACTGTTTGTCTTAGTAAAAGATGAGGACATGAGAGTTTTTCCAATCCCTAATCTTTAATGTCAGAGAGATGTTAGTGCAAAATCTATTATTACTGGCATTCACTTTTGTTGAGGGGTGGATTAAGACTTATTTACTGGTTTGGAACAGATACGTTATGAAGCTCATTAAGAAGTAAGACTTGTATTTAGTCTTTAGTATTCTAGTCTCCTAATTTGTAGCTTTGGGAGAGAGTTTTCAAAGACTAATTTGGCTGTCATTAATTTAACATCTGAACTTTGTGTGCTTTTTCCCTTTAAATCTAAAAATAATGCTGCAATATATAAGCTCTTTTGGAAAGCAGAAAAGTGCATTAGATTATAGACCTATGAATGGTATGGACTGTATTTCCATTACATCAGTAGAGGGATTTTATTTGAAGCTCAAAGATGTCACGGTGGGTTGGTGGCTTAGCACTTTTGCAGGGACTCCTTTGATTGTATGTGGGATTCAGTGCATTTTACAAAGCTAACTTTACTCTATATACTCGATTAGCTTGGAAATATAAGACCTCTGAAGATATGTGTAGAAGAAAGAAAGTTAGAAGTATTTATGGGTTCCAAAGACGCATATCCCAAAGGATCAGGAATATGAATATGGTTATTATAACTCCCTTTGGCATTTATTGAATTAGATCAGAGGAAAGTGCTTAATAGGGATCAAACTGGAAAAAAAACAACAACCTGTCAGCCTTGACACATTTCTAGTCAAAGCAATTTCCAAAGCATCCCCCTCAGCTACTCATATTAATCTGCAAAATGCCATAACTGAGGCTCACCCTGTGCTTTATTGTTGTGCTGTCTTCACTATAAAGGCCTGGAGGAAATGCAAGCAGTTTTCATTTCCTGGTCAATCAGATATCCAATGGGCTTTTGTCTTGAGAGGGTTCAGCGAGCAGTGGACTGAGCAGCCGATGAATATTAAGTATAGCTAAAGAAGGGAAAAAAATAAGAAAGTCTGAGACCATTTCTACTCTGTGATTTTATGCTCTTTGGCCTGGGCAAAAATATATGCTCCTCAGTAACCTTTGATACCGCTTGCTTAAACATTTCTGTACTGTAAATGGATCACATGTAATATGCAGATGCTTTACTCAATTATCGACTGTCCTCTTGCATCTGTACGCAAAAAAAAATCATATTGTGCCCATTTGGAAATATCCATCTTTCCTCAGCTAGAAACAGTCCTGTTTGTTTTCTTCTCTCCCAACACTGAAACCCTCGACTGCCTGAAAAAAACTCCTGTTTGATGTTTGTGGTCTTTGAATGTGTAGACTTGGCAGACATGCTTTCACTTTGGTGTTGCAATCCTGTTACCAACTCTGTTTTGTATTTGCTCGTGGGGATATGGTTCCTTGCTTCTGTGGCCTTGAATTACAATCATTTTCTTCATAACGTTTTTCTGTGGGCTCTGGAGCAAGAGGTGGAGATAATGTAAAGAAAATAATAAATTCATAAATATATCGGCAACCAGTCTTCTGTTCTGTTGCAGTGAACTATCTTGAGCTGTGATAACGGAATGTGCCACGTGATTATATGACATCATTAGCTGCAGAGCTTGCTATTATGCTCATGTTAAACTACTATTATCTACAAAAGACAGCATACGTTTTAATAGTCTCTTTCACGATGGTTACTGATAACCCACGAGTGAAAGTTATGCAGACGTTTCTGCTGCCACAATTATGCAGCAGCAAAATCTCCATTTTTATTAGACATGGATGGCAGAAGCCTAATTGCTTGTACAGTTGACATGCATGACAAGGAAGAGCCAACAATTAAAAACATGTCAGGCAATTCTTTTGTTACGCTCTGACTGAGACGGGACCTTAACAGGAGCAGGCTTCGAAAGAGAACATGCCGTGTCTCACATCTCAGACTGGTCTCAATGAGTCAGTCATTTTATTACTCATTTGTTCTTGATCCTTCCTGTAACACTCTAATGCTTGGCAGGGTCCTCTGTGCCTAATCCTTCCATGCAGAGGCGCATTATTCCCCGAAACCTCAGGCAAATGCTTTGGAAGGGAGGTTTCTACGAGTCCTGACTTGCACTCACTGGTTAAGTAGCCTGCTTGGATTCATTCTGGATTCACGGAGTCACTGGAAATAGTGCATACATATTCTCATTTATTACCAGTACTCATCTTGATTTCACAGACAAGTGTGTCAAGGTAGAAATTCACTGGTGGAAGAAGTACTCAGATATTTGACTTAAGTAAAAGTAGTAGGCTAATAACACAGTGTAGAGTTACTCTGTTCCAAGGTCCTGCATTCAAAATCTTAATTAAGTAAAAGTACAAAAGTATTGGCAATAAAATATACCTCAATAAACCAAAAGTGAAAGTACTCATGATGCAGAATGGCCCATTTCAGAATAATATATATATATTTTATGTTACTGGATTATGATTATTGATGCATTCATGTGTACACCACTTTAATGTTGAAGCTGATAAAGGTGGAGCTAATTTTGATTACTGTATATACTGCCAGTCGGCTTTATCTATAATAAAACTCAAAATGTACAAGTTAAAGGGGAACTATGCAGTTTTTATAGCTTAATTTACCTTAACTGAACAGCTTCGGAGTCATTGGAATGGTTATTTGACTTTTTTCGAGTTGAATGATGGTCGTCTCGCTTCCCCCTAACGCCTGTGAACGGAAAAACCACCGTTGCAACTTTCAGCGTCAGGAAGTATGGCGTGATATCAGGTTGTCGCGATGTAACAAATTGCTTCACGGCACTGCACACATACGGCCATTCAGGAACCGGCTAACAAGGTAGCGATGTAGTTGTTCACACTATCGTCGTGGCTGAGCTGGCAAAAAAGAAGCAGAAAGCTAGGAAAGCATTGTCGGGGGAACCGAGAAAGAGGAAACAACAGACTCACCAAGCGAGGACTCAGACACAAGTAAACATAGGTCCTGCCAAATATCTATTCCGAAGCTGTAGGGGGAGCTCTATAGAGAAACCTGCGAGCAAAAAGCGACAAAACTGCATAGCGCCTCTTTCATTTATATTCTGTAATAGTTATTTGAATCTACAAAGTAACTACACCTGGCGAGTGAATAAAGATGAATACAAAGTACAATATTGGCTTCCAAAATGTTATATTGTCAAAATTGTACTTAAATACAGTACTTGAGAACCATCCACCACTGGTAGATAAAAAACTTCAGTTCCATGGAGTCATGCATCTAACTTTTACAGCTATTTGATTTTATGGTACCAGTATCTCATAAAATAATGCTGTTGTAACTTATTACTTTATTATTGCTTAATTAATCATTTACTGACGATTTATATAGATTACGCCTTAATTGATAACAACTTCTGGGTTGCCAGGTTGTGAACATCTTTACGGCGGATTTATCTTCATTCAGCACGCAACAGAAAGTAACTAAGTACATGTCAGCACTCAAGTACTGTACTTCAACACATTTTTAAGGTACTTGTGCTTTACTTGAGTGTTTCCATTTTATGTTACTTTATGCTTCTAGGTAAATGAATTTCAGAAGGAAATATTGTATTTCATAGTCTGCTGCAGTTTGGTATCTAATAACTTCATATAGGCTCATAATAATATATCTCTCAGTCACAGGGGCCATTTTTCAGCAAAATTAAAGACTTTTATTGTTGGTGCTTCTTGAACGTTTTGTTCTGAATACTTCCTCCACACTACTGCCAGCAGAACACTGCAGGGTCTTTGCACCATGCTCCATTTAACTATTTAACATTTTCAGCTGGAAAGTTGATGATTATCGTAGGGCTGCAACTAACAATTATTTTTATAGTCAACTAATCTGTTGATAATTTTCTCGATTATTCGATTAGTTGTTTAGTCTCTAAAATGTCAGAAAATGGTGAAAAATGTGGATCAGTGTTTCCCAGAAGCCCAAGATGCCGCCCTCAAATGTCTTGTTTTGTCCACAACTCAAAGATATTACTGTCACAGAGGAGAGAAGAAACTAGAAATTATTCACTTTTAAGAAGCTGGAATCAAATAATTTTTACTTTTGTCTTAAAAAATTTACTCTAACCGACTAATCGATCTCAAAATAGTTTAATAAGCGATTCATTTAAGAGTTGACAACTAATCGATTCATCTTTGCAGCTCTAGATTATTGTATAACCCTTTACTAGTGAAAAATCTATTAACATTTACAATTGCAAATGAGTAACTAATTGTAGATTTCTGAGTTTTGCTGTGACCCATGACCCTTTATTAATGACTTTATTAACATGTATAACTACTGACTTGAGGGCTTATTTATAAATGTTAAGAGCTGGTTAAGGAATTGATTGTAGTGCAGTGTCCTGCTGGAGGAGAATAAACACCAGCCAGAGAGATCTTTTGCAACCAGCAACACCCCCCCACAAAATGCTCTCATTAATGGCTGATAACTGATGTATGAACTGCTGAATTGTTGCCTTATTAGAAAGTAAGAAACGTATGAATTATTAATGACTTGGCTAGAGAGATTTTTCACAACCTTTTATATTTTTCAGATGGAACACAGATCAGTTTATCATTGGGCTTTTTAACAGGATGGCACAAAACATTAATCTCCCCTATGAAGCTATTCAGACTTGTTCTATAAATCTAATCTCTACCAGTAAAATGTAATGGCATCTTGGAAATGAGATAAAAATAAAGCTATACGTCAGAGTGTTTATTTCCCATCTGGAAATACCGCTTCTGCTACACAGAAAGACAAACATGCTGCATGTAAACCTTTTTGATGTTGGATCACAAGAAGCAGATTTGCAGAACTAATTTAAGCTCTCAGGTTGCCTCAGAATTTGTCTTTGATGTTTGATAACCAATACGTAATCATTGCATGACATAAGGTTTTATATAGAAAATGATGAAAAGCTGCGTTATGATCTAATTCCATGCAGCGGCTTGGGTAAGTGATTAAGTAGCTCTCTCAGACTGTTAAGCGCATGGAGGTTATCCAGATAGGAAAGCAGACTCAATTTCAACTGAGTAGTTATACCCTTTCGCTGTTCCACCTTTATCTTTCGCCACTGGTGAGTCCAAGTCCCAGGAGAGCCTCTCCCTCGCCGGCAGCCATCGCTCCTGCCACTGCTCATTAATTAACCTTTGCTGCAGCCACCATCAGCCAGAGAACAGCCTGATATTCTGGAGAGGAGTAATCATTGATACCATGTGAGGCAATTGTGCTGGAGAATTGGCCAGCTGATAGGCAACAGCATCATTGTTGAGAGTTTTTTTAACTTCAACATGAATTTGACGCGCATGACTTGTGTCCTTCAGATGACCGAGGAGAGGCTCGGGATGCATTCAGACTTTAACTGACAGGGTGTAAGCAGCTGGCGATGCCGCTCTGCTATATTCAGTCATTTTCACTTTGGTAAACAACGCCTGTGAGGTCCTAACATTCCACTGTTCAAATGTACCTGCTGATGACACTGCTGTGTTTGGATATGGGGAGGCGCACATCCCGGGAATAGCTATTAATAAGAGTTGACTTGTGAGGAAATATGGCGCTTTGTCAATTTGCAGCTGGTGGCAAGTCGTTTCTGAAGTGAAAATGGGATCTTCCATGCCAATAAAGAACAGCGGCAAATGCTAATAAAGCCCAGTCTGGTCTTACAGCGCAGGGAAATCAGACCAGATGAGGCCTTTTGAATTTCACTTCAGACAGAACTCCATACTGAAGCTGGCTCACAGCTACAATTCTTTTTACTTCACTTATAATCATCCGAATTTGTCAAAATGAGATAATTCCACATTAACTGCTGAGCGAGGAGCCCAGTTCTCTGAGGATTTCAAGGTCCTTAGTGCATTTCAATTATAATTTCTTCCATTTTTTTTTATTTGCAAACATCATTTTCTAGTAAAGTTGACTTTATTCCCAAAAGGAAACAGTTTTTCTTACTGTGCCTCTGTCTGAAAGTCAAATGAAAGTCTGTGGAAATTTCCCCTGCCTAGCAACATGATATGACGTTATCACTGAGGTCTTTGCTATGAGAAGTTTTTGACTTTGGAAGTGAGACCCTTCAGTATAAACCATCCGAACCTGTCTCCCTTGACACTTTGGTTAATCCCCTCTCTTGTTCTGTATATCACAGACAGTTTTGCAGGGCAGACTGCCTCAGACTGACTCTTGGAAATTGAGCCACTGTAGTATGACTTTGTGCAGGGCTCCTCAGTTTCTCCTATTTCAACCATTGTGGTTTGCTGGCGGTGCAAAAAACGAGCAGAATGATGTGTAAGCTGGAAAATGAGATAAAAAGAAATGATTTAGCTGTTGTCTGACTAATGTGAGTTTACCAATTCAGTTATGGAAAGGGTTAGCCACTGTTGTAATTTAATGAGCTGTTTCTGCCTATTAAAGCAAAGGGTGGCCGTGCTGCAGCGTTTGAGGCCTAATGTTATTCTGAGGTGTAGGATTGACTCCAGCTGGCTGGCCGACAGACAGACGGGGGAGAGGCCCTTTTCCTGGATGACACACTCAGTAGTCCTTCATTATTGGGACCCAGAAACCATAACCCGCCTGTCAAATTGTTGCTGCGGCTACTGCTCTCCTGAACCATGTGTAGGCAGTGCATGCCTGCCAAGGGAATCGTTTTCATGTTTCATGTTAATATACACAATAGGACTGATAGTGGAGATAGAAAAAAAAAAAAAAAGGAGATGAATGCATGTCGTACAGTTTTTTTTTTTTTTTTTTTTTATGGTGGCGTTCCATCCGGCCTAATTACATCAAGCATGAGTCATTGATCTCTAATTAGTGGAATTTATGTCTTGAGGAGGAGTAACAGCCCCTATGACATTGGTCACAGCGTGCCTTGGAAATTACAGCAGAGCAACAGATTGGTGTAAAGTCTTCAGAAATGAAATGCTTGAATTTCTTCCCCCTGTCCTCACTTAACATATTCTCATCTCATAGGCTTTTGATAGAGGAAAAGGAAAGCTACTTCTGATAATGAAGAATTGACAGGAGACCTGACTGGGTGAGGCATGCTATCACTGTGAGCTTCAGAGATAGGACAATCACTATACTGTCGACACAGATTTTCTATCATCCCCTTCCCATAACTGTCCCCACCCGGGTGAGCCTATCTACACAGTCCAAGAATAAAAACTTGAAAAATGAGTTTTTTTTTTTTTCCCTTTTTGTGACTTTCCCTTTTTTTCTTCACTTTTCAAATGTTCACTTTGAACATTTCCGTGCAATCACACTATTGGCTCTGTGCAGCTTCCGACAACAGTATTTTATTTTTAAAAGAGACATCCTGACACTTGACAGACGGCAGGAGACGAGGGACATTCATCACTCTTCTCTTCTCTCCCCCCCTGTTTAGCTGTAGAGGAAGCCAGATGGTCACATTCTCTGTTCATATGGTTGTGTTCCTTAGAGATCATAATTCTTGGCCTGGTTGGCATAAAACATTTTTTATAAGAGTGATGAAATGCTAAGAAGAAAAGAAGAATTGAAAAAGGCCGGGACAACACCAACACCACTCCTGGGGGGAATTTGACGTCTTTATACATTGATTCTTAATGTAGGAAACAACACTTCATAGTTGTCACCGGTAGAAAGAAAAAGTAGAAGAAACAAAACCACAAAAAAAAAGAGGTGTCAACGCCTTGTAAGAGGTGATAGTAAAAGGTGTCATCTTCGCCGGTACAGAGTGATGATGATTTGTAGGATCCACCAGCTGTTAAATTGTCCTCGACCTGTTCTGTCGCAGGATAAAATGATCAGAAGGGTACAGGAAGAACTGCACAAACAAGGTTTGTCTATTTCAGTCTGCAAAAGCTGCCTAACTGTGCGTCTTGTACCACGGCTGGATTAACCTGCTTGGGGGCTCCGGGGCCCCTATTACATCCATAAGCCTAAAGCATGCTGTTTGGGTAATTTAATTAGACACAAATTAACAGAAGGTGTATGCACAGAATCGGTATCGGCTTAGTACTAGATTTTGACACGGGCCCTTCTTAAAGACAGGGCCTCAAGATCAGGTAATGAAGCAAGGATTTCAGGGCTTCTGCCTGGTCCGTAATCCAGTTTTGACCACCACTTCCTGTCTTCTTTTGCCTACCAGGAAGATTAAAACGGAAAAGAAAGACACAGAAGATGACACTTTGTCTACCACAGAACAGGTGATTAACCATTTTTTCCATGTTGTTTGACTACTAATAGTGCTATAGAGCAGTGTTTTTTTACGATTGGGTCTAATGAACTAATTAACATTTGACCGGGTAAACGCTTCAAGAAACTAGCATCAACAAAGGTAAGGTAGACCACAAGCTAGCAGACATGGATGTAAACAGTTGAGAATTCATAAAGGATGCAAAACATCTGCTTTGCAAAAGTATATAAGGCAGGGAATGCTTTCAATGTTTTTATTGTGTGTTTAGACAGAACGTTAGGTGAATTTGAGAGGCGCTGCGGTTGCAACGTCAATGAAAAAACTTGCTTCGACACAAATTCGCCAGGGGCAGCACGAGTTGACGCAAAGATGTGTCTGCATCTGAAAAGCTTCTACTCGAGTGAAAGAATTGCATGAATCCCAGGGCTTTATGAATCTGCTTCATAAATATACAGAGTATAGAGGAAAATGGAGAGACTGGAGGGAAGGGAGGGTATGCTAGCAAACCAGCTTACAGCTATTATACAGCCAGCAAATTCATGAGGGGAAAAACTCGCTTTGCTTTCACACTTTTATGGATACACGCAATGCATAGTGTTCCAAAACTCTAAATGTAAATATAACTTATTGACTACAAACTCCAGATGTTATCTCTTAAATACAATTTCTTAATAATCCACAACCTTTTTCTCAAATTATCCTAATTTATGCTACTGGTAGACTGGTTTATAAAAGACTTTTCATTACTATCTGACTGGCATCATGAGACTTATTTAGAGAAATCCTCTGGTACACAGGAGATGGTGTGTTTAAATGTATACAGTCATAGCTGTTTGTTTGGAGTAAATTGGAAGAAGTGGACAGTACGCATGACAAGTAGATTACTTAGGGGAAGGCAAGAATGCTGCAAAGGAAAGTGACTGCCTCCAAGCCAAAAACAGTTGCAGATGTCTGTGCCTTTCCAAGATAAAGCACTGTGTGACTTTAAAATGCGGACAGCACTCCTGCATTAAGACAGCAAAGAAATTATATGGAATATAACTGTTTGCTTATCACCAAATGTATCAGTGAAATCAAAGAAAACAGGAACTTAATTCAGTGACGTTTACTAGAAAGGCCAATTCATCTCTCACTTTATTATTTTCTGCCATGAATGTCAAAAAGAAGGAAATGGGCAAAATGATGAAGTTACAATTTTGAAGATCTCTGTTTTGTTCTCTTTGGCGGCACCTAATAGTGATAAGCAGTAATTGCAGGTGTGTTTTTGGATCTCGCTTCCCAGAGATCCGAACCGTGTCGTCTGTGTGACGTCAGTGACTTGGCAGTTGGTCACAGTATGTCGCTTCACTCACAAGCGAGTCTGTTTCGTTAGCTCGGCCTACCCTCTCTGGCAAAGCAATCACTTATACAGTAGGTGAGAAAAAAACGTGCCACTGACTATACCCTGGCTTTGATTTTACCTGGGAATGACGCCACAGACACCCAGTTCGCTAATGCTGCAAATGGAAGGCCTTTTGTCAATCACAGATTGTTACTTTAAGGCTCTTGTACAACACTACACTTAATTTAGAGACTGTACAGTTCAAAAAGTTTCAGTTTTTAACAGTATGTATAAGCTCGGAGATTCATTCAGAGTTTATTTTCAACAGCTGCTATCCTTGACTCTTGGGAGTTATGTCTTAAATCAGGGCTGCAATTTAACTTTACAATTTTTTTTATCAAACTGGGACATTCTCCTCAGCAAAGTTGGTTTTAATAATTCATCGCTCCTGACAAACCTTCTCTGGTTTGAATTCCTGCAGTAGAGATTTGCAACCTGAGGTTTTCTGTGATTGAGAGGTGACACGGCTGCATGCTGGCTCTCGCCGTGTTTACTCATTGCCATTTGTGTCCTTTTGCAAATAGCGTTTGACAGGTTTTGATTTGACCGGAAGGCACAAATGATGGCATTACTTTAATAACCAGCCGTGGTCACAGTGGCTTTCCTCCTGAGCATCGACTATTATTGGAGTAATGTGTGGATTGTGCCCCTCTGGCTTGGCTGCCTCATTAAATGGCTGGAGAAGAGTGACTGGCTGCAGGGGCGATGAATTATTGATGAGAGAGCCTGATTAATTGAAAATATCCTCCACAGCAGGGAGGGTGTGTGTGTGTGCGTGGGCGTATTCGTGTGCGGTTGGAGTAAGTGGCTTCATGTTGACTATAATCAGTTGATGCATATAGCGCAGTTTTTGTGATTGTTATTCTGCACAGGCAAACACTGCCAAACATTTTACTGTATGGGCAATCACAAATATGAACATTGTAAATTATATTATTCATATAAGTACAGTCCAGGTGGGAGTAGTAACCTTAGGCTATCCGTTTCAGTTGTTATTAAACAATAGGAGAAATTTGTGTTGGGAGACTCAGAGCATCTCCCATGTTGGTGTCCTGCACCTGCGACACAGAACAAGTGATGAAAATAAAAGATGAAGCTGTCAAGAGATGAGCAACAGGGCCAAAACGAATTAGCAAAAGTAATCACTTGCTAACAACACCAAAGAGGGTGTTTCAATTCAGAGGTTGATCTGAAGGCGAGGTTGAACCTGTGTCTGTTCCACAAATGAGACAGATTATCCTCACTGAGGCTAACACTAAAAATGCAAGTTTAGGATTTGTGAAACCTAAACACATTCAATTTTATTCAAAATACTGTATTCTTCCACCAAGTTCGACAATTTGAGACATTTTCAACCACAGTTATAAAAACAATTAATTTTAACAAGACTTGGGCCAGTGTAAACATTTTCAAACCAGTTTGATATCAAGCCTAGTCTATATCCACGATGTTCCATTTCCTCTTCAGATCTCTGCAGGGTAAATCCAGACAGCTAGCTAGAATATCTGTCCAAGGTCTCTCTTGAGAATGAGACCCTGTGTCTCAATGAGATTACCTGTATAAATAAAGGTTAAATAATCTGAGTTTTCTGTTGCACGACTGAAACAACTTTGGAACGTACACATTCCACCAAAACAAGTTCCGTCTCTATGCTATTATCTATTATATCTATTGCAGCGGCTCTGTTGGGCGCTTAGTGCTGCCCAAGACAATTGTTTTAAAGAAATGCCAATAAACCAGAGCACGTTTTTCTCCCATCCCACAATGCTGTGGGAACTAGTCAGACCCTCCTCCGCAGCGCTGTGGAGGAAGGTCTGGCAAAGCGAGACTATATCAAGCCAAACACTGGACCAGACGGGTATATCACATTTCACTACTAGGCGTCGCACGTGTCTCAGCCGCGCCCGAGTGAGACAAGTGAGAGAGCCCATAACGAGAGTGTACCGACTCTAGACCACATAATGGAGGGAATGTGCCTCTTAGCCATGACTTTTTACCTGCAGTAAGGTTATAATAACCTCTTTGGTTGAGGTGTTTACACTTTGCCTCCCTTTTTTTCAGCTCACGTCTTTTGTTGGCTTGTATTAACTTAACTGAAGCTACTGAAAAGCTGTTTGATTCAGAAAACAGCGACGCCATTGAGAAGTAATTAAACTGGTAACGCTACTTCCAACACTGCTTGCAATATAAGTTGGATATAGCGCTGTGACGCCATTGGCACAGGTTGCTTATGTCAGCTACTTATTTAATTTGCCAGAAGGTGCCGGTTGAACCGGTTGGCATAAAGTGAAAGCAGTTTAGCCTTGTACACCGGACCAGACCAGTGAAACCGGAAATTGACCCAACTCCAATTTTAACATACAAAAACAATCCAACCACACGTTAGTTTTATGGACTAGTTTCTTTCAAGCATACGCTGGCCTTATTCGACCCAGATATAGCAGGGTAATGCAGCACTTCTTGGCTCTAGACAGGCCTTGTCAGCCTTTTGTGACAGAAACAATTGTGGACTTTGGAGGATCCAGCCCTTGATTTGGGACACAGTTACAGTACCGCCATTATCTTGTTTCCTTTTCCATCCTTTGTCAACATGCAAATTCAGTCCATTCTCCTCACTGAACTGCATTAAGACCCATCAAGGCTTCCATCAGAATTCTGTCTGAAGTCATGCCAGGGGAAATTACAAGCTCTCCTGGCAACTGCCAGTAACAAATGACTTATATATAAACCCACATTGATTTGAAATTCATAAAGGCAGAATATATTACAGTCTGACTCACTTTTTAAAACGCTTAAAGGACATAAACTCATTTTTACCTCTTAGTTTGACGTGACATTTATTGACTTCGATAAAACATCATTGCATATGCAGCGATAGCTTCGATATCACCCATACATCAAGGTGTTACAAAGTGCGAGGTAAACCTGGCATTAAGCAGAGCCCTGAGGCAAGTATGCTACTAAAATATGATATACTAGAAAGAGATAAACTACTACCTAGAGCATGGGTACTGCAAATGAAGAAATATGTCTAAAATTTCAAACTATAAAGTAGTAAAGTGAGTAGTTGAATGTGTTGATGTTTCTCTGAATGTGTTGCTCTGTGGCAGCAAGTGCAGCATAATGAGTCCCGGAGCTGAAGCTGCAGTCACACACTGTTTACATTCATGTTAAAGGTTGGTGTCTTACGCATTTCTCTGCTTACTCTGGAGACAAGACAGATAAACAGAAAAAATGTAACAATGGAAACAACTCGCTGCACTCAGTTTATCATCATGACCGGGTGCTGAAACCATCAGTATGTGCCAGCGAGCTCTACAGCACAACAAGTTTACTTTCCTCACAGACATTTCAGGTCTGCACTGATTAACTCATTGGGATCAGGTGTGTGCAAGGCAAACAGGTGTGTGCAATTAATAGATTGCCTTACTCCCCAAAGAGAAAATCAAGTGGATAGCCATATAATATTCTAAAAACAAATCCAACTACATAACTAAAGTGCCCTGCTCCATCAACGTATTGTTGTGGAGTCTTTTAAGTCATAAAAAATACCCATTTGAGATCATTCCTTTTTCAGACCCTTTGGGGCCAGACAATCCAAATAATCCATTACGCCTCAGACTGAAGTGAAAGCCTCTCCGCTCCTTGGGGCATTAACCAACTTCAATACCCATATAATGTAGTTCATTAACCACATGTCCACGTCTGCTGAAAACGCCTGACGGTGTTTGATTTCATGTGCTAACTGGAACGCAGCATTTATATTCACAACTTCAGCTGTTTTCCCCACATAGAACCTAGTAAAACCCATTTTAGGCAATTGTACCATAACTAGATAAGCTTAGAGGCTTCTTGAAATAAAATCCTGCAAAAGAAAGGAACATTGGAATCAGTAGATACATTTTCGTTTTCTCATCATATCTTTTGTTCCATTTCACGGTTAGTTAAATTTGGAGAGTATCGCAGCACTTGAAGTGGATTTTTTTTCAACTATATTCTAATGAAGAACACACAAATTTATGATCTCAAAGGATATTTTTTAATATCATAAAGTAGGTGGACCCAGTGTTTACGTTCTCCAATCACGAGAAGTAATAATTTCAAAATTGCAGGGAAGGTCTTGATGTTTCTTTAGGATACACTTCAGTATGTTAACTCCAATACAATATTGATTGGATGGCATACTTTCAGCAATTTCTGCATTGTGTTTATAAACAATATTATTGAGTTTTTTATTCAGTGACATGGGAAGAGGGCCCACAAACAAAGCTTTGTCCCCTTTCTGCCTTCCACCTATTTATTTTCTGTAGCTGTTCACCTAAGGTATCTCTTATGTGTCAATGCATGACATTTTGTTTACCTACGTTTATTCATTTTCATTTCCGTCTCTCCCTCTGTGTATGCCAGCTAGCTGAAATTATGTTGGACTAGAGTTTGAATCTCATATGTTTGAATAATGCTGGGTAAGTGTACATTAATTTTTTTGTGGCTCTTTAATGACCGATACAATTTTAAAGTCATGGAAAAGTTTTGAAATGTTGTCAATGACAATGTGTGGGAAATAGGGGTTGCACAGACTCTAGTCAACTTACTCCTTCACAATGAAGTTTTGAGCTTTAAGTCGACTAGTTGCTGATCATGTGGTTTTGTCACTAACAGACATGTAGCACTGTCACTGGCAATATTAGTCAAACACCCAGCTCATTTGGAACTTGATTTGAAAGCCACGGAACGTTTGGGACATAAGGAGATATTGGAGCTAAGGACAAGGAGAGCTGTCTACTTTTGATTTCTGCTACGCTAAAGGACATTTGCAACCAGCTGTTTGTGTGAAGACACGAAGGAGCTACGTGCTAATGCTAACGTTTTTATTTATTAAGTTTGTTTTTTGCTAAGGCTAACGTTACAGACTGTCCAGCATTGGATCACTGGCTTATCGCCTATGGAGCTCATACGTAGGAGGTATTACTCGCTCACTCATTTAAATTGCGTGCACACATAACTAAGCATAAACCCAATGCATTTTTTGCCAACGAGGACGGATAATAGAAGTTCCTCGTGAACAAACACAGTGTTTGTTCACGAGGAACTTTTGATTGACAGACTATCACAGAGATGCGCGACGCAGCGTCGGGCATTATCGGTACTGCTAGCGTAAAGTTACCGCTGGTAAACCCAGTAGAGTGAGGAGCGTGTTAAAGCACTAACGGGTAACGTTAGTTGAAGTGACACTTCTGGTGTACTTACAAACTTTACAATCCATTGTTTTATGAGTAAATAAACTATTTGTACTAGTGTAGAAGTTTGGTTTCATTTTGGGCATTATTAGTGGGGTCATTTACGAGTTGCATCACTGGATCCATTAGCCCCTGCACTAAGCTATTCGGCTGATAATGCTACTCTACGCTAACCCTTCCATTGTTCGACCCAGGTGAAAAAAGCTTCTGGGGTGGTGTTTGGATCGAGGTCATGGTTCAAAGGACCCTAGGGTGAAATTACTCCGAACCATTACTTTAAGCTCACTGCAAAAGTGCTTGCTGATAAATTTGGACAGGTTGCAACATGTTAGAAAGGCTAAGCTACACAACACAAGTGTTGATATTAAAGGGTGATAAAATACAGGTATAGAATGCAAAGCATTCTGTTATCCTGTGATTTTTATTACACTAATGACTTGAAATAAATGTCAATTTATGACGTCATCATCGACTAGTCAACGCCGACTTGACATTCATCACATCAGAGTCGACTTCAATAAGAGTTGAAGTCATGCAACCCCTAGTGGGAACCCTGTGTTAGTAACTATCCACCACATGACATCATTTGTTTTCGCCTCTGCAGTGTCCTTTTTAACTGACCCTTCATCATCTAAAGACCACTGACTGTAGCTAATAGCTTATTCCTCAGAAAATCAATCAGATTCCCTCTAAAGATAGCCAACCTGCATGTCGGTTTGCAGCTCGTAATGGTGTTTGCACAAAGTGTGGTCATATTAAATGACAATCATGCCCTTCGACTGAAAACTCACCGAATTTAATTTACTAATCTTTGAGCATCAAGATAAAGGCCATTTATATGTATTCCCATCTTGACACTCAAAGTATTTTCTCTCAAGGACGACTTAATGTAAACAGAGAGGAGGAAAACATTTTCCACTTTCAACAAAATTATATTGATAATAGAATTCACTTCCTGTTTGAGTGAGATCCAGGTAATTTTACAATAATAACCCACTATAATGAATTACAATCATTTCAAGGTCTTGTAACCTAAAAGTGCACAATTCAAAAATTCATTTAAACATTTTCCTTGCTGCTCTTTTGATAATGCGCTCCTTCACTCACGGCCGGTGCAGAAACTTGATGGTCTGAAAATTAGGTTTCTTGATTTGATGTCATTTTTTATCAAGGTTTCTCAGCCCGGGCTGATTGCGGTGCCAACGTTTGGCAGACGTAATGTCAATAGCAACCCGGTTAGCTGTGTTTTCTTTGGTTGCCATGCCAACTTACTATAGACTTTCATGAGGGTTATTGGCAAGGATGCTGGGTTAATATTTGATGGTGGGGGGGGAGAAAACAGGTCATTTGCTGTTTCAAGAAAGTTCTCATTAGCAGAATCCAATATTTTGCAAACGATAGATGAGGAATGTATATGCACCTCAATCAATACGCAGACACTTATTTTACTTCACCAGCAGCTAAAAAGGAACTAATTGATTGTAATTTAAAATGTTAGGTGTTGTTTTTAATGATCAGGTCAACGATACGTCGATGCTCTCAAGAGATCCACTTTCAGTTTCCTCATGGTTACGTATGGAAGACAAAACCTACAGTATGTTTTTATCCACTTGCTGTTGTTGTGTCGTGTCCTTGAGTTTAAGAAAGACACTTTAGAATCTATCATTAGCTGTTTCTCTTACCTTCAGGGATGCTTTTAAGTTACTGTTAAAGCAACACTAGAGAACTTTTCCCGCTTCGGTCCCCCTACAGGTTGTCTCATTGGAACTACAGCTCACGGTAGTTCTCTAGTATTGCTTTAAACATCGTGTTTTTTTGTGATTGTTGCGGGCAAAAATCCTTGATTATGCCGCATGTTTTCTTAAAAAATGTGATGGAATATGCAGGATATTTATGCAATTTTATGCGATGAAATTGCAGGAAAATGCGAGGATTATGAAATCATGCAAGCCTCGCATATTTTGCACGGATATCGGCAATTTATGCGGCGAAAGTGAGGCGTATTTGAAAAAATGCGGCCCCCGCATAAATATGAGGACATTGGCTGATTATGCATTGAATTATACTAACGCATAATCGCGTTCTGGAGGGACTGCTTATGAGTAACGCAGCAGCACCGCTCTTTCTTTGCGGGGACAAACCTGATCTATTAAGTGGATAAAAATGTGAGCGTTAGTGACACAACATAATTCTAAGGCAGGGCTCTTCAACATTTTTTAGGCCAAGGACCCCTTAGCTGAAAAAAGAAATGGTGCAGGGACTCCCACTACATATATTGTGTAATACTGAGTTGCATATACAACGGGGCCTACATAACGGGTAGTGCGGCCTATATAAAGGAATTATGTTCATATTCATATATTTATACATCATGTTTTAATGTAAAATGGGTCATAGTTAATTATTAAGCCTAACTGTATCTGTGGATGGCTACCGTATAACTTCCTTAGCTATAGGCATAGGCATATCATCAATGTTGTGTACATAAAAAAAGGATTTATCTTTTCTAATAATATGTTGGATTTATGTTGATGTATATTTTCGGACAGACATTTTTATTTTCTATCTTTTTAAACCATCAAACAATAATTTGGCGGCCCCCCTGCAGCAACTCTGAGGACCCCCGATCTCTTCTTTGAAGTACAAAGATTTTTAGAAAAACTCTCAAAACTTTCCATCCGTAATGCAATCACTGCGAAAACTAAAACTTGCCTTTATTTTATTTTTTTCCTGCTCCCATATTCCAGTCCATAGAATCTACACTTGCTGAGTACAGTTCAAGGTGATCCCAGCTGCACACGTGTGGCTATAGGTGTGAAGCAGTAGTCAAACCTTTGGCAAGAGAGGCTTCAAAGAAGCTTCAGAGCCAGGCATTAAAGGCAATCATAGCGACTTCCGTACAACTCTGATAATAAGTGACTCTTAATTGCATTAATTCACTCTCAAGAGCCTTTTAAATTCAAAAGCTTTTCAAGAACTTGTTTCTCGTACTCAATGACACTTTTGGCTTTTGCAAAATCCCTAAAATGATTGTGAAGTAAAGTGATTGGTTGTAATTAAATCCAGGAAGCCAGAAAACAACCTACACTCTGACTAAATCTGAGTTCAATTTTAAAGCTTGCAACTAAGGATTAAAAAGTAATAGGTTTTATATAAATATTTCTGCTGTTTGTTTTGTTCAGCCCTGTAGAAAATCATCTTTCTGTCAAATGATCTTTCTGTGAACTTCGGCCGTCATTAACTGGTGACAAACAATCAATGCGTGCTATTTCAGAACTTCACTTTCCCCATCACCATTGTGACAGCTGTCTAGAGTTGCCTGATCTTGTTACTTGGGCTTGCGTGTGTGTTGAAATATCCTTGAAGGAGGTAGTCAGAAAGGCCATCAGTAAGATGGCTGACACCTGTTCTGATTGAGTCCTCAGCTTTATAGGCAGGGGGAGTCAGTGGTGGAGTCTAGTTTTTTGTAGTGAGTATACTCTGATTTTTTGCCCCCTCCCAGCTTCATACTCGCCCACCCCATGCGTATTTTGTAACGTTACCGCGTATAGCATCCACCTCATCTGGCTCATTTTCTTTTTTAAATATTTTTGTTTTATGACTTTTCCGCCTTTAATTGACAGGACAGCTAGGTGAGAAAGGGGAGAGAGAGGGGGAAAACATGCAGGAAATCGTCACAGGTCGGACTCGAACCCTGGACCTTCTGCATCGAGGCATAAACCTCTAAGTACATGTGCGCCTGCTCTACCCACTGAGCCCACCCGGCCACATCTGGCTCATTTTCTGTAGTTTTTGTAACGTTGACGTCTGCTGCAGTGTCACTCGAAGCAGCAATAGCTTCAGGGGCAGGCTTACGACAACACTGAAAGAGTGTAGTTTGAGTTTGCTTCCATTTTATATCTCCTATAATGTTAGTCTATAGTGATTCACATTAGTTCATTTCAAATTTGCACAGTGAATGAGCGCCAAGCAACTGTGTCGTTGTTACTACGCGACTCGCAACACAGACGGGGTGAATTTATGAAGTGTTAAAGTTCTGTCACAAAACAATCTTCGTTACGTATCCTCGGGCTTTTGTAAGTGGGTATATGGAAATTAGTGGTGGGCGGATCTATCCAAATATCGATAATATTGATCCCAACGTTGGTATTGATCAGTACCAGTGTAATGAGATCAATACTTCAGTTTTAGTTTGTCTCCAGTATGCACTCCACACAGTTTCATCAAAGAGGCGACCTGGCTGCCTGTGTCTTGGTAAGCGCCGCTGCTTTCAAGTGCCGCTCCTGTCACAGAGCAGAGCAGGCACACTTTGCTTCCCCCTTGTGATTTGATGTTGTACCGTCACTTGACTCAGCGGCACCGGGCAAACAAGCAAGCCACCAGCCAGCCGCGACAGCGGCAGCGGCCAGCACCACACACACACAAGCAGGGCAGAGACTGAGCAGAAGAATCGCAGAGAATGAAACAACGGCAAGCTCTATCATTTGTAAAAAGGCTGGACGATACAGTGTTATGAAAATTCTGTTATTAATAATCCAAATGAAAAATCACAAAAACACTTAAAGGTCATGAAAATGTATTCAGATTTAGCAATTTGATGATGAATCCAACCTTAAGCTCGAAGCTCAAAAGAAGCTCAAAACATTTTTATTCATACAGCCCCTTCTTTAAACTTTCCCATTGGTCCATGTTTAACTATAGATGTTTTAGTTTGATATTTTTTGGAAGAAACACTTAAAAGTGCTCATATTATGCTTTTTGGCTTTTTCCCTTTCCTTTATTGTGTTATATATCTTTCTTTATGCACGTTATAGGTTTACAAAGTAAAAAAGCCCAAAGGGACTTATCATCTCCAACAGAAAACACTGTTCACAAACTGCTCCAAACAGCTCTGTTGTAGTCCAGCCTTTACTTCCGTCACTTTGTAACATGTTATTATGCTAGCCTAGCTGTTAGCGTGGCACCCCCTCACACTGTGCAACTGACTGGCTAGCAGTCCTTACCTAGCTACTGCTCATGTGCGACTCCCAACAAAGATGGAACAGAAGTGAGATGTCTCACTCTGTAGCTAAAACAGAGAGCTCAACACACAGGGTGAAAAGAGGAAAAAATATGGTGTTTTTTGAAAATTAAACCACATAAACCTATTCTGGTACAACCTCGAAATACATTATGAACCTGAAAATCAATAGAATATGAGCACTTTAACTTCCTTGCCAATAGTTAGATTATATGATACCACCCTAATATTGGGGGTGACCAAACGTCCTCTTTTGCCCGGACATGTCCACTTTTTACCTACTGTCCAGGACGTCCGGGGGGGGTCTCATTGCTCATCGACGCACACAACAAGCGCACAAGTATAAACATCAGGCCACTTAACGTAGGCTACGGCGAAAAGCTCTGCGTGGAGCCTGCGCACAACCATAAAACAAGACTAGTGCAGCTTGTGCAGCTTGTGCAGCTTCACAGTTGAACAGCAAAAAAAACGTGTCCCACGTACTGTCCCGGTCGGGACCGGACAAGTGGGAGGCGGAGTGCAGCGTGTGCAAAGCTGGCACATTTTCAGTGTCTTTATTATTTATCTTATTACATTGAAAAAGTATTAAGAGATATTTTGTTGAAGCTGGATTTTCTAACACAGAAGAGGTCATATTTAGCTTTAGCTTAGCATAAACACTCAAAACATAGAGGTACTACATGTCATATCTTGTTGAATTCTCCACTGGTTGCGAGGCAACCTGATGTTGTAATGACAACAAGCAGTCTGGATTACAACCGCCTGTAGGACTGCAAATTGTCTCTTTTTTTACTCTTGGGTTTTTGTACAGATTAACGAGATATAACGTGGAATCTGTAAACCTTAAACGTGGTGGTACAGTAGATGGATTTGGTTACATTCGGACTAAACAAGGCTAGCTGTTGTCTCGTTTTCGGTCTTTGTGCTAAGCTAAGTTAACTGGCTCCAGCTTCATATTTAAGGGAAAGACATCTTCTCATCTGACTTTCAGTAAGAAAATAAATTATTCCACCAAATGTCCAACTTCCTTACGCTAAGTGTCCAGTGCGGTCTCCTCCTCTTTCTCCCCTTGAGCCAGGCAGAGACAGTTTTGTTTGTTGCTGCCTTTTTGCTTTAAAGAAGTATCTTTATCCTCCAGGGATTAAAACTTGTCTCGACGTTATAGTGCACATTGGTGCAGACACGCTACAGTAACTCATAAATTAGATTCAGGTGGTGCAACAAGCAGTTAGAAGGCCCGTAGAAACCTGCAGATCTTGTTATAGAACAGGCAAACAGGCATGAGAACAAAGAACATGCACAGATATGTTTTTATGATGTCTCCTCTATGGAGGACTGCTTACCAAATGTCTTTTACACAGCCATTGTACTGTAGGGAGGGGGGTAATGTCATGCAGTAGGTTAATGTACTGCATGAGGACCTGTGAATACATTGAAAGCAACTTAGAGGTGTTATTGGGGGCATTTTTAGGATTCTGTCAGTAAGTGGTGTTTATCTCTATAAGCCTTTTTTTTCTTCTTCCATCCATCAACTCTTCCAGATTTTCAGCCAAAAAGTGAGATCAAGGCAGCTCCTCTCATCTCTGTTTTTGATGATATATGTACACGCTGCCACTGCTTTTGTTGTGCTCCAGTTTTGTGGCGCCAGCGAGATAAGCAATTGGCAGGCGGAAATAAAGGTGATTATGCCTTCATAATACGATAAGTCCAAACATGAACAGCATCGCCTCTTTTACCCTCGTCATGTTATTAAAAGTGTCAGAGCATTTCACACAAGTGTCCTGTTTAGAAGTATAGGGATCTGGCATTTATGAATTGTGATCTACACTGATTTCACAGTATGGTTCCTGCTTATGAATCATTTCTCAGAATGAGTTCTGCACTACTCAAGTAATCAAATCGGTCTTTTAAAAGGTTGTCATTTGATGTTAATCAGTCAAATTATTTTCTTTGTAGGACACACATTTGTTTTTTTAAACAGTGAGGCTCTCTATTGAAAGGCGCTGTCTAACGAAAAATGCATCGACAGACACACAAAAAAATGATGACAATCTGAGTCTGTTCACAGCTGAATGAAGACTGTTGGATTGACCAGAAACATCACCACATGGTACCTAAATCATAAAGATATGCAAGGATATGAAATAGTCCTAGACTTATTTGTACCCTCTTGTATTTATGACCACTAGTAGGGCAAAATTACACACGTGTATGAACCGGTGGGTCTGTTACACGCTTTGACATGATACTGGGTTGATTATTCCACTTATTGATAGTTGGTGGCAACAGTGCAAAAAAAAAAATTTAGCAATGTCAACAAAGGCAGTAAAGAAGACTGCAAACTAGCAAACAAGGATGTAAACATTGCATGACTTAAATTTGGTTTTGAAGAAAATCAGCTGTGCCATTTTGTTTGTATGGAAAGAAATATATTCAAGGCATTTGTTAGACCTCAAGGATCCACAGGGCACCTTTTAATTAATTCTCTTTAAAGCTGAGCATACACTGTACGATATTATAAATGTTGCTTAATTTGAACTCCTAGTGTATGAGTAAACCGTCTGTATGTAAAGCCAAAGCTCACAATGTATACGCTTAGAAACAGCCTAGATCATCAAAGAGACAGGTATGCTGTTGGGCTGGACCAACCTGGCTTCCATATTTTGGGGAATCGACCCGTGGCTCTGCTTTGCAACTGTGCGAGAGCCGGACGTCAGCCAACCCCAATTTCTGACGTGTCAGAAATTCATCCAAACTTGAAAAAACATTGCCCAACTAAGCTGAAATTTCGGTCCAACTGTAAAATTAATCTTGCGGCTCAAAAATCAGTCAGAAAAGCGCTCAAATTGTAAAGTGTATGCCCAGCTTAACTTAGCTCTGATTGACTTCAGTATGCCTGCACATATGTGACAAATCTTGAATTGAAAAAATATAATATGAGTTTATGTGACCGAAATATTAGTCCACATGCTATACTATAATTTGGTTTCTTTGCATAAAAACTAGTTTGCTTCTTTTTTTTTTTTTTTACAAGAGATTCGTTCCACTGCTTTTTCCACAACAGCAGCCACAAGCAGCGCTCCTGCTGAATTTAGCAGAGGATCCTAACTCATTCCAAGTCAATATAATGTCCAGTAGAGCTTGCGAAAATGACCCATTAAACCTCCCCTCTAGAACTGATAGGTGCTGTTAAATCGTTCACAGTGATGCATTTTGTAGATGTAATTATGTTCTTCAAATAAAATATTTTACTCTGCACATTCCGGCCAGCCAATCTGTAATTATTGCTAAACCCAGGTCCTATAATATTTTAATCAGGCAGTGATATTGAACTGCTCGAGGTGTAATTAAAAAATGAGCAGGAATTAAGCACCACCATATACGAGGGGAAGGATTGGCAGGACTGTCAAATGCAGAAAAATGAGTTCACCGGATTCCTCATTTGCAATGTAGATTACTTTTTGGAGCAAAACAATACGATTTATTAAAATCAAAATCTGACCCAATGAATAAAACATTATAAGCTTAGAAAATAATGACAAGTAGAAAATAGGCCAAACAAATGCTCATGAATTCAGAAATGATCATTTTGGTGTGGTTTAAAAGGGGGGAAAAACAAGAAAGCCGTGCAAACAGGTTAACTCCAGGGAGACCTGCATTTTAATGGTGCCAGAGAGCTTTTTGTGTAACATATAGTTGCTATTTTTTCACTGCTGATTGCGTTGCAACCTTTTGATTTAAAAGCAAGAACCAACAACAGGGACAAGTGCACATGGGTGAAAAAAAAGCATGCTATTTGCAGAGGCGCTGCCGCTGGGGATCGACCCCAGAGTCCCCGATGCTCGTCGTGAAGTTTGTCACCGAGGCAGTCGTCCAGGTGACAGTGAGGCGAGGCACCCTTAGGGAACTCATAAGACTATCTCCAGGCATCCTTCACAGAGCTTTATTCATACCTCCTGGCCTTTCCTGCTTACGATTACCCCTCTTACAACTCTTATTTGTACACTGTGCTATGATTGAGCTCTACACCATTTGATCTGTGAAGTGCGGTGCTTGAGAAAGACTCGAGGAGTATGAGAGGCCGTGCAATGGAAACACTTGGCAGCTCATTGTGTAGAGGTTGGCGTCAATGTCAAAAGTGAGATCCTGTGACAGACGTGATTAAATATTTAAAAGTGTTGATAGTGCAACTGGAGAGTGTTCCTGTGCTATTGGGATACAGTCGCTCTAAAGAGGCCTTGTGGACAAGAGCTGTTCATTTTCTCCTGCCACGTTTCACATCTTCACGCCTAGACACCGAACCCTATGTACATTCAATTATCCTCAATATAAATACAAACTGACGGCCATAAACCAACCATGTTGTTCCTGATTTTAGCATCACAGCACAAATTTAGTTATTAATGTATGGCCAGATGGCATTTAACCATCCGTGTGTATCGCTCTGCAAACACGTCCGCAATTAATTTCCCCAGTCAACCAGAATGTACGATGACGTTTTGGGCTATCAAGTATTAGAGCTATTTTCATTACAATCAATCAGCTTTGAAATAGTCTGGAATCCAAACAAGTTCTTAAGAATTAGATCATAGTTTAAAATCGGCGCTGTCAGTCTGCCCAAAATAAATCACATCAAAAAGACATACAATTAAGGCATTAAAACCTTCCTGTCTGTTACAGTTTGCTGGCATGACTAACTTTAAACTGTTTTTTTTGCTCAGCCTCAGTGCCTCTGTAGTTATTGTAAAGTTTGCCACTGCTGAAATTACAGCCCTTCCTCCTCCCTGATAACTCCTAAACACCATACAATGGCCAACCAATCATTAATGATTAATAAATCAACACCTTCTATACATTATTCAAGTCTTCACTGTCCCAGAGTACCCTTTTATCTAACTAACCCTGATTTGCTCTATAAAGGTGTATTGAAGATTTACATAAAGTTTTAGGTCCCCATGTTTAACAGGTTTAATCTAACCTCATTTTTTTGGCACGAGAATAATCAAATTGATTATTGATCCTCCTTGTCGGCATAAAGTCACAGCTTTCAAAAAAGTATCCTTGCTTTAATCCTTTTTATCATGTCAAGCTAAACAGTCGCTGCATTCCCAAAGTAACTGTAACTTCCATTCATCCATTGTCTGTTCCCGGCAACTCCAACACCGGGAGAACATGCAAACTCCTCACAGAACGGCCCAGGCTGGCCAGCGGGTTCGACCTCTCGCTGTGAGGCGACAGTGCTAACCACTGGTCCACCGTGCCGCCCAAGACTGTAACGTAACACTTATAATTTAAACAGAAAACACCGTTTTCAGTTGCAATAAATGAGAATTGATCTTTTTCCATTTCTTTTACAAAACTGCTTAATTGCCATTTTAATCACGAGTCAGTGCAATGCAGAGCTAAAGAGTGAGTCAGACATAATGAATTGAAAGCGACTAATGAATTCCTAAATTTTTCATGATTATTTTTTTTTTGACATTCTTCCAAAGCTTTAATTTAGCAAAACTCTGAAACTGTAACAGATCTTTTTTCCTGTCTTCTAAGATTCACCTGCAGCAAGAAAATAATGAAGACAGTTATAGCTATATTTTTATTCTTTTGTCTGACGCTGATGAAATACAATTTATTCATGAAACATTGTTAAAGTAGCTTCAACCTTGATCAATAATACAACAGACAATCTCTAAGAGAGCAAGAAATAAATGAGTGAAAAGTGGAGAACCACCGTAACTTTTGGTTGAGTAGGCTGAGGCTTTTTTAATGGCGTATCGGGGAATGGAAGATAAGCTGGGAGTGGTAATGGAGAAGTCCCCTTGGGAGGGGCCGGCCTGGAAGCCAAACCACCTCCGCAGATTGGATTAATATTGCATGGCCGCTTGTGCAGGGCCTCCTTTCTTGAAGGAACACTGATTGCCTCATTCGCTCTTTCACATCCTTCAAAAGGAGAAGTTATCAAAATACTACACTAGTGAGGCGGCGATGAAAACAAAGCCTGCTTCATCCATCGAAAAACATCAATGACAAAAAAGCTTTCAAAAGACTCCTCTGAAGGGGACAATAACAAAGAACAAGTGACAAGGAGCATTTATCCGTTATTTATATCGCTCTAATGGCAGCACATGAAAGATGTTTTTTTGCTGTTCTGGAGACCTGGTGTGGTGATAGAAGCAAGGTTGCAACACGCTGTTTTCCAGACTGTATTTGCCAGGTAATTTGTGTGAATAACGGGTTTAACAAGGTCTACGTTTGACACAGGTTCATTGTGTTGTACAGTGATAAGCTGCAACCTTGTGAGCCATGCATGTGTCTGCCGCATGCACTTTGAAAGACACCGAGATTCCTCACGTCTACAGAAATGAATGGCTGCTTTTCGTTTAATGAGTTTTGGCGAGGGGTACTTAATCCACAGGGCGCCTTTAACTTAATTTTCTTTAAAGCTGAACATACACTGTACGATTTCAGAAATGTTGCTTAATTTTAACTTATAGTGTATGAGTAAACTGTCTGCATGTAAAGCCAAAGCTCACGATGTATACGCTTAGAAACAGCCTTGATCATGAAAGAGGCAGGTATGCCGTTGGGCTGGACCAACCTGGCTTCCATATTTTGGGGAATCGACCCGTGGCTCTGCTTTGCAACTGTGCGAGAGCCGGACTTTGGCCAACCCCAATTTCTGACATGTCACAAATTCATCCGAACTTGACAAACATTGCCCAACTAAGCTGAAATTTTGGTCCGACTCTAAAATGAATCTTGCGGCTCGAAAATCAGTCAGAAAAGGGCTCAAATTGTAAAGTGTATGCCCAGCTTAACTTAGCTCTGATTGACTAGGGAGACTTCAGTATGCCTGCACATGTGTGATAAACAAATCTTGAATTATGTGAAAAAATATAATATGAGTTTCTGGGACCGAAATCTTTGACAGACACTGAGATTCCTCCCGTCTACAGAAATGAATTGCTGCTTTTAATTTAGTTGGAGGCTTTTGCTTGGAAATTTTACACTGCAGGGGGTGTCAGAGTCTCAAAGTGTTTCTCTCACTGTCTGCTGGATTGATACTTGTCAGTCTGGAGAGAGATTATGTGTGTGGGTGAATCACTGAATGTACAACAGGATCTAGCTCAGCTACAAGGTCATGGTTCAGAGACGTACTGCGTATTTCCCCTCTCTCTGCTTTAAAAGACACTGACAACCTCCATGTTCTGACCTCCCTGGTTTATGACCCTGTGTGGCCCCTAAGGGATCCTGCTGAGAATGACAAGGAGCGGGGCAGGCATTTGCCCACCCATTTGTCATGTTTTTTTCTCCGTGTCTGTGCTGCTGCAACTTTTGATGAATGAGAGGAGCGGTCGGGACACCTTTAGCCTTTCTCCGTCACGCACAGTAACCGTGCAGTTCAAACACGTGGCAGTGACCAGAGGCAGCTTGTGAGTCGGGGCTGAGCTTCCTCCGGTCACACAGGATGAGCGCTTAATTACCCTGATCAGGGCTGATTTTGGGAAATGAGCACAGTGCATGATAGGATTTTCCACAGTAAAACTAAACCCAGGAACACATTTGGACATGAGCATCCAGCTTGGTGTAAAAGTAACAGATTTTTACTGTTATACATTTTGGCAGATGTTGTTTGTTTTTTTGAAGGGGCATCATGACGCTCATGGTTTCTCTGAGCAGTGATTGATTATGTTCTCAGCTGTCGATTGCGAGTACAAGAGTAGCTTAGCTCACACTTCCAAAAAATCTGTTTTCATGAAGCATCTAATAACAGTTTGATGGAGTGCCTGTCTGTTGCAGGCAAACAAATCAATGAATATGAGACAATCAATAAGGCAGTGAGACTCCACTTCAGTAACAGGGGCTTTGACGACTCCCATCTTCTGGCTGGTTCCGGGAACTGCAGCTCCTTACCATTATCAACCATGTCTATATAAACAGTGGTGCCTATATAAGCAGTGGTGCAAAGTAACTGTATTTCCATTTTCTTCTAATGTATACTCCATCTCTGCTACATTTCAAAGGGAAATATTGGACTTTTTACTCCACAATATCTTGGCCCGTTGTCATATTTTAGATGTGTATGAGTTGTCAGCAGTTCCACCAAAGAGACATCTCTCTAGACTTGTCAGATGGTTTCATCTAAATAACAGTGTGATGTCAAATTATCCATTATTTTACAAAATGTCCAAAATATGAAAATGTGTGTATCAGAACCTAGTCCTTTCTTCATTCTTACCGCATTAATCATCTCATGACCCCTAGATCAGGAACCATTAGAGTTAAACTACCTAACTGTATTTAAAATGAATTAGCTCCACATAGACAAGTTATAACAGTAAAACGCTGCTTAACATAAAAATCTGATTTCTTGTAACAGACATCCAAAGAAAAGGCATCTCTTAGCGTACACATGAACTGATCAATTAAAAACAAAACCGCAGGGCGCCTGGTTAGCTCACTTGGTAGAGCGGTCGCCCATATGTATATATGTATGGTTTAATCCTCAAAGCAGCTGCCGCGGGTTTGACTCCGATCTGCGGCCCTTTGCTGCATGTCATTCCTCCCTCTCTCTCCCCTTTCAAGTCCAAGCTGTCCTATCCAAATAAAGGCCTAAAAAAAAAAATGCCCAAAAATAATCTTAAAAAACAAACGCTTATACTGCCTTATTACACCTTTCCCACAGCAGTCTCTGGCATAACATGCTCATAAGTACCTGTTCCACCCATAATAAATCATGTTTACACATGTTTCCCTGTCAAAAGGTTCAACCATGTGACTATTAAGATTGATGATTATAGAGAATTACATACGTTATGTTCCCATTCAGAGCTAGATGGGAAAATTCTCCACTGCTGCGGTTTGTTATGTTAATTCAGCACACATTCATACAGGGTAGAGCCCATAATGACATGCAAAGAGATTGATTGAACTGATTGCACAAGGAGGGTGAAGGTGTTTATTGTGCAGGTGTTTTTAAAATGAACGATGAAATTTCCACAATGTCTGTTGTGTAATGCATTTAGGAAGGAACAGGAAAAGAAACATTTGTGTATTCATACATTCAGCTTATTTATTATTATTATTATTTTGTGTGTTTCACGAACATATGTGAATCAAGCATTTATCTACCTGAAGACGAGCGGGGAACGTCCTTATTAAACAAACAGTCTAACCAGACTCCGGAGACGTCAGCTTTGCTTCTGCAGCTTGCCCATCACCTCATTCATTAGTGCACAATTCTGTGACCACATGTTACAGCTGCGTTTCTGCCTCTTTAAGTGATAAAATAACAAGCAATGTCCCAGTCCATGCTAGATGCATAGCATAAAGCAGTTTATGTGTGACAACAGCAATTTCTTTTTCTCACAGTGATGCTTCTTGACGGCCAGTCAGTGTAAATGCACCACTAAGGGCAGGCTTTCCCATCTCAGTGGGGTGGAGACTTGATTAAGAAAGAAAGGGATTTGCAAAATTTGGTACAATGGTGTGCTTTAAGTTCAGGAATGCATAGAGGGGTTTTGAGATCATTGTGAGCTTAGCCTAAAGAAGTTTTTTTTTTTTAAATCTGAACAGGGAATATTTTTGACATTTTTGCTCTTCTGGCCAGGAATACAAATGAAGTAATGAATGTTTACTGTCGGTATTGATTAAATCAGAAAGCCATTTAAATTAAGCGTTTAAGGATAACCCAGTAAAGGTTCGCTATTCATAAGTGAACAAAACAAATCTGTCCCCCCTGTTAAAAATCAACAAATCGTGGCCGGTTAGCTCAGTTGGTAGAGCGGGTGCACATGTGCAGAGGAGGTTTGTTCCTCGACGCAGAAGGTCCAGAGTTCGAATCCGAGTCCGACCTGCGACGGTTTTCCTGCATGTCTTCCCCCCCTCTCTCTCCTTGTTCATGTCTCAGATTTCCTCTCTAATAAAGGCAGAAATGCCAACAAAAAAATGTTATGCATTGTTTTAGGTTGATTGCAGATGTGTGTAGCCCAAGCAAAATTCCCCATTGGGGACAATAAAGTATATTTTATCTTATTCTAAAGTTTATGAGTAAAAGGGACCTTTTTTATCTTCCACTTAGCAGTTAAAAGTAAAAATGGTGCCGGTTCTATCTACTCAAAACAGAATACAAACCTTTTCCTTTACTACTGAATCTATACGCAGGCACAGGTTTTTCTAAAAAAGGCCAGTGAAGCTAATTCAATCTTGCCTTGGTGTGCAGGGGGCACAGCTGTAGGCTCCTCTGCTTTGGGCAGGAAGAGCTTGGGAGTCGCCTGGATCCATCCATCTTCATCCTTGTCAATTATGCCGTTAGCGGGCTGCACATCTTCATTTCCAATGTGGGCACTGTCTCAAAGTACTTCCCAAAGTCACCGTAATCCAATTATATTCTGGCATTCACTGTGATACAGCCCATTAGAAAAGGCTTAATCAATGTGAGGTCTTCATTAAAGCAATTTATGAATATTCATCATGACACTCAATCCAATACTTTATGGGAACTTGAATCCGACCATTTCCCCCCATGGCGCCATAACATAACCTGGCTTTAGTTTTAATGGCAGCTCTTTAAGTGGAGGGGTAATATTCTGTATTAGTTAGTTAATATGAAGCTCCCTCAACTTTACACTTATTTAATCCACTGATGATACTTTGCCATCAAACACAAAAGGACATTTTTAGTATTAGAGAGGTGTGTGTAGGGCTTTTGACTCTTAGATGGTCCCACTTAGGAGCCACCACACTTATTCTTCCAAGCGCTGTGCATAAATAGTTAATTGCTCTGTAACCCTCAAATTGGTTCTCTCAACAGAGAAAAACAAATAGCCAATAACTAATTTGAGGCTAGTATCCATTACAAGCGCTTCCCTCTTTATCTCCAAGGAGACCACACACGCACAGCAACCTACTAAAGTCTCGATTTCGGAAGCCACAGCTGATTTTCATACCACTGGCAGCTTAACTGACTAATACTGCATATTACACAAATAAATATATAATACATAGTAAATCATGAGGTGTGGCAGTTTCGTAGAATGCATTTGATCCAGCAAGATGTGAAGAGGTTTATAATTATAAATAGTTGATAATATACTGTTATCTTGGCTAGCCGCTGTTCCACTAGCTTCTGTAACTAAATCCAATCTTTGATTCATTCATTTCATCCGTCTTTCTGAAATAAAGAGGCATGTTTCTGGGATTTACTGTCCATGTTTGGCATCTAATACACTTGCTATTAGAAGTTGAAACCTTAATTAGTTTAGAAAAGTTATGGATTACTTAGTGAGTACACAAAAAAAGCACAGCTTATTAACCAAATTTGGCAGGGTGGGTACTTCATCTTAACTTCTAATCCATAATATCGTCACTATGACAAGCTTCTAAAGATATTCTTTTCGCCCGTGGACTCGCCTCTGGGCTTAAAAATCACTGTCCTTATCTAGACATATGAAGCAAACGCCACAAAATACTGTTGAGTTAAAGTTATGTTCCGTGCGTGACTTTAATTTATCAGCGATATTACCAATGTCAATGGGTTTTTGAATGAGGTTTTCTTACTTCTGGAACAGAACCCAGAAGTTCTGGTTTCACTCTGGCTCTCTATTTGCTTTCTTTCTGAAATTTAGATAAGATCAATCCCACTCTCATATTTGTCCATTGAATATGAAGCTGGAGCCAGCAGACTGTTAGCTTAGCATGAAAAATGGAAGCAGTGTGAAACAGCAGCTACCAGCACCTCTAAAGCTCAGTAATGGCATTTTTCCATTACGTGGTACCTGCTCGACTCGCCTCGACTCTACTCGCCTTTTTTGGTTTTCCATTATGAAAAAAAGTCCCTGGTTCCTGCCAACAGGTACTTTTTTTAGTGTCGCCTCCGTCGAGGTTCCAAGCGAGCTGAGGCGATACCAAAAGGTGACGTGAAAACCTGCGGACTATGCGTCATCATTGCTAGTGACAGACGGGGGGTGTCCTGAACAAACCCGCCATTGTTAAATAGTTTAACCAGTGGTGTTTTTTTTGCTGCCTCCAGCTTCTTTTGAAACTAAATTTGTCTTCTGGCTGTGGCAACAGCAACACACCTTCGACGTTCTGTGTGTGTGTGTGTGTGTGTGTGTGTGTGTGTGTGTGTGTTGCGTTTACACAAATATATTTCACAGTTTGATACATGAAAATTACGTTTTGATTAACGTTAACGTTAGGCTACTATCTGCTTTCTGCTCAAGACTCGGCTTAAAGCCATTGTTGTCATATAGCAACCGAGCGTCTCTAGCCAATTTCAGCTGCACAAGCTACAAAATAACTAATTAGGCGGTATTTAACTCCTAATAAGACTGTAGCGACATGCCTATAGGTAGCAGTATACAGTGCTATGTGTACGACTTCTTCATTTGGTTACAACAAAGACAAATGTGCTTAAAATTGTAGAAAACCACAATGTTTACTACGTGTGATGCACAACGTAGCCATCTTTGAAAGTGAACTCGGGGTCCTCTGAGTTCAGACGACTTGACGAGTCGTATATACGACCTCGGGGGCGTTCTTTTTGCAACTTCCGGTTCGTAACTGCGGAAAACGACTCGTAAATCGACTTTGGTGGACAAAAAGAACGCACCATTCGGCGGTACTAAATCTGCAATGGAAAAAGGAGGACGGAGCAACACGGCCGAGCCGAGTAGAGCTGCTACTAGCAAGTTTGTAAGCGCCATAATTAACACGTTATAGCTTGTTTGTTTCTACAACCAAGGTGTAAAAACAACAAGTTTTAGGGGGGGATTTTTTAGAATAAACAAACAAAATATATCCTGTGTTAATTAGAGGTGAGGTAGGCTGAAGATTGTTTCAAGTCTTGATGCTAAACTAAGACTGTATTTTCATATTTAATGGATGGATATGATATAAGATGTTGTGCGCAACATAGAATGATGTTCTTTATCAAAACAAGTAATGAATTACTAGAAATAATTAGTTTTTCACTGGAAACAGAGATTGGGCAGCGCCTTTAAAATGAATTCCAGCAGTTCTGCTGTTTGTCCTATTTGTCTTGTCTTTGCAAATGCACTTTCTAATTGGTAAAGTGAAATAGTGGCATGGAACCACTTAGTCACCTCATTTGCATTCCCAAGCAGATTTGAAATGTCAGACATAATAAGCTCAACTCTGATGGTTTTAAAATAAAGCTTATTATGCAAACTATGTTTGTTTCTCTCTCAGATCAGATCCAGCATGCTGTACCCTTCCGCTATGCTGACGCATTGATTAGGGCCCATTCATTAAATCACTGATCATTAACCGCAATTTATGTCACTTGTTTTTGAAAAAGCCCATTAAAATTGATGACAAGGAAATCATTCAAATAAGGCTGAAAAACTGCATTGATCAATAAACTGTATCAAGAAAACAATTTTCCCTCAAATGACTTGTGTAAGCAACACTTGTTTGGCCAGTTTCTGTATTTCCATTACACATCAAGCTTATACTACATGAACTGACGGCACATCTGTGGTCGACACTCGTGTTAGTACCGTCTTATGAACTGTCAAATCTAACTGAAGAAAAAGATAATAGCAAACGGGTTCTGCATTGTAGTGACATTAATGGTTTCAATTGCTACTTAATGTGTGCTAATATTAAATAAACATTTCCTTTTGCTGGTCCAATGGTGTGGGCAGCACTAGCATTAAATCAACTTGCATTAAATCTTGTTGCAGTAGTTTAAGGAGCCTGTAGCCTAAACGCCCCTGGTACACCCACACATGTTTTTGCTTATTTTGCATCACTCAACATCTTTTCAGTACTGTGTGAGCTTTTCTGTCAGTCGTATTGAACGTCAGGGTACGGACAACTTCCACTTCATCATTATTCACAATACATAAATAGATTGATGACATTGTGTTATTTCCAGCTACGCTCTGCACAACTTTAGCCTGAGGTCAAATCAGCCACAATAATTAGAAACACCTGTGTGTGTGTGTGTGTGTGTGTGTGTGTGGGTGTGCAGGGTGTATAATCTTAAAGCAAATCAGGTCACGCTACAGGCTGAAATAGTAATAGAGTAATAATAAGAGTAAAAGAGGATGAGCTCTATCTAGTGGCCGTAAATGTTTAATACATTTTCTTTCTTTCTAACTGGACTCATTTTTTTGGGTCTTTTTGGGTCTTCCTAACGTTGAACGTTTTATATAAGCCTAGGAATTTTCTGCACTTACAGTAATTGTTTAAAACACCACCATATGTCCACACAATCCCATGACCACAAAGAGATCTACCCTACACAAACACATTTCTTATGTATTTCATTTCTTATTGTTATGTGCATTTTAAACATTTCTTGTTCCGGTTTTTTGTTTCAGGGTGAGATGGTCAAGGGCAGACCGGTCCAGTCCATCACAAGGCAAACACAGAACACAGACAAACACAGAATACAGAACATCTGCACCCAGACTGACACCCATGGGACCGTATATATGCATTTAAGTCTGATTTATTATCTTATTGTCATGTAGTTTGACAAATAAATACTTACATACTGTCAATGTTCTTCCTGTGGCAGCCTTTTGCTGCATCTTTAGGATTTTCTTAAAAAGGATGGTTAACACTGCATACCAGGTACAGTATTTGTACTTGCAGACAACTTCCACTAGATGGCACTGCCTTCAAATAGGTTGTGTGTGGTTAGCAGCCTCCCTTGTGCCTACACTGTCCATTAAGTAAAGCAATAATGAAATTGCAATGTACATTTACTAGTAACTTCCTTCCGTGTTTCTCTTATGGCAGAATGTAACACCATACATTACAGAATGTAGAACTACTGCAAATGGCCTTGCTTCATTTCATATGAAATAAGACTACTGTAATATGTTTAGAAGATGAATCAATAATTCACAATCACTTCAAATGCTACAGTGTGTCTATGTCTTATCAAAACTGTTTTTACCTGAAGAGAGAGAGAGGAAAAAAGGCTCTCCCACACAGTATGAAAGTGTTATTACAGTAGTTAAGAGCATCCATCATAGTGAAAGGTCAATACAATATGAAAAATCCCATAACACTATTCAGAGCAAATTTGTCATTTAATATGCTGGAGGACATGATATTGAAACTCTGGCTGCACATCATTCATTGACCTGAACAAACTGCTTTAATATCATTATTTGAGATAATACGGTGACCATTGTGCAGTTTCTGTAGATAAATAATTATGTAGTATTGATGCGAATGGCTTTAATAAATGGACTTCTTCTCTCCGCCATGAACATGGACACCATTTCTCCGTAAAGGTACATTGAGTGATGTAGAAAACAAGCTCTTTAAGGGAGCATTTGTCTGGGATCCCATATGTGTTCTGCCTGGCAGACTTAGCCTTAGGCAGCACTGGAGCGTTTCCTTCAGGACAAGCACTAGTGTAGTTGGAAGGTCAAGCGCGCCTCTAAAAATCATTAACCATCCTTTTATTTGCTTTCATACTCTGCCTGTATCGATGAGATCAGAAGTGACAAGGACAAGAACTCGCTGTGTTTAAATCTCAATTTGAACAGTTTTCACGTCTTTTTTTTTTATTGTGGGTGGGAATTGAATTGCAGATGTCACTATACTGTAGCTATAACCTCTGCAGCAGAAGAAAGGGGCAACATACAAGGTTAAAGCTGCATTTGTTGGCAAAAAATGAAAGGCTGCTCTATAAAACAGTGTGTTTATTAACATTTAAGAGCTGGCTGTCCATCAGCTTCTACCACAGGACCATTGAATCATGTAATTTCTGTCATGGGTGAAAGATGAGGGGCTTGCAAAGCGGGACGGCAGAGCTCACTAGTTTCACAAGCACCCAAGTAAGGATTCTGAAAATGCATCCACTACAGTCTCTCATTGTATGATAAGTGCGGAGAAATTGCCTGCTTGAGAGTCTTTCATTTCACATTCATTAGAAAGGTTCTTAAATTAATGATGCATTGTCGACCACGCTGTGCGATAAGATGCAATAAACAAGCTGAGGATATTTATGATGCTAAGGTGAGGTTTATCACCTCCAGTGGAGCTCATGTCATGTGCACAGGGCTCATATACACATTACGTGTTTGACATATTGTTATGCTGATCTCATATTATTATGATATACTTCGTCTTTGGTGCGACATGTTGTTCTAGTAATGCATTCCACATATTTGCACACAATTTTCCCTCTATCCATACAGTATTTTATGAAAGGGATTTAAAGCAGAAGTCATTAATTTCTTGGCCACATGTGGGCAGCCAAATAAGTTGTAAACACAGCATCGCCTTCAACCGTTGTTGTGGCAAACATGCTACCAAATAGATTTACACTTCCAACTGACATGGCGCAACATTAGCATTAGAGTATGCTAAATGCTACATGATGTTCACCAGCCGGTAACCAACTTTTCTGTCGTTTGGTGTTGTGGACGTAGTGTACAGTGGGTTTCTCAGAGTGTTTTGTTTTTTGAAAGAAGTATAAAGAAGCAATGATTTATATTGTTGGTTTGGGGGGCAGTGACACAAGCTGTAGACTCTGTGCTGACATAATCACCACATAAAGCTGTTGTAGCTAATTTGGCCTAAATTTACACTTCCAACTGACACGGTGCAACATTAGCATTCATTTGGATTTGTGTTTTTAGCAACGTGACAAGTCAATATTCACTCACCTTTTAGCTTCATGTTGCTCTTCATCAATTCCAAAGAGGAAAATCGGGCTCTTCAGCTGTTTTTGAAAGGTGTAGAAAGCAAAATTGATTTATATGGGGGACAGCAGAACAAGCTGTAAATACAAATTAAAAATATCACTATATAAAGCTGTTATAGCTAACTTGCTAGCAAACAGTTGGAGCGGACGTGCTGAACGGAGTTGTTTCTAGCAACCTCTCCTTCTAACCCTTTTAAAGGAACATGCCGACTTATTGGGACTTTGTCTTATTCACCGTAACACCCAGAGTTAGACAAGGCCATACATACCCTTCTCATCTCTGTGCGTGTTGTAACTCTGTCCGACGGCCCCACCGGTAGCTTAGCCTAGCATAGATCCTGGAAGTAACCGGTTCCAACTAGCCTACTGCTCCGAATAAGTGACAAAATAACACCAACATGTTCCTATTTACATGTTGTAATTTGTATAGTCAAAAGATGGTTAAAAGATGGCTGTGTCTCATGTGACCTTGTTATTTGTACACGCTGTGACTATACAAATCACAACATGTAAATATTATTTGGAGCAGTAGGCTAGTTGGAACCTGTTACCTCCAGGATCTATGCTAGGCTAAGCTACCGGTGGGGCCGTCGGACAGAGTTACAACACGCACGGAGATGAGAAGGGTATGTATGGACTTATCTAACTCTGGGGGTTACGGTGAATAAGCTAAAGTCCCAATAAGTCGGTGTGTTCCTTTAAGAGAAATATCTGGCTCTTTAGCTGCTAAATGCTACATTCGTTCACCAGCTAGTCTCTAACTCTGTATGTCTCTTACACGTACATGTAGTGTACGTTGTAGAGCTAATACAATTAATTAAAAACAGAAAAATTATGTAATTTCAATGTAATCATTCATACAATTTTTCCAGCAAAAATGTAAAAAAAAAAAAAATCCAAAATGTTTAGGTTTTGGAGTGTTGATTGGACAAAAAAAGCATACAGGAAAAATTCCAAATTTTCTGACATCGAACAAACAATTATTTGATGAATCGATTAATGAAGAACATAATTCATAGATTAATCAATAATGTAAATAATCCTTAGTTGCAGCTCTGGTACAGTGGCTTCATCTGAACTTTTACTTCTGAAAAGGTGATCTGTGTGGGTATGCCACTACAAGCAACACCATTTACATTACACAGTCTTTTGATCCAAACATTTTGATACAAACATTTTGATTATTGCAACTTTAAGCACTCAAGTCCAAACAAACAACAATAAACCTGTTCCTTTAACAAGCTTAAGTTTCAAATAAAGAATAAATGTTAGTCATATTTCCAAGTTTTGCTGCAGAGTACCCCTGTCATTCTTGAGCACATCTCAAGTCTTTTCATTCTTTCTTTTTGAAACCACATCTTATCAAAGGAAATGGACTGTTCAAACCTTTCTCAACTGAACTAATGGAATCTGAAGTGACCATTATTTAATGTACTACAAACGCTAGAAAGACGTTGGAATAGTGATTGAGAACATTGACATGCAAATCAAAAAATGTCAATATCAAAAGCACTCAGCACATATGTATTTCATATAATTAATCAGGATATGAATAAGGTAACATAATATATACTGTATATTAAGTGATCTTGATGTTAAAGTCAATATGCCTCTCCGTAGCTGTCCCCGATATACACCCGACAAACAAACCTCCTTTTCTCGTGCACTAAAATAATAATAATAATACATAATGCATCAGTGCATGCCACATGGATGATGCCAAGTGTACGTCCCACTTCATTAATTCATCCATAATGAGTTTTGCAGCATGTAGGAGCAACTACCTTAGAGGCAGCCCCAAGAGTCAAAGCTAATTAAATCAGAATCTTAAATCCCAATCTACACACATCTGCCTTTGTTTGCAGTGTAAAAAGCAACAAATGAGTTGTGTTCAAGACACACACTCTGTCTTTTAGCTATAGATGTGGATAACTGAGGACACAATTCTACACCACGTGTAAACTCTTTAATTTCCACTCCACAAGTCTGTTCTTTCTGCACAAAAACCCCAAAGGAGATCCAAACCAGTAGGTGTCTCTGTGACACAAACAAATCCCCTATTATTAGACAAGTGCTTCATTGAATGCCAGATTATATTGATCTCCATTTTGTGTGTATACACTCTTGAGGTAGCTGAAAATTCTAATTAACACTATATGTTCAAGTGCTATGCCCTCTGTGCAGTGTGATGTATATTTCAAGATTACAGTAACTAAAAGCCTGTGTGGAGCGCCTCATTGCAGGTGGCTGAGCGAGGCTGGGTTAATCTTTTGCTGTCTATAGTCACCACAGAGTCCTCAAGGACATTATCAACAATAGAGAGACCCTGATTTGTGTGCTGCCCATATCTTGCTATTTTCTCACAAGTGATTAAGAAGCTGGAGCATCTCAGATATTGAGTGGCGAGGCAACCTTTTTTCACTGACGTGCATGCAGGCCTAAATAGAGGTGAAGGTTGTGGGGTGTTTCAGTTGAGGAAAAAAAAGGTAATAACTTTTTTTTTTTGGCCTCATAAATTGTACATTACCAACCTGCATTTCTGTTGATTCAAAACATGCATTAGTTGTGTCTAAACAGACCCTATACATATGTATGCTAATGTTTCTTGAATGATGAATCTGCGTGCATAGAAATCCCCACAATTGTTTATCAGTAAGCAAAAAAAGTTAGAGCACCATGTGCTTGAAATTTGTCTCTGCCAGGTCCCAGCGCTGAGGAGAATCTACGAGCTGGATTAAGATTCTCATCTCACATGCTCTCACAGAATACTTGAGCCCGTGGTTTATCTCTGTAAGAAGAGCTGTCTCGGAGACGACAAGTCGCTGTTTGAGTAACCTAGCGCAAACGTCACAAGTCATCATTAATCATGTGAATGTGTCATGCATCACACAGAGGTGGTTTGCCACATCTGGTCTTTAGTCATATATCCTAATCATCACCGTATCAGCGTTCCAAATCTGTCCACGAATACATTATTCAAATTTAGTTCATTAGAAAAGTAATTTCAGCCGACAGTTAAGTCCACCTCAAACTTGGAGAACGGCCCTAATGGCATTATGTTTCATTGTAATTCTCTGCTCTTGCAGTGGGAATATTGTAGCCATTTACTATCATTCATAATGGCATATACATTCCAAAAATATCAAAGGAGGCATGGGAAGTTAACTTTTCTTTTCGTTTATTTTTATCCAAGCGAAAAAGTCACATTTAAAAAGAAGTTTCTAATATTTTAAGAAGCACTTCTGGTTTCTTTCTGGTCATCTGCTTAGTACGGTGGCCCTGAAGTGCACATCACAACAGCAAATACAAAAACACAACGGCAATTAGGAAAACATTTCAACAAATGATAAACCACAACGGCAAATAGGAAAACAAAACGGAAAATATGAAAACACTTCAACAAATCATAAAACACAACGGCATTAACTTCTACCGGAAAAGGTAGGGCCTATCTAGCAGAGGACAGACGCTCCTGATTGGACAGACGGACTGTCTGTCTTTTAACAGACAGTCCGTCTGTGAAAAGTAGGCGCTTTTCCGTGTTTTTCACCTCTCCTTCCTGTTAAAAGACAGACAGTCTGTCTTTCCAATCAGGAGGGTCTGTCCTCTGCTAGAGTAGAAGTTAATGCTGTTGTGTTTTATGATTTGTTAAGTGTTTTCCTATTTGCTGTTTTGTTTTCCTATTTGCTGTTGTGTTTTATGATTTGTTAAAATGTTTTCCTATTTGCCGTTGTGTTTTTCTATTTGTTAAAATGTTTTCCTATTTGCCATTGTGTTTTATGATTTGCTGTTGCGTTTTTCTATTTACTGTTGTGATTTGCACTTCATGGCCACTGTAGATTAATGATGAAGACATCATTAAACAAAATGAGCTAAAAAACAAAAGCCACTAATATTGTTGTGTTTTTTTCTCGTACAATAGATTTATCATCATTATTAGCCAATACAATCTCTTTCTCAGGTCTTCTAGGACACCCTGTGTGTACTTTCTATCAGCCTCTTATATAACTGTATGACAAATCAATCATAAAATTGTTGTTTAGATTCTTTTGACCGATAGGCCCCTTGAGCCCCGAAGGAGCCAAACAACCACATAACTACAACACACTATAAAATAGCCGAAATAGAAAAGCAGGCATTTCCAGCTGCAGCAATACTGCTGCATGTATGTTTGAATTTCACCGCTGTAATGTGATCTAAAGCTTTAAATCTTACTATTTTATATTTTATGGGTTTGTACAAACATCAGTGGAGGCTTCTGTTGACCTTGAATCAATGTATACTGAATCTCTGTGTAAGTTATTTAAGTGTTATAGGCATTCTTTACTGCAAAACTGTCCGTTTTCAGACATGCAACCAAAGCTATACATCTTGCCTTCAGGGTTTGGCCGGCTTACACTGTGGAATGCTTACCAGAGACAATGCATGATCCATCTGTCTGCAGAGAAAGTCTTCCTCGCCCTTCCCTGAACTAATCTCACATCGCTATAACCACAAGTCTCAATTCACCTGTTGACAGAGAGCTGGAGGCAGATTTTACCCCTGAGTCGAACATCCCATCTCTGCTCCATTCACTAAGGACCAACGGAGAGGAGATTTCATGTGGAGCATGCAGCCCTTGAGGCCTAATTTCAGAAATCCCTGACTTTCTTTTTTTTATTACAGGGTGATATACTCTTCTGTGCATCTGTGCTCTTTAGTTTGACCTCTCTTGTCCTCTAAATCCTAAAGCCTGACACACTTTAGGAAATAATTCATAAAACCCTTTTATATAAGCCTCTATATTTTGTGTTGACTCAACTCTTTAGTTATTGCCTACTAGAGCCAAAACATTTTCAAATATAACTCTGGTCATTCAACAGCAGGCACGGGACTAATTTCCATTTTCTCTGCCTGCAGTGAAAAAAAAAATATAACTGCTAATGGTCCTCAAGTTGACAACGTTGATAGAAGAGGATGCATTTGTTTCTTTCTAAGCCTGACCTGGGAATTAAATGTAAAAAAAACAATATAAGCTACATTACAGTAAAGTTGGGCAACTTCACTTGTGGCTGAAAACTAGACAAGCATACTTATTAAGTCTATAATATCCCAATTTATAGAAGCCTTGCACATACTGTACATGAAACAGCAATTACAAAAGTTCAGCAACAATGACATAATCATGTTATGACATTACTTCATACGTAATATTAATTCCACATCATTGACATAATTTCTTCATCGTATATATGTATACATGTGATCTTTATTGCAAAGCTCCAGGATAATCAGAGGTGAGATTATGTGCAATTAGTTAGATGCGCGATCCCATGAAAAACATGCATCTCCAAATTTGGTGATTTTAAATTTGTCAGACAAACTCAGGGATTCATTTGCCTACTTTTGAAGCTAAGTAAACCAATAAAAAAATCTTCCCTTAATATCAATCTACAATTTTTGAAAACAAGTAAAAGTCCAGCATTTACAATTTTATTTAAGTTAAAGTATAGAAATATTAGCAAAAAAATATACTTAAAGTATCAAAAGTACATGTACACAGTACACAATTTCCCTGTCATTGTTATATTATTATACACTGGATCATTATTACTGATGCATTAACATGTATGAAGTGCTTTAATGTAGTTGGTTGCTGTGAAGCTGATTTTAACTATTTCATATTGTTGGGTAGTTCATCCTATAACGATGCTCCATTTTATAAACTGATCATATGTTTTGTATGTAAAATCTTAAAAGTAACCAGTTACTATAGCTAGTAAATATGCGTAGTGGAGGTGAAGTAAGATAAAATGAAAATACTCAAGTAAAGGACCTCAAAATTCAGGTGTAGTATTGAGTAATGCTTTCCACAACTGAAAAATGCACCGACATAAAGCTGAAAACAGGGCTGTTTCCTTAGCTGATAAAAAGTCAATGCTTTGGAGATTTTTTGGCGAGGTTTTGACAGAACAGGACTATTGACAAAGAGTATCATGAATTGGCAATGTATAATAATGTCCTGACTGTTTGTATGGCTGTAAAACGGTGCAAAATCAAAACTTACAAATGAAAACGAGCTAATTTGATCGCTAGGACTGGCAGAGTGGGAATTCTGCTCAGCCATGACACATTATTCTTCACCAAAAATGGTCTTTACTTGCCACCCTTACGATGTAACAGATAATAGTATTATTGTTATTGCATTGTTGCTGCCTGCGTTGGCCCAGTTGGTGTTTATTTTCCTAACGCTCCATGTCCACAGACGATGGCAGTGATCCATCCTGACTGCCATAGGCTGAGCGACAGATTCCAAACAAGAGGGAACCCCAAGGTAATCATTTGCATTTGTTTTTTATTGCAATCATTAGGGCTCCCCTACCGGGCCTCACCACAAGTCTGTGTGACAGACCCCATGTTTTATCTGAGAGTCAGGGGAGGTATGTTGCTGGGAGCGAGCCGAAGAGTACAGTATGCTGCACTGATAAAGAAAACAGGCTGGCTACCATATATCATAGAGACACTGACATCTGTGTGTCCCTACGAGTGCTTTGTAGAGTTGGAATAGTGCGGAATTATCAATAAAGACAATATGTGATTACAAATGCAGCAGATTCTAATTATCATACTAAGTTGTATTGCCAATTTTCCCTGTCACTGTATTAAAAGGCATGGAATTATTTTAATTTTGCATCATTAAAGGCCGGTACACAACATAGCACAGACTGCCGAAAGCAAGAGAGCACACGAGAGGAAAACTGTGGGGAACAAAAGACAGAGGAACTCTTGATCAAGCTGGGCAGTGTCATGACCTCTCCTGTCCCCCAATGGAGGCCCAGAGATATCACAAGTGGTGCTTGAATGCTGTGTTCCATGGCTGTGCATCAGGATACAAAGATCACCCCAAGCTCTTACTTTCATTTAATTATCTAGGGGTCTTCGGAGAATGGGGCTGTGTGCAAAAAGTCCCTCTTATTCAGCATTATCCTGGGGAAAAAATGACCTCAAAGGTTAGAAAGCCTTCTAGAAAACCTACTTTTCAAAAAGGGTTCCCAGCAGCTGGCCACACTGAGAGAAATTGGTATTGTTCTGGAACTTGTTCTGGGAAAGTACCATGGTGGTATTTTCAATTTTACCATGGCACGTACTGACCATGGCCATGGTAAACTGTACATCATGGTCCATTGCACAAATAATGTAGCATAATGTACTTCAAAATGGAAGTAGTGCTAATTATATACGGCCAACCCTCAATGAAAAGACCCTTGAGTGCTCGTTGAGACTGACGGTAGACTAACATTTGCTTTTTCTTGACTTGTAGCACTCTTAGATTTACGTCACTGTCAAAATGCTTTCAAATATATTGGCCTGTGCAGCATATTCATTATAACAATCCCTCGTATGAATGCACAGTGTGACTATTATACCCCTGTGCTTGTCACAGTGCATGCAGGGTCATTAAGCTTTGATGAAACAATGGCAGGGCCCAAAGTGAGGTGGAAGAAGCCTCCCACGCTGAGGCCAAACTAGACTTACCGCCACAGAATATTATACTCATTCAGCTCATTACAGAGCAAACTAGCGCTTTTCTGACTCCCTTACTCACTTGCGTGTCCCTGCTATCAGCCCACACATGCACCTCTTAATAGATGCCTGGGTCTCCCCACTCTTTTTCTCTGTGTCCTTCTTATCTGTGCTCCCATGGAGGAAGTTTGCCCCTTCTCGTCATCGCTGCTGCTTCTCAATCAACGTGGCTCCAACCTCCAAGACTCATACCAATTTCGTTCATTCCCACGATACAAGAGCAATTACCCTGTTCTGGCCATCTACATCCCTAGCCACACTAAACGCCAACCGCTTGTCACTGAGCCATTGCATTAAAGGTGGAACATCCTTCATTGCTGCAAATGAGTAAAGGAAATGTGACACATGGATCTGTTGCATATTATGGTACATATCCTGTATACAATGTATTGATTGTATGTTGTTGATGATTTATACTGTTAATTTTACAGTGAAGTCGACTTTTAAAGAGTTAAGGGGCAAATACTGTTATGATTCGCTGCTTGAAGCTAGAAAAATGTTTGCGGGTAGCTATCATAGAGGCAAGAACAAGCTAGTGGACTATGAACTAGTTTATAGGTCATGGCATTAATGGCAAAAGTGTCTCTTCTCAAAGACATTCATGGTGTTTGTCATAGCACAGGTAGTATTGGAAAATAATTAGTTGTTAGGTCTAGTGGATTTAATCACCTATAAGCCAAATGGGTGTACCATCCACTAACAGGCCACAGCATGTGCTGAATGACTTCCATTGCCAATAAGCAAGAAAAGGATGCAGGCTTACCTGAAACCCTGGTGAGCTCGACTCACTTATCACCGCTCCACTCATGGCTTTATTAAGCCAGCATTCATCATCCCTTTTCTCATGTCAACAACAGTTCATTTAGGTTAACCAATAGACAGTGACTAAACTAACCAAAATACTTCAGGGATGAAGGTTATCATTCGTTGGTCTCAAACAAGCGGGAACCTCGATGCTGAAATGCAGAAGTGCCAAAAACTGCTGCTCCATCCCCCCTCTACCTCTTTGCCCATTTTTGGATTAGCCGACGTCAGGCACTGCCAAGATGGCGACAGAGGCAGCCTCCAAGAAAATCAGGCAAATGATTCCTTGAAGGAACGTTGTTGACTGATAGCCGACTGGAAATATTGTCTGAAGGCTGCAAAAAAAAGATCAAATGCTCACCAGTAACACCCTCTCTTAATTATTCGTAAGAGAGTCCCTGCTCATCTTTTTGGCAGAGGTCACTGCATAGGTCTCCACAGTGGGAGGGTGCCAGGGGTGGACAAGATCTGTGCTGAAGTAATGAGGACTCTGGATATCAGGGTGTCATGGTTGATACAGCTCTCAAATGACATTGAGATTTCTGGAACAGTGACATTGGACTGGAGGGCTGGTTGATCGTCTTTGTCTTTAAAGAAGAGCCCAGAGGGTACTTAGAAACAACCAAATCCACAAGATCACAAAGCCTCTTTGGAAGGAGGACCAACAGTGTGGATTCATCCCAGTCACTGAAAGGTGGACTAGCCTGTAACCCCATTACAAAAAACAACAGGTCAGAAGAGATTGATAATCGTCTCTTTGTGCATTTTATGTTCCTAAAAAAAAAAATGTTCCCTAAGGGTTCCAATGGGAATTTGTATTTGGAGCATTGGAGTTGCTGCTGGTTCTGCAAATCATTCACTCTTATGAACCTTAATACAGCTCTCATGTAGAGTGACAGCATGTCTGTATTCTTGTTCTTTCAAGGTAGAGTTTAGTCTCCTGCAAAGTGTCCTTCCAAGTGTCAGGACACAAAGAGATCTGGATAGCCTCGATAGGCAGTACATCTTCAAAGAGGGACATTTTTTGCCTCATTCAATGTGGTTTGCTCCTCAGTGTAATGTCTAAATCCAAATATACATTTATATCTGTCAAAACGTGGCCTTGCCCACACAGATGGGGATTGAGCAGCTGCTCCAAGTGGAAAAGTTCAAATGTCCCCGGGTGTTCTCCACCTCTGATTGTAAAATTGTGAGATTTACTGCATCTAAAATTGTTTGGAGCAGTGGTAGCAGTAATGTTATTTCAGACCGTGATGATAAATAGAGTTGGGCAACAAAGAAAAGCTCTTGATTTAACAGTCAATCCTTGTCCAGCTAAAGTTATATTTAAGGGATCAAAAGAATAATGACTATGATGGTGTTCCACAGCTAGGTCAAGTCTTTGTGACTCAGGGATACAGGACAATGTCAGTCACATTGTCTGCACTCTGCTACTCATAGGCGCCGATAGTATTTTCCGTGGGTGCTCTAGCTCCGGAGCACCCACGGAAAATACTGAGCACCCATGTGTGCCAGACTGCCAGTAGACTACATTCATTTTAAATGAAACATTGCAGTTGGTGCTAAGTGGAGCGTCTGTCATAGTGTGATTGGTTATGTTGGTGGCATTGATTTTTAATTTCCCACGAAGCTGATTGAGGTTACGTGTCAGTTAAACTTCTCATCTCCAATCCTATCTGTATTTGTGAGAAGTGGCGCCGTCCTGAGTTGAAAGCCTACTTTACGGCTTTGTTATCCAGTTAATAGGCGCGTGTGTTCGCGTCGGCCGCTGTCCATTTCCTAAGATTCTGAAATGCAAACAATTTTTGACTACTTTTGTTTTTTTTAAATGGCGTGCGCCTGTGAGCACCCGCGGAGGAAAACATAAATCGGCGCCTATGCTGCTACTTCATATTTAGGGTAGCTTGTTGGGGTAGTTTGGGCTCTTGAGCTCTTCCTGCTGGAGGTGTAACAGGATAAAGACCATGGACGAGATGTTTAGACGACTGCAGATTTTTCATACCATTGCAGCTCCTCTTACACTTGTGGCCTCCCATTTACAGAATAGATTTTTTAAATGTGTTTAATTATGCACAGGGTATTAAATGGCTTTGATCTAAGCTGCATTAGCAGTCTTTTAACTCCACTAAATATTTCGAGGCCACTCAGGTGCTTAAATGGAGCGCTCGTGTCCATCCTAACTCCAAGATACAATCAGGACGAGACGTGTCTTTTAACATCGTACTGGTGTTCCCTTTTTTGTTACATATACAACTCCAATTTAAACCTTTAGATAGGATGATAAAACAAATCACTTTATTCTGACAGTTCACAGATTGTATTGTTGTTTCTTGTTGTTGGCATAGTCTGTGACTTTGATTGATTCTCTTGATTGATTTCCTCTAGCGCCCCCCTGAGGTTGACATTTGTGGTTTTGGGTGAAATGTCTTAACAACTATTGGATAGATTGCCATGAAATTTGGTTCCCTGCAGGATGAATTTTAATTTGGTTGTTCCCTGACTTATCTAGCACCATCATAGGTTATTTTTCAGTACTTTGGTTTATGTCCAAATATCTGCAAAAACTACAAATAATGAGTACTTTGTGTTAAGTGCTACAATGCAAATCTTAGAATGCTAACATCTGCTACACTGAAATGGTAAACATTATAACCGCTAAACATCATCATGTTAACATTGTTATTGTGAGAATGTTAGCATCCTGATGCATTTAGCTCAATGCTACAGCACAGTCTCAATGAGTCCCTAGCATGGATGTAGACTTGTTTGTTTTACTCCTGTTTGTTCGTTATATTGGCTCTTTTTATATTTATGTGTTCTTTTATTCACTGCCATGTGGAATAGTCTTGAGGTATCTCTTAATATATGCTCATAAAACTTTAAACTTAATGATTAACTTACATTTTAAACTAGACAAGGATTTTGCTGCAACCACAATGCACATAAGCGAAAAGAACATTTTAAAATGTGTATGACATTAATAGGTGCCAGGGTGGCAGGTCGTGGGAGGATTGTTCTTGCTGCAATGAAAGGATAAATACCAGAAATCCAACAAACTGTATAGTATTTTGTGTAGCATACAATGGCTAATCTTTTTTTTAAATGTAACTTTCTATCTGTCAGTTACACCATGGCCAAATCTTTGACCTTACTGCAGACAAATCCAAAGCTCCAAAGTTTTCAGCAACTCAATAACTCATAAGTATAAAGGGTTAATTACCCAAAGTGTAGCTTGTATTTCTATCCAAACTTGCTGAACTGAGGGAATCAGTGCCTTTCACACCCACACACAGGCCACAGCAAGCATCCTCACTCTGTCCTCTGCATGTTCATCTTGAACATAATTAATCAGGAAGACAGCAAGCCAAAGATAAAAACAACATTAGTCAAAAATTACTCCTGACCTTTTCTCAGTTGCACAATAAGCATCCCTTTTGGTTTTCAGTAAATCAACTCTAAATGAGAACACATTTTACAACTCTGAAACTTTCTTTCCATACACGATGGACCTTGTTATCAAGACACCGTGTCCTCCAGTATCTCCCCCGTTTAAACGTGTTTTGCTTTTAACTTTCTATTTTTAAGAGTTCAAAGGAGCTATCTTTTTGGCATTCAGAAAGTCTAGACTCCTGGAGACTCTGAGGGTGTTTCACTAGCTGTTTGATGGGAAGTTTTGCTAGAAACAGTAGATAAAGCCACAGATGCATGTTAACACTTGTTGGCGCCATCTGTGCCTTACGTTGTAATGGTACTCGCTCTGCTGTTTGCTTCTTAATGAGGGCAGATTGTTCCCTTTGATAATCATATAATGTTTTTGCCTCTGTATACACATTTTATTTATCTAATGTCGTAGCTTAAAGATCACATACATAGAATACTTTTATTTGAAAACGTTTGGCATTAGATGTCATCTCATGGACTAAGGTTGACTGTTCATATCTCACTTCAAGTTGAGTCGAAGGCAAAGCACTGTAGTAAAGCGGAATATCAAGTGAGCAGAGAGAGAGAGTTTAATAATACAAGATCAGACGTCTCAATAAACACGTGTGAATAATAACAAATTCCCTGGAAACGTCAGGACAATAATGCAGCAGCTGTTTGAAAAGTCTGGTTAATTGAACATGTCATCCTGAGGGATTATTTCCAAGGCCTTAATATATGTTGGAGGAATTGTGACCAACAACACGCTGTCTGTGTTTTAGATATGCTACATATAATACTGACAGAGTATACTGTAGATGTGAAGGATAGAAACATTCTGTTAACAATGACAGTGCATTGACGATAGCATTTTGGAGAGAAACGGTCTCAACTTGTCAAAATGTCTCGCCGACGTCTTCATATTATATTAAGCTTGAAACCATGAATGAACATTCTTTTCTGTCTCCTTATATCGGGAACAAAAAAGACAATTGTGTCCTGTGCCATAATGGGGAATGTCAGGCTGACTTTGCACTGAGCAGATCCATTCAAAATGAATTGTAAATGACAGAAAATGTGACTTTGACAGTAATCTGGGATAATTTTCTGAGGATCAGAATGCATTTATGGCTCGTAATTCACAGCGCTGCCCGGATATAAAACTCAATCAAATGGAAAAGTTTAGACAGGCATTGTTGAAACTGTTTTTTTACAAAGTCTCCTATTAATTATAGCTGAAGTAGTTGGAAGGTGTTATTCTAAGGGATGGGATTTCTAATGCCGTTTTCTAGCTGTTCAAAAATGAAACAAAAAAACATTGTTACTTACAATGACCTCAAGTTGGCTAACAATAATCTCCTTGATGGTTTTACCTTTTAAATAGCTAAATTACCTTTTAACGTATTAGGTAATCAGTGTTTTGAATCTGTTTGTTTGTTAAAGAAGTCATTTTGGGAAATATGGCAGAGAGTTAGCTGAGAAGATTTATGCCACTTTCATGTCTGTATGGTGAATATGATTGACTGCCAGCAGCCGATTAGCTTAGCTTAGCATAAGGGAGGAGAACAAGGGGCAAACTGATTTCTGATTCTGTCCAAAGTTTATAAAATGTAGCACCTCAGAAGCTCACCAATTAACACGCTATATCTTAAATACAACTTCCTCACCCAGAAAACAACTCTTTAGGTCAATTGGGCAAGCAGCTTATAACGACTCATATTTGTGTTGTTATTTGTTGTTAGGCGGCAAGAGCAGACAAGGAAGTGAGGTGACAAAGTATAAGAGCGCCAACGGTCATATTTCTCATTTGGGAAGTAATTGGAAATCGCCCTATTCTGTCGTTAGGGAATGAGGATGTGTTGTGTGTATAATCTGCACAAAAATGTAAGTGTGAAAACAAAAAAAATCACAGTTTTTTATGCCGGGCCGTTTGTTGGCTTGGAGCAGCAAGCTTGACAACTGGTCCTGGCATAAAACGGCAAATTTTACACTTCAGTGTTTGTATGGAATAAAGTTTTGAGATTTAAGGTTAAAAAACAGAGGCATGATAACAACCGCGTAAAGACTCAAGCACACTGTCAGAAATCTACTCCCGTCTTTTCTGCGATTAAAAAATGCCGATTCTGTGTCTTGGTCTCTAGTCTGCAGTGGAGTTTACCCACCGCTGCTATTACGATTCATCGGGGGAAATCAATCAGGATAGCTTAATCGCCCCTTTGAAGTTACACGCATTGATGCACTGTGCCGCTATCGCCACCATTTACCTCAGAGGTGTCTACATATTGAATAGCAGGTGTTGTTTGTAATGGATTAATTCCAAGTCTCCATGGAGAGAGGGGAATTGCAAGTCAAAAACTGAATTATCATAATTAAGTCATCATTTTTCAATCGATATGAAAAAAGCAAATTGCATGGTGCTGACTGTATATGACTGTAATGAAAGCCGTAAACGCACACTTCTGCTGTCATGCAAATCAGCAGCTCATGACAAGATTGCAGCTGAATATCACAGGGAGACAAAAACTCTGATTGATGGACATTTTCAAATCTGTTCAAGAATTTCTTAAAACAATATTTGATATTTACATGGCACTCCAACTCATCCTCTTCTCACCTACCTTAGCTCTGCATGTTATACATGTTTTAGATTGCACACTATCCTGTACATTGCACTGCATATGTGTAATTCATTCATCATTCTGTTCTGTTGCTCTTGTTTTTGCAGATACCACGCCCTTTGCACAACGCTTATCCCCACAACAACCTCAAGTGTACACATTGTATATGTTTGTTTTTTGAAATACATGAATATTCTATTTTCTTCCTTCAGTTCTACTTTTTATCTTCCACTTAGTTCTATTTTATTTGTTCATTCAGCTCTTATGAATCATGTTTTATTAAGTTTATTCTGTTCAGCTGGAGGAACAATTACAACAACCAACAGTGTTGGGAGCATTGGATAGAAAAGTAAGGCAATTACAGTAATGTATTACTTACTAACTCATTACTTATTAAATTCCGGTAGTATTATACCTGTTATAATCTCAGTTATGCAAGTTACAATGCCTTTTCACCCCAAATGAAGTGGTGTTATGTTTTTTTTTTTTTTTAATTCACCAACACCGCGAAACATTTCGGCACCGAAGAAAAACATTTCTGAGGTTATTTTGGTGAAAGTAACGCAAAGGTAGTGCAAAACATTACAATTCAGAGACCGTAATATTGTAATAGAACTAATTACTCTCAAATGACAGTAACTAGTAATCTATAATGTATTACATTTTGGAAGTAACTTTCCTAACACTGACAACCAATAATACTTTCAACATGTGTATAGACGTGTGTATTGTGTTAAGTCGGACCTAAAACATGTGAACCTATCCATTAACCAGGGGGCAAAAATAGGTTCTATTGCAATTAAAAAAGAAAAGTGATGTTTTGCGCCTGCTGATGTGTTGATTGCGTATATCGAATTAGAAGATAATGAGCTTGACACCCAAACAGCCGTGTATCCTGGAGGAACTCTCTGCACAGTAGGTGCTTTGGCAGCAATCTCCCAGTTTTTACAACAACCCTGAACTGTCTCTATAATCACTTTGTCTTCTCTGTCTTTCTACAGTAGGATTGAGCATCGAGAACCGGTTCCAACTTGGAATAGTTTCAAACATTACGATTCCAATGGAATCGATTCTTTATTGGAATCGTGTGGAATCGTTTCGAATCTGATCATCGGTTCCAAATTTAAAACACACAAGTTTTGGTTTCCGTAGCGACCACCGTACTTCCAGCCGCTTGTTGTGTTGCAGCCACGGAGCACAGTAAGCGGCGCTCTAAAGTGTGGCTTTATTTCACGTTGAAAAAGCCCGTTAAAACTGTAAATCGCCACTGAATAAAAATAAAATGTTCCTCTTATCTGTGAAATATAGTCCAGTCATTTTATGAAAAAAGTTAGGAGAAATTGCAACAGAAGCAAAGTCAAGTGATTTTGTATCCTCAATATGTCCTGAGTAAGCAAAAAAAAAAAAAAAAAAAAAAAGAATCCCATTAGGGGAAAGTTTTAAAAAAGACCCAAATATAGCCTATTCATACTTTTTCTCACGTGAATAGGGTAAACATTTTAACCTTTAGATATCGCCATGAAAATTATGGAGTTGATTATTTACATCAAGACAAACAAAAAATGTATTACAAGTTTTTTGAAATTGTTTGTTAACATGGGCAAACAGTGCTTAATCTAAGTACGTATGTGCTAATTTGCATAAATACCACAACAGATCTAAATTAATGAATGTATGAATAGGCTATATTTGTTTTTTTTTCCAAACTTTCCCCAAATGGGATTCTTCTGGGCTTATTTTTCCCTTACTTAGCACATGTTGAGGATACAAAATCACTTGCGTTTTCTTCTGTTGCAATTTGTCCTAGGTTGACCCCCATTTTGGCTTTAAATGACTGGACTAATTAGCATGTCACCCGTTTCAACTCCAGCCCTCAAAGAATCGGAATCGATAAGAAACGGAATTGAAAGGAAGAATCAGAATTGGAATCAGAATTGTTAAAATCAAAACAATGCCCAACCATACTCTACAGTATTTCTTACTCACAAACACGTACTATAAACTCCAGGGTTCCAGAGCTTTCCATCACTTGAGTGAAATCTAATATTCCATCTCCACAAGGGTCTGCAGCAGCGAATCAGAGCAACATCAGACAACTGGAGCTGAACGTGTTATCAGTACTATAGCTGTTTACATGCAATCATGTAATTATTGTCCTCACCCTGATTATGCACATAAACCTATTATGTTGTTTACAAGCATTGTGTGCAAAGTACGTTAATAATTCCATCTTAATCCAATCTGCCATCTGGTAATTGATTAAATATAATGATCGCCTATCTGCTACAGGACATAAGTGATGTGAGTCCTCCCCTTCTTGCTCTTACTGTCATACTGATTGCATATCTGCATATTATCAGGTGCGTTGATATGACAAACCTTAAAGGGTGAATTCACCCAAATAACCAAAACATATTTTCCAATAAACACTTACTCAGAATATTTTGGCTTTATCTGCTGAGGTTTTGAGATATTCACCTATGAGATTTGGTCCAACAATTGATGTGGCAAAGTCTTGCTTGTAGTGCTAAAAATAATAAAAACATTATGTACACATATACTGTATGTACAAATATGGATCCTACTTTTAATGTCACCAGTTTGAGGCCTGCAGGGGACATTTGTTGCATGTCTAATTTGCTTCGGCATTTTGGACTCCAGATTTGCAGATTTTTCATAGAAATCTTAAAGTCAAAGAGGCCATCACTAACCTGAAGCGCCAGGCTGTCACACACACCTAAATTGATTGGTTCGTTCTGCTGCTGCTAAGACACAAACACATAAACATCCTGAAAAGTTGGATTTTTATGTGATAAATGATCCCACAATCTCGTAATATTATAGCCATCTTCTTTAAATCTGTTTCTCACAATTCCCCCAGCTTCAGGGCTGTGCATTACTGAATTGGTGGAATACCCCTTTAAACACTTAGACACTGTTTTTGGTTGTTATAGTGAAAAAAATGTGGTTGTGTGTTTTGAAAACCTCAAGCCAGCGCCACAGATTTTTGCAAACTGTCTCACATTAAGCAAACACAATGTAAGTGCTTCTCAGACAACTGCAATCTACAAGTATAAATAAAACATGAAATTAGCAATAGATTTTACTCTGTGGCGACTTCATACACACACACACACATTCCCCGACATAAAACATAAATGTTACATAACAGCAAATTAATGCATTATGAAACTCTGAGGCGAAAACTCTCTAGAGTGAGCCAGAGATTTGTCTGATATAATGTATCAGGAGACATATTACCTCAGGGACTGTCGCCCTACCAGGCCAGCCATGATAAATAATGCAACAAAAATACATCATCATGATGTTTCTCTTTATCCAACATGTGTAGCTGTCAACTTTGATCAATAAGAACGCACTAAAGGCGATGGTATATAAACACAGTCCTTTTTGTCTTTATTCATGCTGTTGAACCAAGAAACACTGCAAATGAGACATTTAGATGCAAAATATGTCAGCCCTTAAGGCCCACAAGAACTTTTAAGTTTGACCTGGGTAGTGCAGGAATACTGTTATCAAGATAGAAATACCAAGAAGGAGAGGGACTGAATGGTCATTATTGCACAATGATGTTCTCTGAGGTTTGAGGCTTTCAAAATACCAATTTATATAACACACTCCACATTCACTGTACGTCCACTCTTAGCGCCGCCATATACCTGTTACACGCAGACCACGTAATAAGATGGAAATTTGAAATTCAAATTTCTTTTCTCTCATCTCTCATCACACCGTTGTGGTGATCTAAGGACCCACCCATCAATTTTGACTGTCAGATCAAAAAGGTCTTCATTTGCATCGGCTCGTGTGAATTTTCATCTCGCATATGGAAGTTCTCATTGTCTGCGAGACGTTTGAATAATTAAAACAATGTGGTGTAACTGAAAACATCCTTATGCTTCTTACTTTGAAGCCTGCATGTCAAGGATGTAAAAAATAAAAAGGACATTTTTAACCTTAATGTTCTGTTATGGTCCTCATTTCACAAAAAAACATTACCATTGCTTTATCACCATGATACTTTAACTTATTTGATGAGAATTTCTTATAAACATGATTTTGAACTGATGACATGTTTCAGAAGTCTGCTACAGAAAATGACACAATACATCTGTTTGGGGTCTCAAAGACTCCAGCTGGTTAAATGCAATGGAGTTTCATCTTCTCTGTATCTGTGATGGTGTTTACAGTTCTCTTTACACAGCACTACCCTCCTAAATCCAAAATAAATCTATTTGGATTTCAGTTATTGGAGTTTTTATAACCGTAAAAGGTTTGACTGGGAGTCGAAGGGGAACTTCGGTATTAATCAACCCATGTTTTTGTATCTAAGTGTCTAATAGGGATCACATTTTTTTTAAATTGGTCCAGTATTGAGCGAGAGCGCTGCAGCTGGCAGCTGCGAAACAGGCCATGCCATGTCATCGCACAGACAATTGACGCTGACAATTGCATGTACGTCCCCCACAAGTGCATGTTTTTGCCACTGACAGGCTCAGGTTATTATAAATGTCTGACAACATTCTGGAAAGATGGAGAAGTCTCGTTCTGAAATCTCGCGAGAGGTGACTTGTTGCCGGAAGGCAACGGTGGAAAGAGTTGCTGGTGAGAGTATGTTGTGTTGGGGTACAGAAAGCGTAGTGTCTAAAAGATTTTCAGTAAAAACAATGGTGCGTTTTTGAACATTTTCCAATTGTGCCAACAAAATGTCCCGCAACACTTTGCACAGCGTTCTTGACTACTGATGTTGGATACGGATACAGGCTGAAGTTGTGGCTAGTTGTGCTATAAATGGATCCAAACACTTCGCTCCACTATCATGTCTGCAGTGACCATTTTAACCAGGATGTCTACTGCCAACCGATGAGGACAAGAAAGCCCATACCAAAAAAAATGCTGTTCCAAGAGTGGAGCGCTGCAGACAGAGCGGAGGTAATGTTATTAGCTAAAGTTACTCTGTTGACCTGGCATCAGTACACATTAGCAATTAATCGTTTTCAAATCAAAATCGCGATTTGAAAGAATGCGATTAATCGTATGTGCAATATTTAGTTATATTTAGTTTAGTTTAACATTTTTTATTCCTTTTTTTATTGTTATATTTACAATTATTTCATAAGATTTATGCTGACATAAAGTTACATATTGTCCCATGCTTATTAAAAGAAAAACACTTATTGCTGGCAATTCATATCTATGTTCTCATCCTTGCATAAGAATATAGAGCCGTTTTGATGGTGTCTCATGTTATAATGCTCAATGACATGTTTTATCTGTTACACAGTGAATATTGAACTAAAGCTAAACTTAAAAAAAAAAAAATCACAAATCGAATCCTTATCGCATTATCTGGCAGAAAAAACACTATTTGATTTTTTTTCCCAAATTGTTCAGCCCTAATACACATGAAAACATGGCGGGATATCGGCAACTTCTCCCTCTTCCCATAATGTCAGACACATAACAACTATCTGAGCCTAGTTACAAATGCCTCGTGCAATTACACTGCAGTCTGGTACGTGACTACCAGCTTGAACACTCTCACTCAATACTGAACCAATTTCAAAAATGTGTTGTCCCCATTACACACAAAACATGGGAAACCTAGCTGGTGTCCAAAACAGTCTCTATGTAGGATAACATACTGTATTTCTTTGAGTTTTTGGCAAACTAAAGAAATATATGTTTGCGTTGACCATATAGCATAGGAGGTCAACAATGTGTTCTTATTTGGCAAAATAACAATGCTGCATGGTAATTTCCTATTTTGTCACCTTCATCAAATCTGCAAGCTGAGTTTGACGCAAAGTGAAGGGTTACCAGTTCAATACTTTTTACATGTGAGGTCCATTTCGCAACTATTTTTACATATACAGTACAGCAATGGAGCCTGTGAGATCGGTGTGGAGCAATGAGGACACTGTTACCTTCCTCAAATGAATGCATTAAACCAAAGCCAAATCATGTTTTTTTTCATATATTTTTTTTATTAATTTGATGTTTAATTGGTGCTCTTTTAATTACATTGCAGCGTCTTTTCTGCAATGGTGTAGTGGCACCATACTGGAGAATTAGAGCCTCCAACTTATTCACATTACCAGTGGTGGATAAAAAAAACGCACATTAATTAGCATTTTCTTTTATCGATTTTCTGAAAATTTGTTTATAAATTTGCTATTAATTTGGATGGAAACCCGACTGATTTTGTTGACTAACTGACCAGTTAATAAAACACAAGGGTTAAAAGGGGAAGTTCACCTATATCTTAAGATATCAATAGTTCTCTCAGTTACAATAAGAGTTTTTGATACAGCATTAACTTCTCAAACTGCCGCAGCCTTTCTTTCACTGTATTCACTTCCTCACTCCCCATGAGCCCCCTCTGTCTGAAACAAGCAAGTGTGATTAGCATCAGTAAACCCGGCACAGCTCTCTGAATTAGAATCCTGCCGCCAATAATAAAGACCAGATAGAATGATGAAACCAAAGATTCAACTGTACTCCTCATGTGGTGCGGCCTCAGAGAGCCATGGTGCCCAGGGCTCCGAGGACTTTCTCTGAGGCATCTTTTTGATGTAAAAGTCAAGGAGTGCCCTATGTATTGCACAGGCAGCCTAGCCCCTGCCTGACCAGGCTTTAATAGCCTATGATCAGAGATCTATTACTCACATCTTAGAAATGGGCTCAGGGAGCATAGTCATTTGCCATTTTAAATTGATCTGTTCTTTTGGTTTCTGGTCCGATGAGACAAAATCTCTCAGTTTCAATTTCCACTGGCGATACATTACTATCAATACATTATTAGAGTAATATCATAGGTTATTCCGTGGACTCCGATTTGCATAAGTATATGCATTTCATTGCAGCACGGGCAAAAGGTTTTTAAGTGCTGAATACAGATTGTGCAATGTGTCAGAGAGGACCGTTGGATAGTGTTGAACTTCCTGTGGGCGAGCTCTCTCCCAGTTGTGTCTCTTCCTGCCCAAACATTTTAACATCATTCACGACGAGCTGGGACAGAGAGGCACACAGGAGGGTTTGGAATACATTTGGCTGAGGTAACAAATTAGCCCCCTCTCCTCCTGCTTTACCTCTTCTCTTTTCTCAGCAGGGGGCCACAGTTGTGTCAGTCCTGTCTCCTCTCCTGTTTCCCTTCAGACAAAATTGTCCATGCTGATCAGCCTCACTGCTGCAAGACAGAGAGGATATAAGGAATCAGAGAGGGAGAGCTTAGCATCTTGTGGCCAGATTATGAATATATTCAACATGCCGCGAAAAGACTGCGACCCAGCTGTTGTAGGGATATTTCATATTACCATCTTCCACGTGTGAGGCAATAATTGTGTGAATGAAAGCAATGCATAATATGTTTTCATTTCCCTTTCTCCCTTTCTACACAGGCAGCTGTGGACTTTTATTTGAATGAGCTAAAAAAAACAACCTGCTGTAATAATCCAACATTTTGCTGCATGAAGGTAATGTTCTCATTCTAGCTGAGCTCTGTAAATATTCTCTCACAACTGTTGTTATAATGTACAATAACTGAGTAGCAGGTGTGTACCACAAAGAAACACACACACACTTTCCAGTTTTATTTTGACAGCAGAATGGCTCATTTAACCGTATCCCAGAAAAGTCTTGAAGTCATGAAAACTGCATTAATCTTTTAGTAGAGTTATGTTATAGTAATATGATTGAGCATGTTCACACAGGAAAATAAACTTTTTCATTCATGCCATACTGTGCTTTACAAAGCTGTAGAGCTAGTTCAGTATTTTAAACTCCATAAAAAATATAAAAGTGCCTATTTCCATACCTATACCTCACAGGAGGATTACAGTAAAGTGTGCAGAATGCTGTTAACAAGTTGTGACAAAGCTTTTAAGTAATTGTAAAAAAAAAAACTGGATCCATGCCAAACGTCTAATGTTTTTCCCCTCGTTTCATACTCCGCTCATGGCCGTCTCCATTGCACTTAAAAGGACCTGTAGCTATGCATCAACAAAATGGCTTAATTTGAGTAAACAAGTGACTTCAAAGCCACAAAGGTGTCGCAGTAAATCCAAATAAATTAATTTTGTTATCTGTTAATTACATTGTGTGCCATTAGAGATTGTTAGAGTGAATTATGGCCCACTCCACCATTTACTAACTTACATAGGTGTTGGATTAATATTTAAGTCTTTGACATGGAAGAGGAGATCATTTAGCACCACTCCAGCATGTGTGCTTCTATGATTCACATGCACTTATGGAAAATGAATCTTTTATTATATTTATATTTTCACATTGAACGCTCTGGTTCTAGGCAGTAATGAAATGTACATTATTAACAATTACATTGTTTATTCAGCACAATGAATGAATGCCAAATAAACAATTTTGAACACTAATATGAAATAATATAAATAAATAGCTGTTACTCGTAACTTTAAATAGCCTGCAGCCACTGACAGATTATAAGAATGGGCCTCTGGACACAGACATGTAAACGGCCCGACACTCTCCTAGGAGCAAGACACCCAGACGGCATCATTCATTGTCATTTTGTGTCTCGTTATGCATCTCTGGTCGTTTTGCATCTCTCTGTGGTAGTTTTGCACCTCTTGTTGTTTTGTCTCTCTTTGTGGTCGATTTGTGTCTTTTTGTGGTTGTTGTGTCTCTCCAACACATTCTTACTCCCATCGTGTACAATATGGACGCTTGGCCATGTGCCTTTGGCGTTGTTTTTGACGCTATAATTCTCCTTTAGCGTTTTATCTAAACACGCTTTATCTAAACATGCTTGGTCGGGACAGTTCGGAAGCACAAGAACGGGACAGTTAGGTTTAGGGAAAGAAGAACGGGTCAGTTGGGTTGAGGAAAAGATCGTGGGTGGGGTTTTAAAATGTTTCAGTGACACGCATGACAAGACTGGGACAACAACCCCGGTCTCCTGGGTGAAAGTCCTGTGTTGTTTGACCCATCCACCAACCCCACCACCTTCACTATGTGGAATTTCTGGCTTTCGTACTACTTGCTTCCATTGTCGCTCTTAATGCTACGTCCTCTTAAAGCGCCGCGGAGCTGCTGCTCTGCCCGGTGCAATCCATACACACGCTGAAGGGTGGTTTTTGCGTCATATCTGACGCTGACGGGCATATCCCAAGCGTCCGTATTTTACGAGTTGGGAGTAAGAACAGGTTAGTCTCTATTTGTGGCCCTGTTGTTGTGGATTTATATTGATGTCTTTTTGGGGTCATTTTGCACCTCTTGTTTTTGTTTTGTATCTTTTTGTGATCGTTTTGTGTCTATTTGTGGTAGTTTTGCTTCTCTTTGTAGTCATTTAATTGACTTTTCAGCAACAATGTTAAAGCAACACTATGTAACTTTTCCCGCTTCAGTCCCCCTACAGGTTGTCTCATTGGAACTACAGCTGCAGCTAAAAGTTACATAATGTTGCTTTAACAGTCACTTCATGCAGAGGCTCTGGGCCTGTAATCGGTAGGCCTGTTCAGTAATCCATCCATGATACTAACAAGCCAACTACCGCTCACCTTTTGGTAGGGGTTGACCAGGGATGGCCAGTCAGTTTCTCGGGGGGCGTACCACCCCTCTGGCCCCTGTCATTATGTCAGTACATCATGACAGTTCACGCACTATCCATGCCACTTCCCCCGAGGATACCACTACGCAGCAAGAGAGGAAGACTCCAGAGATAAGGTCTTATCTCGTTTTATACAACTAGACAACTCGTACAGAACCTTATCAGTGTTACAGTGCGTGTATCACAATAGGCTGAGCCACATTTTCAGAGTGTGTTAAGTCTAAATGAAATATGGCGACAATTATCTAGTCGCCTGATATTAGAATTGGCAGCAAGATACTTAATGGGGCCAGTGCAGCAGAATGATGTTGTAGTTGTAAAGCCTATGTGTGACATCCAATGACTGTCACCGCCTCTGTTGACCTAATTCAATTTTCTTTTCAATTACCTGTAGTATATTACCATCACAGCCATTGGTATTGTGGTATAAATCACCCAACCGGACCCTGTGGCTACAGCAGACAGGCACCCCACTGGGTGATGTAGAGCTGTGTCCTGTCTGGCCCCTGACTCCCTTAAATATATTTTAGATTAAAGAAAAGAACACAAACACTCACGACCCACATTTCAGCAGCCAGACTATGCCGCTGGGCCCCTTCATAGGAACGTAATGTATAATTACAGTGACTCAAGGTTAGATGCAGACAAAACTGATAGCGGAGAACAAAACTCAATGAGTTCTGGGATCTGAGGATTATTATTTGGGGATGTATAATTAAAAAGGCCTGGGTGTAAAGTACTCCCAGTCTTGCGTCTTTGTTTCAATCTTCACATCTTAAATGCTTGTGGCAGGTTCAATGAGGTGAATGGTGGTCAACCAGTGGGGGGGCTGTTGACTTGGTTGTGTTGCCAGTGTCACCTCAGTGTCCTACTGAGGTGAGAGCATTGATTTATTCAAAAGGGAAGACTGGTGAGCAACCAGGTTTGAAAACACCCTTTAATCAATAGGGGCGGTTTATCCAGTGTGCCTAATGTGTGAGAAGAATTAGCCATGTTGGCATATGATGTGGGTACAGACAAATACAGTGTGTGTGTGTGTGTGTGTGTGTGTGTGGGTGGGTGGGCTGGTGGGTGGGGGGTGTATGCTAAATGAAATGTTGTGCAGAGGTACAGGCTTTTGAAATGCCATGTGCATCAGTGGTGAAGGTGTTGGTAGGTTTTATTGGCAGGCAAAGTCAAGGTTAACAGGCTGAGCTGTTGTGTCTTTTGAGCAGTTGAACCAGTATGCTCAGTCACAGTTTATATTTTATTCACATCATAGACTGTAAAAATAATGGACATATCATTAGTGACGTCACCCATTGGTTTATAAGCCGGGAGTTTGGCATTTGGCCGTCGCCATCTTGTTATTTTAGAGCCAGAAGTGACCGCATTTGGTTAAGAGGGCGGAGCTGGGGAGGATTATTCAAAGTCACTCTTGTGTATGGTTGCAATGGCACTGCTCTAAACTAAACGCTAAGAGGGAAACTGTTTTCAACCGGGTGACTCAAGTCATTCAGCAGAGTTTTGCTAGCGGGTAAACAAGGAAGTCCTTCGGTTGTCAAGGTGCTAACGACAGTTATACAAGACACTTTTAGGCAAAAATGTTCGCATTGACTTTGATGATGTGAAAACACAGTGAGAGGGACAAAGATTAATACAAAAACATGGATAACAACCAAAAACAAGTTCACAGCTATTTTAATGTACACAATGCCCTGGTTAGCATTGCTAAGCCTTTGTCCTAAATGATAGTTCGGCGTGTAGCCACGTCCCTAAAAGTTCAATCATTGATCCATTTGTAGCAATTTGTTGTCCACGACTTTGGTCCAGATTGAAATATCTCAACAACTATTTGATGGATTGCCATGAAATGAGGTACAGATATACTTAGTAACCACAGGATGAATCCAACTGACTTTGGTGAGCCCTTAACTTTTCCTGTAGCGCCACCATCAGGTCAAAATGTTGACTTATTGAGAGATATCTCCACGTACTCAGTGGAGTGTCACGAAATTTGGCACAGACATTCATGGTTCCCAGAGATTAATCCTAATGGCTTTAGTGATCCCTTGATTTATAATCTAGCACCATCATGAGGTTGACATTTGTGGTTTTGAGTGAAATATCTCAACTATTGGATTGATATACATGAACTTTGGTACAGACATTAAAATCCTTCTCAGGCTGAAATATAACAACTTTGGTGATCCCTAACTTTTCCTCTAGTGCCATCATCAGGGTAAAATTGAATTTGCCCACCTGCTGACATTCCCAATTGGCAAATGTTAGTAGGCTAAGATGGTGAACATTATAAACATTATCTGCATGTTAGCATTGTCGTGTATATTTTAGCATGCAGATGTTAGCATTTAGCTCAATGCCCACCTGCGCCTAATGGCACGTTTAGTCATATCATTCAGATGATAGAAACAAGCAACCAAGTCAAAACAAATAGCCTCCGACTTGTATTTCTGTGTTAGAGATATTGGGAATTTCGGACAGAGCTACAGAAGTCTCAACAAACCTGTGAAAAATTGCTGCAAAGCCACCAGAGAAAATCCAGTATTAACACTAATACAAATGATTCAGCTTATTTAAACGGAGCTTGTCTGTATCTGGTTTCACTCGTTTCCTTCAAAATTGGCAACAGAGCAAATGTAGCTAATTTAGGCTATTTAAATGATGTGACTTTAAGGCTAGCAAAGTCAGAATAACAGGAGGCTTTCACTTGTCTTTCCATTTTTCCAACATTATTTAGCCTCATAGAGACGTTGGGGTTATTGAAGACTTTTCAACTTCAACTTTCAACTTTATTTGTCCCTTAAGGGCAATTGGTTTTGGAACATAACGCAAAAATGAAATAATATCAGTCAGACAGACTCAGCGGCCCTTCATCAATGAACAAGCGTAATCATTGGAACAACAATAAGAACAATACATCATGATGATGAGCATAGCATAACAACCAAGATCAGAATATATCCATATATATACTCTTGTGATAAGATACCTAATTTTATAAAGAATAACATCAAGGTCTGTGGCACCTTATCTTTACATTTTTCCACCAAATGTCCCATATTGAAAGAATGATGACCCACAGCACAATAAAATACAACAAATATAGGTGTCTTTGTGCATGCTTGTGTGTGTGTGTGTGTGTGTGTGTGTGTGTGTGTGTGTGTGTGTGTGTGTGTGTGTGTGTGTGTGTGTGTGTGTGTGTGTGTGTGTGTGTGTGTGTGTGTGTGACCTTGAGATGAAGCAAAGAACCACAAACAGTGGTGCTTCTGTTGTGTGTGTTTTTCTACATGGAGGGGGAAAGAATGTAAAATACAGAGATTCACTTTTCAGCAGTGCTAAGCGGCTTTGTAAAGGGTAGTTAATTAAATGAGATGCCTGAGTCGACTTGTCTAAATTTGTGGCCTTAATGAGGTTGATAACTGTGTTCTTTTTAATTAAGGTCTGTTGGATATGACAACCTGTAAATAGAGCTATAGCCAATGGAAAAACATTGCAAATTGCTTGTGATGTCCTAAGACTTTTTGTTGAGAGATTTTCACACCAAAGGAGAAAGGTACAGAGTCTGTCACACCTTGATAATAAGCTGTGAGTTGGAGGCTAGGCAAATATCATGCAGCACTAATGACTTACCATAATAAATGAGGCCTACATCCAGTTAATAAGATCACTGTACATCTAAAATAAATGTTGCTGAGAAGTGTCATTTCAATGCAATGAGCACACTAAGAACCTTATTTTGAAATTCTGTACAATATATTTAAGCAGTGCATTTGAGCATAACACTATGCTTTAAAAACTGTATTTTTCCAATTTGTGGTGAATTAATCTTTCAATTATTATTTTTGTAAGGCTTTTCTAACATTATCTACAGTAACTTTTACCTATGTTGCTGTCTCTATTTAACAGACTGTGAACTAGTAAGAATTAATCACCGACTCCCTTTCCAGTTTGAATTTGCATTTTTTTCTTTAATATCTAAACATTTTCAAACCTGCAGTAACTATTTTTTGTCCACTTGGGGGCATTGGAAACATGCTGTAAACAGCACCAACATATGACCTTTTAAGTTGATATGGCTAACTTGTTAGCAAACAGTTATTTACACATCCAGCAGATATGGAGGAAACATTTAGCATTTCGTGCTTCTGGCTACCTGATGAATATCATTTAAACTGACTCTCCTTTTAGCTCTGTTTTTGGTCTCCACCAACTCCTGAGAAAAATACCGGTCTCATTAGCTGCCTAATTCTCCACTATGTTCACCAGATATTTACTAACCTTGTCTGTCTGCTGGAGCTGGAAACTATAATGACCAGAGTGGTGAGAGTGAACCAAAACATTAACATTGTAAGCTCGGAAATTCAAAAAATGAGCTGAAAGATGCTAATTCGCCCCGTAGAGCTAAAGGGAACTGCAGAGTTTGGTGATAATTATCTTTGGCTTTTTCCCTACAAGCAACACATTTTTACACACGTAGTCAGAATATTGATTATAGCAGCCAATGAGCAGTGGCGTGATACTTCTATTTATCATTAGTGAAACATTTTTTTCACAAAATTCCTGCAACATCTGCAATACTACTTAGACATTAAAAGTAATTATTAACATGAAAAATATATTTTGGGTATTACTTTTAACTGCATGGTTGTTAACTTTTTCTCTTTATAACATTTTCAACCTGTATTGATTTGCATGATCAAGTGGCAGGGGAGCAGGGAATGAAATCAAGTTTGCTTGGGAAAAGGACAGAGTTGAGGGGAGGCCTAAAGAGACAATGTGCAGTGCTTTATTTGCATTAAGCAAATTGGAGTTTTAGTTATATAAGCATTTCTCAGAAGCAGAGCTGCTCCTGAGGCAGACGTAATCTTATTAGTTTAGTTAAACCTGGCAGAGCTAAATGACCAAAGTTTGTCTCTGCCCCACTTAGGCCAAGTTTCTTATAAAAGATTCTCCTTACTGTTTGCCAGAAATAATACTGATAATAAATAAAGGACAGGCGTGGAGATATTAAATAAGGAAACTTTTCTAACTTTTAGTTAGACTAAGATTTGTATTAAACACTGATACATTGAGCAGTTTCATATATTTATTTATTAAATTAAATAAAGGGCCAAAACATGTTTTTCCCCAAAGTAAACTATCATAGACACAGATATTGATAACCAGTATGTCCTGACACATTGAAATAACAGCTGTATATACTTTATTTTTCAGAAGCTACTTGATCCAAATATTGAAGGATCTGGTTCAGTAATATTAGTTTTTTAAGCTTAAATTATTCATACGATATGAATGATAAATAACTGGGAGAATGTGACTCCTGAAATTGATGTGAAGTGATCCGTTGGAGAGAAGATGCATCACTCAGTCCACTCGTGGTTATACAGTGGTGTTTCAGAGTGGAGCTTCTTTCTTCATAAATTACACTTCAACCAGACAACAGAGAAGTTTAAGTTTAGCCTGTTATCAAGTTACTCAGGCAAATAATTAACGTTAATTAAGGATAGCTGATGGTGAGCTGCCGCTGGTGATGATTGTTATTTTAACCTGTGAAAGTGACAGCAGCATCTAAAATTAACAAGCTGCACCTTAGCATAGGTGTCAGTCAAGGTGCACCCACATACATTTTCTCTAATTCCCCGTCATATGCAGTGAAATGCTGCAACACATGCTGGCTGAGTTGAACAAAACACAGTAGAGTTTAGCAAAGAAAGGAATGGATTTTGATTCATTTATATTTTCTTGGCCTCAAAGTAGTCACATTTAGGGATATTGAGTCTAAACATACTGGAATCAGCCTTTAAAATACACACCATGTGAATATTTCTAGTCTGTGTAAAGACTTCCATGTTTGAGGAAATGGCCTCATTGTCCTCAGTTAAGGCCCTGGGGAGTTTGTGCCATTGTGTAATTTTTGCACTTATTTCAGGGTGCCTTTCAAATGACAGACCAAAAACCAGTTAGCTTTCTGTAAGGACTGTATATATTTAAGCAAATTGACCCAGCCTGTATTACATTACAGACAGAATAAAAAATGAACAGTTATCGCCCTGACACTATTATTATAGACAGAATAAAAGCAGGCTATAAAGTCACACACCTCTTCAAGAAGAGTGGGCTTAAAACTCAATTTAGGCCTGATTGTTCATGTTTTATTGTTTGTTATTCTGAAATTCATAAAAAGTAAGAAACAGCAAGTATAAATATTTAATAGAATTGGCTTTTTCTTCTGTGTATTGTGTTTATCCTTTCGGTTGTTGTTTGTTTTGCAGCCATAAGGCTTGTTGTTGTATGTGCCGAAGTTTTAGAGTGGAGAACTTGAGAGTGCCAGTGAGAGAGTCCATTTAATATTGAACTCCATCCAGCCTGCATGTCATTGACTGATGATTAATGAGCCCACCCTATAGGTGGTTTGCTGTCAATTGTCCAATCAGAGCCCTAGTCTCCTGCTTCAGGGATAATGTCTGGTCTATTTGAGTGTCTCCCATCTTCAGTCTTCCTAGTTTTAGCACACTTTTTGCCACTTTTCGCCACTTTTCGTTTCATATATTTATTTCTTAAGTTCAATAAAAGGCCAAAACATGTTTATTTGTCCCCAAAGTAACCTATCATAGGCACAGATATTGATACCCTGTAGGTATGTCCCAACACTCTGTTGATGGATTATGCATCTGACACATTGAAATAACAGCTGTATATACTTTATTTTTTAGAAGCTACTTGATCCAAATACTAAAGGATCTGGTTCAGAAATATTAGATTTTTAAGCTTAAATTATTCATACAATATGAATGATAAATAACTGAGAGAATGTGATTCCTGAAAATGATGTGAAGTGATCCGTTGGAGAGAATGTGCATCACTCAGTCCACTCGTGGTTATACAGTGATGTTACAGAGTGGAGCTTCTCCCCTCATAAACTACACTTCAACCAGACAACAGAGAAGTTTAAGTTTAGCCTGTTATCATATATTTAATTAATAGATGAATAAGCAGATATTAGTCTCGAAGGCAGGGACGATATAAAGGGGAAGATGCAACATACTGTGAGTGAGAGAGGTGTGTGTGTGTGTGTGTGTGTGTGTGTGTGTGTGAGACACTGGTTGAAGACAATCTATAAAACCCTGACACCACAAAACCACATGAAACAAGAAATAAAGCCACCACAAAAACAGCTTGAGGGTTTAACTTTGTCAGCACCGTCCACATCAGAGCGGTTTTAACAACTTGTGTATTTGTATCAAGAATCTTGTCTGGCTTTGCAAAGCAGGGGTAAAGTGTCAACGGCAAAACTGTCAAAATAAATCAAATGAATATTAACATTAGTTCTAGTCATTTATTTAGCTATGGAGCAATGTTCATTCATGAGTGGGTCCCCGTTTTGTTTCTACACACTGCAGGGGTCTCACGTTATTCCTCTGATCTCTGAGCTCGTAAACATAGATGTAAACATGTTGAGATTTCAAATATTTTTTAATCTTTCCAAATCTTTAATGCAGAAGGAAATTGATTGTTAGATCTTGAGGATACACACGCATACAATGCATGTTTAAGAGGAACACCAAATGTAAAAATAACTTCATCTTGTTTACAAGAAAACTTCCCAGGGCACCTTTAAGTAATACATTATTGTTCTTGTAATCAAGTCAGCTTTCGCAGCAGTAAAGATGTTCATTCCTGTTGTTTTTGGTCAGTTTTATCTTCTCTGCGATGGTGTTAGCTTAGCCTACAATATGTGAAAAATTATACATGTTAAATGTACATCTGGTATATACTGAAACTCACATTATTTGCACACACATAGAGACAACAAACATCTACAGTAGTTTTCAGAAGAAATACAGGAGCATGTTAGGTTAGGCACAGTTAGTGAATGTGTATTTTAAGTTTGTTTAAAGGAGAAATGTATGGCAAGAGGAAGGGAGTTTCATCTGGGGCAGCTGCCGCCATAACACTTAGACCTGGATCTCAGAACAGACAGGAGTCAATAGAGGTAGGTTGAATATTAAAAACTCCTGTCAGTATAACACAATACGATGCAACCGCACCACTACAGCCTTCAAAATTACAGTAAACAAAACATTATAACCTTTATAAATGGTAGGATGTTTTCTCACTAGTTGTACCTAATAAGCTAAATGCTGGGCTACTACACGCATTCACCCTAATGTCATAGTCCATCTGTATGATTTGACTACTTGTAGGGCCAGACTGACCTGAGATATGGCTTAGAGTCCACAGTACCACAGTTATAAAAGCTAATGGAACTACTGACCATTACAGGTATTAACTGTGGACTTAAAAAGGCAGAGGGATTGTGGTTTGTTACAGCCAAACTGCTTTATTAGCATTAAAAAAGTAATCTGGTTAAACCCTCCTCACCACTGTGTTCCTGTTTGTTCACTTTCTCTCCAAAAGAACAACTCAACAACAATTATGTAAATGTCCTTAATTATTTTGATGTCTTTCTCTGTCTCCAGGTGATTTCCATTATGTGTCCTTTTATGTTGTATGTTTAACTTACCCAGTAATTAAATTATTTGAGAAGAGCATTGTAAAATTGTATCAGTTTACTGTATTTATGTCAACTTATTTTTCTCCTCAGCCCCTCGATGCTCATTTGGTATTAACACAAACATACTCGACACTAACGGAGAAGAATACAGGGAGCGCAGGCTGAGCTTTGTTTTTTTTTTTTTTTTGTTACAGAAGGATGACCAAATGTTCTGAAACTCCTGTATTATGTCCCATCATTTATTTTTGCCACTGTGACGTGCAAAACAGCAAAGCGCCTGAGCTACACTCAGTGTAACCACCACAGTTTGTATACATCAGCAGTGACTGTTGCTGTGTTCAGGCCCATCTGTGTGTATGTATGGAAGTGTGTTCGTAAGAAAGCGCCACCTCTGCAGTTCCACTATATTAGTTTGTCCTCTTTGCCATATATCTGCTGACAGATCAGTCTCTCAGCAGTGGGAGAAACCCTTATGTCAACCGGTGAGACTGCACGGCTCACCCTCCCCTCTGAACAAATAGGATCAGAGTCAAAATGAAAAGCATTATTACTGCTGACATCTTTATCTTCGGTCTACCTTATTTAATAACCAATTTCTTTCAAGACTTCCTGGAGGAGTTTATCCTTTTGGGCAAGCCTCTCTTTGCAGCTGAGAATCTGCTGTTTAGTTATGTACACTCTGTTGCCAGAGGGGAAGAAGATGTTAGCCTTATAGTTACACACTGCCTGTCACCATGTCTTATATTATGGTTATTCCAGTAAAGCTCTGGGGTGCTTCATTGGCTGGAGGTGTTCAAAATACACATGTAGCTGAGGGGAAAAGAAAAGTTCCTTGAAAGATGTTTGCATAATGTGGCATGTAATTTGTCAAGCAAGAAAATTAGTCATATGATTAATCATTTATTCAAATTGTGGGGAATTCCCCGCTGTACATATCCATATAAAAGACTAATATAAGGTGTACACAGTATACCTAATGGCTAAGAGTAGTCTTCTTCAGTGACAAGCCAACTCGACTAAAAGTCTACAGCCATGCTAGCAGCTCTGTCAGGCTGTGCCTATAGGCACAGTGGTGCTTTGAGCTAAATGCTAGTTTAAGCATGCTAACAATATTTGAAAACAACGCTTTAGCACATATAATGTTCATCGTCTCAGCTCAGGGTGTGAGCATGCTAACTATGGCTAATTAAGTCCTGATGGGAATGTCATTAGTTTTGCAGTTAATGGACAAATTAAAATTGGTCTGATGATAGTGCTAGATTAAGAGACCAATTCATTCTCTGGGGATAATGAATGTCTGTACAAAATAACATGTCTATCCATCCAATTGTTGCCGAGACATTTAACTAAAAACCACAAATGTCAACCTCATGGTGGCGCTAAAGTAGGATTCATGGTCTGGGAACCATGACTGTCTTCTGCATTTAGTAAATGTTTGATTATTTCACAGGATAAGTATGAAGTTTCTCCTGCTAATGGCACTACAAGAGAAGTCATGCAATTACCAGAGTTATTCATCTAATGGGGACCATGAATGTCTGTACCAAATGTCATGGTAATTGACCAAATATCTGTTGTAATGTTTCACAAAAAATCTAAAATGTCAACCTCATGGTGAGGAAAGCAAAGGTCAGGGGTTCACCACCAGAGTCAGTAGTAGGATTCATCCTCTGGGGACCATGAATGCCTGTACACACTTTCATGGCAATTCAGTGGTGGACCAACTAATTGACATGCCTATAGAGCCATGCTGCTGCATAGCTAAAACAAGAATAAAAGCAACAGTTATTTTATGATGACTTGGTTTTTTAGTGTTTTTGACGCAGGAGTTGATGCGTTGACATTTTGATGAGAGCATTCAGCTATTGACCTTGACTTTTAAACCACCCAGGCGCCGCATACAGCAGAGTGAAGCTCAACACTCTGAGCAAGGCAGTGTGTATATTAGCTCTGGTACTGTCTCCCACAGCACTCCTGTATTGAAAAACGATGTCCACTGATGAATGAAGACTTAGAGTACAACATGTTTAGTGTGGAGTTTGTGATTGGGAGAGGATTTACAATTAATGGTACAGCAAAGGCGATCAATTGCAATTAGGTGTCTGTAACGCACTGTGGCTGATAAGCATCCCTGCCATTGATCAACGTGCCAACACTACTGTTCTCGTGAACCTGAGGCACTCGCTGCGTCTTCTTGCAGCAAACGTAATTGACCCCACGGGGTCAATGAACAAAGCTCAGGATTTGTCATGACTCCGGAATGATCCCTCATGTGAGGGGGGAAAATAGCAGGCTTTGCATTTGGAGTCATTTATTTCTATGCAAATGCTCTGTAATCTATGAAACCACTGACACAGTTGGGGCAATATGGTGGTATCATGCTGTATGCTAATGCTAAGCATGAAGACTCTGGGATGTTTTGAATTCTTCTGCAATCTCAGCAATCCAAAGATTAGCTCATAGAGTAGATTCTCAAAACAGATCTGAAAATGTCAAGTGTGTTCTTTTGACATCTTTGTTGATAGGTCATGTTTCCTGGTTTCTATGGTCTCTGCAGCACTGCAAACAATTCAAAGGATTTCAACTGTCTAAACCTGTGTATGCACTGAGCCTAAAGCCTCTGCTTTGATCAGTACAGTATGTTACTGTGCGTTGATGATGTGGTTGTATTGAAGTGCTGCCATGAGTGGATTTGCAAATACAGTAGATCTACATGTTTTTTGATGTTTTACAAAAAGTCACGCCCAAAACTTTCTATCAAAGAATCTAAATGCTAAAAGTACAACATTGCACATGAATAGATAAACGTTGGGGAGATTACAAACTTTAATGTGTCCCCAAATCCCCAAAATATAAAAAAGAAAAGGATAAGAAAACGTTTGAGACTTCATACAATACAGAAGGCAATACGGCTCACTCTCCTTACTTATTTTTCAATATCTTTTTACAAATGGAAAAACTAAACCTGTCAGCCCTGTGCATGAAAAGGTGTTGTCGTTTGCAACATCATAGTTTTTATGCTTATCATCAATACTTGTCGCTGGTCCTTTGCAATAAGAGTAGCCCTTACTGATACATATAGTCTAGATGGAAACAGGGGTTCACATGCACCCCCAGGCTTTTTTTATGCCACCTGATTTTGTAAATTCCTTAATGTGTCTATTTTCAGAATCTGCCAGGTACCAAGCTGAAATAATGTCCCAAAGGCTTCATTTTTAACCCTTTGCTGCACCCGACCGAAACCCGAAAAATCTAAAAAATTATATAGAAAGTGGCATAACATTTGAAGTAAACAACATACAGAGACAAATGAACACATTTTCCCATGCAATTCTGACCCCAGGAATTTAATGGAATGGTTATGTTTAACATTTGACAACATATTGACCCTATTTCTGGACAAAAATAGCAAAAAATGGTCAAAGATGTGTAGAGGATCAACAATTTTTTCGTTTTCTCAAGCGCATAGGGTGATATATTTTCACACCCTGTTATTTCTTTATCATTCAAGTGTCTAGTTTAAGATTAAATTGGGTACCAAGCTAAAATAATTTCCAAAATGCTTTATTTTTAACCCTTTGCACCAAACCAGAAAAAATATGATATAAAGTGCCATAACTTTTGATGTAAACAGCTTACAGAGACAAATGGACACATTTTTCTATACAATTCTGTCCAAGGGAAATTGTTATTTGTTATATTTTACAACATCTTGACCATCTATGGTCAAAAAAAAAAAAAAAAAAAAAAGCTAATTTGACAATGTTTTTATTATACTAATAGCAGCCTGAAATAGGATTTATTTTAACCTTATACTGCACCTATCCCAAACCTGAAAAAAAATACAGAAAAAATTCCAAAAAGGTCCAAAAAGTTGTCTAAGCATCAACTTTTTTGGAAAGTTGGGGCTTTACATTTGGCAGTTGGTGGATGTCGATTGGTACCTGCAGATCGCCATCTCCCACTGCTCTCCCTTTGGGAAAAATTTCAGTAAGTATTTAAAACTATAATTAAGATATATATACACATATACCTTTGTAGTCACAGTTTTTATTATAATCACAGGCTTTCAGAAATCAAATCTGTATTCTTGACTAGCAGTGTTGGTAGCTTAGTTGGTAGCTAGCTAAAGTTTTTGTTTTATTTTCAGGCTCAATACTTCATACATACTTACCATGGGAAAATTAAAACATTATAACACAGCTGAAGGGCCTCCAAAGAGGATTTGTTCCCTAACATGTATTTTAGTAGTATGGTAATTTTACCACGCTCAACGCATGCAAGGGAGGGCCAAGCAAGAAGCTATCATATCTACACAGTATCCGAGATATGAGACTCTGTGAAGCAGCCAGTTCACCATACCGCATGATGGATATTTGTGAACAGATTCCATTAACATTAGAGGACTTGCCTTTGGATATAATTGGCTATCACCAAAACTGCTATAAAAGCTTTACAGGGGAAATAGATTGTTTACAAGTGTCAAAGGCTTCTAAATCTGGTGAATCATCATCATTGAAAAAGGAATCTCTGCGCCATGTCACATCTCTGTCAATTCAATCTGAAGGAGCTCCAAGAAGGTATTCCTTCTGGTTTCCCAATCAAAATCCAAGTTTAAGGGCAAAACTGAAGAGCTCACAAAGTTTCAGAGTTGGAAACACAGGGAATCAGCCTGTAAAGTTATTAAACCTAGGGCACGGGAATTAAAGAAAGAGGCTCTTTATCGCAAGGTGCAGGGCAAGGACCTTTTTGCAATGGAAGCTAAGTATCATCCATCATGCAGAAACAACTTCAACACAGAGTACCAAACCCATGAGCGTGGAAGGGAGAGGGCAGAAAAGGCGGCAGACAACATTGACAGCCTGCAGGCCCAGAAGATAGCAGCACATAACAAGTCGTATTGTGTGGTAAAGGATTACAATCTTAGGAAGGTGATTGAATGCAAAGAGGTTGTCCAGCTAAGATCCATGTGCAACTTGTAAATGAAGACATTGGAAAATCAAGGTTTTCCTAATCCTGTATATCGCAGTGAGAAATTGGCAAGACGGTTGCAAGGAGACATCTCTCATAAACTCACATTCTCCAAGGTGCAACACCGTGGGTGTATTGAGTCGAACCTAATATACAGATCTAGCATTACTGTAGATGAAGCAGTTGGATGTGAGTACAAACATGGAACAACTGACCAACTTCTAGAAGCAGCACTCACCCTCCATTCTCACATTATAAAGGCATTCAAAGAGTCAAAGGAGCTGCCATGGCCCCCGACAGCACAGGAGCTAGATGCTGTGAAGATGGACGTGCTTCTTCCAGAGCATCTTGTACAATTTCTGAGCTCAGTGGTGACTGGAACATTTGATGGCGAAAGGTGCGAGAAGACAACAGGGTGGTCCATTTGTTTATACAAGATGTGTGTCGAGCAGCAACTAACAGCGAGTGGAAACTCCCAAAGCACATCCTCCTATGTGCTACACTTCAACACCTCTATCGAAGCAAACAGGTGAGTTATAAGTTAAAATACTGCTTATGATGTCCTAAATTGTCAATGCTGAACTCTTTTTGGTACATGTATTTCAGTTTGATATTTACTAAAGCAATTTTCATTTCTGTCAGTAACTCACTCCTTTCATGACTGAGACACTCAGAAACATATGACTTCAGTTTGGAACAGCAATGGCCAAGGCTAATGATGACATTTCCACCCACCTGACCCCTCAAATCGTCACCGGCAAGGGAAACACTGTTTTTCACAGTGAGTGGGACAACCTGAACAGAACCACAACACACGTTCATGGCTCAAATGTTGTAAACAACGCCGGGGGAATCATGATTCAAGAGGTGAAGGAGAGCCATGTGAGCACCAAGAACAGGACCCGTCCTCCTATGACAGGTCATCCAAGACGAGAAGCCTTAAGATCACGCCTCCCGAAACGCTCCCACAGCTGGCATTCAAAAGAGCTGGCAGCAAATTCCCCAACGGTGCCAACTTTACCCCTCCTGCTGAGAACCAAGAGTCATATGATGCCTCAATGTTGCAGTACAACACACATCTCCTCTGCAGCAGTGGATGATGTCGATGAGGGTCTCATGGTTTCTCCTCCTCCAGCAAAACATTGATGAGTAACTGTTCGACTGCCTCTGTGACCTCCCTCAGACTGAGAGCCTTGGTGTATGATTTGCCGCTCAGAATGTTTTTCAGGCAACCACTGGTCGCGAGGCCAGCTTCTATGAGGATCTCTGCATAGCCAGCTCCAAGACACTTGCGCCTAGTAAACTTGTCCATGTAATTCATGGCCGTATGGAACTTGCCAAGGAGGATCACATGCTTACTGAATTCCTCCTCATACTTCCATACTATAGGACACTCCCAGGTCAAAAGTGTTGATAGTGTATAGCTGTCCAACCTCCTCCGTTGCTGCCTCGGACCTCCTGAGTATCTAATACACTACTGCATTGTCTGTAATGGACTGGTTGATGGGGGTGTAAAAGCCAAATGTATATTTCCTAGGAGGCACTTTCCCTGTGCTTGAAATAAAACCACCAAATCCAGGCACCTGCTGCTTGCCCTGGCTGGTTAACCATCTGCAGAGGAGATGTGTGTTGTACTGCAACATTGAGGCATCATATGACTCTTGGTTCTCAGCAGGAGGGGTAAAGTTGGCGTGATCTTAAGGCTTCTTGTCTTGGATGACCTGTCATAGGAGGACGGGTCCTCTTCTTGGTGCTCACATGGCTCTCCTTCACCTCTTGAATCATGATTCCCCCGGTGTTGTTTACAACATTTGAGCCATGAACGTTTGTTGTGGTTCTGTTCAGGTTGTCCCACTTACTGTGAAAAACAGTGTTTCCCTTGCCGGTGATGATTTGAGGGGTCAGGTGGGTGGACATGTCATCATTAGCCTTGGCCATTGCTGTTCCAAATTGAAGTCATATGTTTCTGAGTGTCTCAGTCATGAAAGGATGGTTGTGAGTTACAATGACAGAAATGAAAATTGCTTTAGTAAATATCAAAATTAAATACCTGTATCAAAACAACAATTTAGGACCTCATAAGCAGTAAATTAACTTATAACACACCTGTTTGCTTCGATAGAGGTGTTGAAGTGTAGCACATAGGAGGATGTGCTTTGGGAGTTTCCACTCGCTGTTAGTTGCTGCTTGACACACATTTGTTCCAGTCACCACTGAGCTCAGAAATTGTACAAGATGCTCTGGAAGAAGCACGTCCATCTTCACAGCATCTAGCTCCTGTGCTGTCGGGGGCCATGGTAGCTCCTTTGACTCTTTGAATGCCTTTATAATGTGAGAATGCAGGGTGAGTGCTGCTTCTAGAAGTTGGTCAGTTGTTCCATGTTTGTACTCACATCCAACTGCTTCATCTACAGTAATGCTAGATCTGTATATGAGGTTCGACTCAATACACCCACGGTGTTGCACCTTGGAGAATGTGAGTTCATGAGAGATGTCTCCTTGTAACCGTCTTGCCAATTTCTCACTGCGGTATTCAGGATTAGGAAAAAATTGATTTTCCAATGTCTTCATTTACAAGTTGCACATGGATCTTAGCTGGACAACTTCTTTGCATTCAATCACATTCCTAAGATTGTAATCCTTTACCACACAATACGACTTGTTATGTGCTGCTATCTTCTGGGCCTGCAGGCTGTCAATGTTGTCTGCCTCCTTTTCTGCCCTCTCCCTTCCACGCTCATGGGTTTGGAGCTCTTCAGTTTTGCCCTTAAACTTGGATTTTGATTGGGAAACCAGAAGGAATACCTTCTTGGAGCTCCTTCAGATTGAATTGACAGAGATGTGACATGGCGCAGAGATTCCTTTTTCAATGATGATGATTCACCAGATTTAGAAGCCTTTGACACTTGTAAACAATCTATTTCCCCTGTAAAGCTTTTATAGCAGTTTTGGTGATAGCCAATTATATCCAAAGGCAAGTCCTCTAATGTTAATGGAATCTGTTCACAAATATCCATCATGCGGTATGGTGAACTGGCTGCTTCACAGAGTCTCATATCTCGGATACTGTGTAGATATGATAGCTTCTTGCTTGGCCCTCCCTTGCATGCGTTGAGCGTGGTAAAATTACCATACTACTAAAATACATGTTAGGGAACAAATCCTCTTTGGAGGCCCTTCAGCTGTGTTATAATGTTTTAATTTTCCCATGGTAAGTATGTATGAAGTATTGAGCCTGAAAATAAAACAAAAACTTTAGCTAGCTACCAACTAAGCTACCAACACTGCTAGTCAAGAATACAGATTTGATTTCCGAAAGCCTGTGATTATAATAACAACTGTTGAGCAATTATTGAAAAATTATGACTACAAAGGTATATGTGTATATATATCTTAATTATAGTTTTAAAAACTTCCTGAATTTTTTCAAAAGGGAGAGCAGTGGGAGATGGCGATCAGCAGGTACCAATCGACAGCCACCAACTGCCAAATGCAAAGCCCCAACTTTCCAAAACTGGCAGTTGATGCTTAGACAACTTTTTGGACCTTTTTGGAATTTTTTCTGTATTTCTTTTTTTTTTTTTTAAAGTTAATTTGCTTTGTTTTATTTACTTCAAAAGTAAAGCTATTTTCAATTTTTTTCAGGTTTGGGATACGTGCAGTATAAGGTTAAAATAAACCCTATTTCAGGCTGCTATTAGTATAATAAAAACATTGTCAAATTAGCTTTTTTGCTGTATTTGACCATAGATGGTCAAGATGTTGTAAAATATAACAAAAAACAATTTCCCTTGGACAGAATTGTATAGAAAAATGTGTCCATTTGTCTCTGTAAGCTGTTTACATCAAAAGTTATGGCACTTTATATCATATTTAGATTTGTCGGGTTTGGTGCAAAGGGTTAAAAATAAAGCATTTTCGACATTATTTCAGCTTGGTACCCAATTTAATCTTAAACTAGACACTTGAAAGATGAAGAAATAATAGGGTGTGAAAATATATCACCCTATGCGCTTGAGAAAACGAAAAAATTGTTGATCCTCTACACATCTTTGACCATATTTTGCTATTTTTGTCCAGAAATAGGGTCAATATGTTGTCAAATGTTAAAAATAACCATTCCATTAAATTCCTGGGGTCAGAATTGCATGGGAAAATGTGTTCATTTGTCTCTGTATGTTGTTTACTTCAAATGTTATGCCACTTTCTATATAATTTTTTAGATTTTACGGGTTTCGGTCGGGTGCAGCAAAGAGTTAAAAATTAAGCCTTGGGACATTATTTCAGCTTGGTACCTGGCAGATTCTGAAAATAGACACATTAAGGATTTTAAAAAATCAGGTGGCATTGAAAAAGCAGGGGGGTGCACGTGGACCCCTGTTTCCATCTAGACTAATAATCATATTTTTTTATAATTGAATTAGGAAGATGGTTTCAAAATGTATTTGATTCAAAGTTTTAATTTCAATTCACACAGTTTACAATGGTACCAGGCAATCACAGCAGCAGCAGCAGCAGCAGCAGCAGCAGAGAGAGTACCGTGCCTGGAGGGATGTTGACCCTGTCATACTGTAAGGCTGCAGTATTTAGAGAAAGAGAGAGAGAACGGAATGGAGGCAGGATACATTAAGTGAGAAAAAAAGAGCATTCAAGAGCTGAGTGAAAGAGAGCAGAGGCTAAAGTGAAGGAGATAGACAGCAGCTCGGCAGAAGTGTCGGCTGGAGCAAAATGTTATAGCATGTCAAAATGTATCCATTTTATATATAATAGACTCAGCGTCAGCATGTTAACATGGTAACCGTTGAGCTCAAGTTATAGGTGAGGCTATCAAAGGTCTGGCAATGGTAAGTGTTGGTCATTATGTCAATATTTACTTGACATTTATTTTCTGATAGCCATGTGAGATATGACAATATGAAAAAAAAATTTAATAAATAAAAAAAAGAAAAGGGAAGTGATATTATAGCAACAAAAACCCTATTTGGGAGGAGGTTGTCGTGGACGACAGGTTAAAAGTACGTGTGTTACTTAACCAATACAACAGTGCAAGTTTTGGACCTAAACCTAAACAAACCTCAACTATAATTGTGTCAGATCAGAAAACATTCATATGAACAATCGGTCACCAGTGGTGGAATGTGACTACATTCACATTACATTTACATGTAGGTATGTTTACTCAAGTATTGGACTTAGGTACAATTTTGACGTACTTGTACTTTCTTGAGTATTAACCATTTTATGCTACTTTCTACTTCTATTCCACTACACTTTGGAGGCAAATATTGTACTTTTTACTCCACTATTTACTGGATAGCTTTAGTTACAAAATAGAATCTAATAAATGATGATGTTTTAAGATACCCAGCAGTATATAAAGTTATTAAAACAAGTTTCACCTTTTACCAGCTGCATCATTAAAGTGATGTACACATTAATGCATCAATAATTATAATCCCCAAATATAATTTGTATTATTCTGAATAGACCATTCAAGTTAATAAGTACTTTTACTTTTGGTACTTTAAGTATATTTTAATGATCATAGTTTTATGGTTATAGATTCACCTAAATGTTTACATTTGCGTAATAATTTGAACAATGAAATGCCAATGTTGGTCTTGGTGTTGAACAGAAATTAGTTTACCGGTCGTGATTTTGTTGTAGTCCCCTTTACACCAAAGCTCACACTGAATAAACTCTATTCTGTGGACACTGGGCAGGTTACCTACATTTGTGCAAAAACCTTCCCAGCTCAGCTACACAACTGTGAGATCACTGACCTGGAATCGCTCTTGTGGATTAATATGGGAAGCTCTTCTCCGGAGCGTTCACAGTGTTGATTTTTGAATTTGATATGAAGATACGATGTTTGTCTGCAGCTGCAGCATCCCCCAAACGGATGGATACAGTATCTATCTATCTATCTATCTATCTATCTATCTATCTACTGTATCTGTCTATCTACCTATCTATCTATCTGTCTATCTAAAATGATTTTGCACATAAGAGACAAATTATTAAATCCATTTTATTTCTCTGATTAAAATAATTATAAATGTTTAACTCATACATCAACAACCTAACAACCTCCACTAAACTACCACATAACTACCTCAAATTAATCAGCATGGAAATATTAAGTTAGCAACTGTAATTGATTGTGTATGTTAGAACAATAACCCACAATATGCAACTAATTATCATTCTGTGCATTTACGTCTACGCTTGCATTTTCTCTCTCCCACCCTCATTATATTAAACTGATTTGCCCTAAATATTTCTTAAATTTCTGTTTGTAATGCAATATGTCATAGACCCGATAAGCGTGCATAATAACAGAGCTTAAAAACTGAGACCAAACAAAGCTAGCAAAACACATTGAATTGTCCTTTGACTGGTATTTGTTCAGAGGTCAAACTGTAGCATCAAATGATAGCACTGACATGTTTGGGTTTGAATATCACCACAAATTAAAATTCATTAGTTCCATTTGATCTGATATCTGATCCTGTGCAAATTGAATATTTGTTCATTCTCAAACTGACAAATCAATAGCAGTCAGAGAATGTCTAATCTAAATCCATGTTTTCTCCTGGTTACAAAGCTCTTAATACCCATCTAATGCAATATGCATACTGTAGCAATGCACAGCTTAAAGCAAGCTTTAAGCTGTGCAAGCAAGGAAAATTCTAGCATCAAACAATATACAGCACTTGGGCAGAATGCTGAACTACATTAATTTATTCTTAAAGCTAAATACAGAGAAGGCAAAGCATAACAAAAATCTTGCAAGCCAGTCATGAACGTACGTTTAGTTTAAGAAGAAAAAAATCTCACTCTATTGCCCCTGTGTGTTTGTCTAAGTGCCAAGAGGATTACACAGCTAACACTGGAATCATCATTTCCTTTCTCGTGTATTAAAAGCAACAGTATGACTCAGGCTAAGATGGTTAATACCTTGAGTGTTAGCAAGAACAGCTCTGTGTTATGTAAACATTATTCAAATTCAAGTTCAAGAAATTGCTGTGAAACGCTTACATTGTTTACCTGGAGGGTTGTGAATCTGTTAATGTTACTTATGCTCTAAACTATTGTGTATTAATCAATATTCAACACATTCTCACTCCCATCGTGTATTTCTCAGTATGGCTATGTTAAGAAGATTGTTTAGTCCGGTGACTTTCCCCATGCAGAAGCTCAAGTGAGACAGCAAGACAGTGTTGTTGTCCTTACTTAGAATTCCTCATGGGGCGACAGAAACTATGCACTATAGCTTTAAGGTATTAAAAGTAGAAGTACTCGATCCAGAAAAATTCTCACATTTGTTGACAGTTCTGAGTTTAATCGGCTAATCATTTCAGCTGGACTTGTAGGCCGTTATATTGTTGGGTAGTTTAATTTACAATAAAACATATTTTATAAACTACATATGTTTCGTGTGCAAATACCTTAATTTGTAAAGTAACTAGTAACTAAATCAGAATCTGAATCAGAATCCGCTTAATTGACCAGGTTTGCGCAAACAAACAAGGAATTTGACTCTGGTTAATCTTTGCTCTCTAAGTACATCACTCACTTAACATATAAGAATAAAAAACAAAAGCAGTAAAAAAAACAGAAGGACAATGTTAAAGATGTCAGATTAATGTGAATAAAAGTACAATATTTCTCTCTGAAATGTAGCAGAGTAGAAGTAGAAAGTAAAGTACAAATTTGTACTGTAAATACTTGAGTAACACACAGTTTAAACAATTCTTTATGATTTTGGTTTTGTGGAGACATAAAAAGACACCACCTCCACTCTCTTGAGCTACCAAGTGCCTATGGTTGCTATAAGCTAACTGTAAATTGACCATTTGCCTCAATTCACATGATTAGTATTTATACTGACAACTTTAAAATACAAGTTGTTTTGTTGGTAGGTACAATTGTATAGCTCTTTGATGGTGCACATTACTGGACATGCACATTAACATTACATATTACTTCAGATTAGTCTTCCACTTTAAAGATGTAAACCCTTTATTCAATGGGATCTGCCTGTATTTGTTATCGCTCTGTGTCATCTTTGAAATGCTGTGAGGAAGTGAGACATGGCGTACACTTCTGTCTCTTGTCATCATGAAATAACCAGAGGCAGTGCAACTATTGCAATTATTTAATTCATTCTGATGATACTGATGTTCCCGCACTTTTATTCTTTGTAATCTATGATGCAATAGTTACACACGGTGCATCAATAAAACATTACACTAATGTAAAAGCCAACACGTTGTGTGACATATGAATATGCTTGATGAGATGATTTAAATTTTTTAAATGGTTTGAAACTTCACTAAAGACACTCTCTTTTTGCAATCAGAAACATTATCAGACTGACAGAATTAGGTGATATACATTTAAGGTGGCACTTGGCAACTCCAAAGAGGCTGGCTCCGCTCCAGTCGTAACGTGTAGAAAGAGACGGCGACGTAGACAAGTTCACCGCAGCTGATTATGAAACGCAGACCAAAGAGGCCATGCTCAGATCAAAAGGAAAGTTAGAAGAGGTAGAGATTTGCAAAGTCAATCCCCACCACCCTGTTAGCTTCAGATACACTGCTTGATAAGGTCTTTGGATCGATACGCTGATGGACACCATGAAAGAGGAAGGGTGGTTATGTACTCCCAACCTCTTTATGTGATGTGTTGCGACAGGATTGGCTCATCCCTTTTGGACCTTGACTGACCCATTAACACCTCTGGTGAACAGTGTTTCCTGTAGGTATTATGCACTTCTTAGAATCAGAATTTCACTTTTGTGTACTTTTGTTCTGGGTCTAGACATATTAGTTGCAATGAAGGGAAATCGTAATGCTGCATACTGCATACATACATATTTATATACATACATACATATTTTCGACAATCGTTTGCTTGCACCTTTGTTAAAAACAGTTTTAAGAAGGCCCTTTCCTTTTCCAACATGACAAAACCCCTGTGTACAAAGCAAGGCCCACAAAGAAGTAGTTTTCCCAGTCAGTCTGGTGTGTAAGAACTTGCCTAACCACAGAACCCTGACCTCAACCCCATCCAACGCCTTTAGGATGAACTCAAACGCCTACAGCAAGCCAGGCCTTATTACTAACATCAGTGGCCGACCTCACTAATGCTGTGAATGTGAGTTCCTGCAGCCAGCAGTACTCCAGAGATGCAGTATTTCATTTTATAAAGTTTTGGGACTTGCAGGGGACAGATAAAAAAAGAAAAACATAATGATCAAAATTGGTGCAGCTTAGGCCAAGATATCCTGAGTTTTTGTCTGTAGTACTCCTCCCATAATGCAACTTAATAGCATCCACACCCCCCCAATATGTAGTCTTGAAGCGGTACAACAGTAATTATACAACTGTTATACGACTGATTATACAATAATACCACTGATTAACTTTACCACTGTAATAATAATAATTGGTGGATTGCCTCTTTAATTTGCATATTTTTTCCACCAATGAGATTTCATTATCCATTACACTGATGAGTGGAGAGTTCCTCATCCCTTAAAATCTATCTAATGTATGTTGTTAGCAGGTTTTGAACTAGAATCATAACATCAAGCAGTCTTTACAAAAACACAATAAATCACAAAGGTTTCCTCTCTCCTCTGAAAAACTGAAACCATATTGCCGTGCAAAATGTATTGGGCCGAACTGCAGGAGATGTGCTCTCAAATGTTGTTTTCCTCACCAGTCTAATAGAGATTCTGCTGTTACTGACACTAGGCCGTCAAGAAAAGAAAGTCACCTCCTTCTTCCCCCTTGCAGACTCACTCTGTTCTTATCAGCGGGAGGGAGATTGAAAGTTTCAATTGGGTTTATCGTATCAATTGTCCGGACTGACATTCAGGGTTTGGACTGGCAGCATTGTCATGGTCAAGGAAAAATTCACTCTAAACAAAGCTGTAGATTGCTTTCAGCGTGGATGCAATGTCAAAGTGTTGGATGTGATGAGACAATAACATGTCAGTGTATAATGCAATACTGAGATAGAACGCATTTAATATAATCTAATTACTGTATATTACGGATTCTATTCTTAAAAGCACATTTGTTACAAATGAAGTCAAGTCAAACTTTATTTGTATCTATAGCACATTTAAAAACAACCGCAGTTGACCTAGAAGCTGTGTGAGTTTGGCCTTAACATGTCTGTCCATATAACTGTCCGTCTCATTTCTAATCCTCTTCACTGTTGCAGGGGCCTGGTGTCTATCCCAGCATGCACTGTGCAAGAGTCGAGACACACAATGGAAGATTGCCGGTCTATCAAAGGGATAACAAGCGGACAAAACAGGTTTGAACAGAAGTCTTGCTGTGAGGCCGACACTGAGCCACCATCTTATCCCTTAAGGTATTATATCCCTTTGTGACTTTTACCTTTTCATTTTTATGTTCTATAGCCTAGTGAAAATGCTTGTAATATTTTGTTTTCATAAAAATATAAAAAATAAAAAATAAATCATTGTGCCTTAACACGTGTGTATGGCAAGTATACGCTAGCAGCTCTGTGAGGCTGCACTAAGGTACAATGTTGCTTTGAGCTAAATGCTAAAGTGAGCAATGGCTGTGTTTACAGGCTGATGTTTAGCAGGTTTACCATGTTCACCATTTTAGTTAGGCGTGTTAGCATGCTAATTTTTTGCTAATTAGTACTAAACACAAAGTACAGTTGAGGCTGATAGGAATGTCATTTGTTTTGGTGTTTGGTCAGAAAACAGAGTGTTACACAATTTAAAATGTTGACCTCATGATGGCGCTAGATTAAAAGTCTGGGGATCACCAAAAGTATTAAAATGTATCCTGAAGGAAACATGAATGCCTGTACCAATTGTTATAGTAATCTATCCAAAGATGATTGATGTTCACTAAAAAACACAATGTCAGCCTTATGGGTGGCACAGGATCATAAGACAGGGGATCACCAAAGTCGGTAGGATTCATCCTCTGGGGACCATGGATATTTCTACCAAATTTTCTGGCAATCCATCCAATAATTGTTGAGCCAATATAACCTGGACTCAAGTGGTGGACTTACCAACATTGCCATCCCCAGAGTCAGGCTGCTAGCATGGCTTAAAACATAATATTTGTAAACCATGACAAAGGATAGTGCCATGCAGAGACAAATCCTGGAGCTCTTAGCAATTAACTATCATTCTCTGAGACTAACTCTGTGCTGAACGTTTGTTTGAGCTATCACATCCAAATTAGCCTTTGCAATAATGGTGCTGATAGGTCTGAACCAGGAGGTTTAATCTGTCGGTCTTATCTCGTGAGTCAAACATAGGAAATATCCACTTTTGGAATGAGATAATTCTCTCATATGATTTCTTAGGTTTGTTTTAGGACATCCAAAATTCAAGGTTAAATTACAGAGGAGCTTATGGGTTACCTCTAATCAGCCAATGATTAAAAATGTTAGCAATCTTTATATTTTACTGGTTTTCATGTTAGTTTTATGTTTAGTTTGTGAGATGTTACATTTCTACACTTACAAAAACAATATATCACGACTCTACCTTTGAGTGCTACTGCTGTGGCCATTATGTGGAAATGTATTAACAAGACTTTCTCCCACCGTCTCTCCTACGTGTTACCTTGAGTCAAAGTGTCCTTTTGTCAGTGACTTAGCCTCCAATAGCATGCAGAAATGCTTGTGGTCCTAGGTTTACAGGTTTCTTAACTTGTGAGGTTGAAAGAATATGTCATGGGAAAAGCAGAAGTCAGTATGTTCTTTGGTAAAGTTACAAAGTTGACTTTATTATACTTGCCTTGTTTTTTATTTATTTATTTAGAGACACATCTTAATGGAAACACATACAGTAATTGGCATAAAAAAATAGCTCCTAGTATTTTTCAGTTGACTTATACCTTTCTTGATGACCATGGTGGCGGGTATTCATAGTATTGTGGGCGTTGACAGGAAAAAATGTTACTAGTACTACTTTGGTTCTCACTTTGTTTGCTATGATGTGATCATTTGTTTGATTTCAACACTTGATTTAAGTATTGATTTAGCAAAAAAAAAAAAAAATGAACTCTGTTCAGTATTAATTTAATGAACAATTTACAACATTTGTCAAAATGAAAGCAACAGCTGATCTGGAGGTGTTAGAGGTGTCAAGATTTAACAACAGCGTTTCGATCCAATTTCCCGTTCCCTCAGAAGAAATGCAGCTCATCATAAAATCTGACATTCTGCCCATGATTCAATTTTAAATGATTTATTTCAATGCTTACAAAGTAAAACAGCTCTAAAAATGTAAAAGCAACAAATGCCTGAGGGAAAGCAGGTTTGTGATGGAAAGATTAGTGGGGCTTCAAAGAGAAGAAACAGATACGAGTATTCACTAAAGATATAATTTTACAGGTGCAAAAATAGGTGCATGTAGGCCTGTAACAATTATTAAATAAGTTTCTAACCGCATTCTTTTTTCATAATTGCGGTTATTTTGTATAACCGCAATTAAAGCATTAGAGCATTTTTTAAATGAGATTGGTCACACTATTGTTTGGATCATAGACTGTTATGATTTGGATCCAGCAATCAGCCTTAGCATCACCTAACAGTAACGTTGGCTAGCCTATGATACTATGGATTTCTACCAGAGGACGCCCCACCTACAGCTGCAAGTCCAGTCGGCTTTCGAAGCATCTTTACCTGTGTTTAAAGGAGAATTCTGGTCGATTTCAACACGTAGCTCTGTTGTTTGTAAATTTAGAGTGCTGTCAGTAGCGAGAAAAACGAAAACAATCAGTGAATCTGACTGCAGTAGATGTGAAAGAATGGCAAGACGAGTGCTTCGGGACCGTCTACAAAGTATAACACCGAGAGAGATACAAAAATATTTATTAATAAAGGTAGTATCTCCAAACTTACCTCAATTATAACTTGTTGCCTGCTAGTTGTTGTTGCACTTGCACTTGCTTTTAAAAAATAAGCATATGCCTATTTTTGAAAACATTTTTGTATCTCTTTTCAGTATTGTAGTTTGTAGACGGTCCCTAAGCACTCGTCTTGCCGTCCCAAACACCGTAACTAAACAGAGCTGAATTATGCATTTCTTTCACATCTACTGCAGTCAGATTCACTGTGTTCACTCGGAAGGAATCACTTCACATGGGTAGGCACTTGGAATGACATTTCGAACATGTTAAGAGGCTAAAAAGCACGTTTAAAACGTCCCCAGTTTTAGCCTCCTGGGTGCTAGCTAGCACCACCGACACCGATTGTTTTTGTTTTTCTCACTACAGCACTCCAAATTTACTAACAACAGAGCTACGTGTTGAAACCGACCAGAATTGTCCTTTAAGTAATGTAGTTAGTCCGTCTTTGGTGTTTAATCTACTAGGGTGCTTTGTTTAATTAGCAGTATATATCGTTGATGTTACACATCCGGGATTGCTCCGGTGCCGCAGGAAATTCCGACGGATGCATGTATTTTCCGTTTCCTTCCGCTTTCTTTGTGTTGGAATTTTAAATTCGGTGGATGAATGAGGACTATTTTTGACTGCTCCTCATATCCCTGCATGGTAAATTGAGAGAGCTAGCTATACTATCTGTCCAATCTGAGTTTTCTCTCACACAACTATTTTGCAGTTTAGCGCCACCCATGACGATTCGTATTGGTTTAAAGGTGCCCTGCCACACGTATTTCATTACTTTGTGGTAATGTCCAAAGTTCTACCATGGACTTTGTAACATTTTTTGTGGAAAAAAATGCCTTGGTTACCTTGTTTCAAGCCATTCTAGCGGGTATATGAAGCCAGAAGTAAGACTCAGTTGAATTTGTGCCAGTTCTCATTAATATTCAACGAGCTAAGCTGCTTGACTCTGATTGGCTAACAGCTAGCCAATGAGAGCCTGGCTATCAGCATCCTTTACCCAGTGCAACTGGGTGAGCTCATGAATAGTAATGAGCTCAGGCAACACCACGTCAGACTGACCAGCTTTTGTAATTGGCCTGATATCTCTGCTTATTTCTTTTCAGTGGCTAGAGCTGACAGAGGAGGTAGCAGTTCATTTTTGCATTCACGACATAACACAAACATAACACATATGGACCTAACATATTAAAAAAATTTAGTAAAAACGGTTTTGTGTGGCATGGCACCTTTTAAAGAAATGCCGGTAAACCAGAGCACGTTTTCCTCCCATCCCCAAATGCTATGTGGAGTAGCCAGACCCTCCTTCAGCACGCTTTGGAGGAGGGTCTGGCAAAGCGAGACTATCTAACTAGTAACGTTACCGTAAATGACGACGCTGTAGCGGAAATGGCCGTCATACATTAACCCCTTAACGCCGACTGTAGCTAATTTGCATCAAACCCCTTCCATTCCGACTGCAGGCGAGATAGTGTGTGTATTCCCCCAATGCCTGTTTGTTTACATTCGATACATACCTAGGAACCTTTTGCACGCACTGGTTTCTCGTAGGACCGGTCGGAGTGGGAACTACATCCAGTTCACGGAAACAAAATGAACCCTAACCCTAACCCCTAACCCTAAAAAGACTACTGTCAATGTTAGGGAGTAGGAGAGTGTTTTCTTTCTTGCTGTTGTCAAGATTCATTTATTTGTCAATTACTTTGTGAGATGAATAAAATCTACATAACTCAGATGGGAAAATGTGTTTAATTAATTTTACCATTTTGTAAATAATTTTACCATGAATGCCTGTTGTCGCTAATTTGCATCATACCTAAATTTATATCTATTCTATACGCTATAGACAAATTAACAATCTTAACTTAATTTAGCATCAGCTTGGAGCCAGAAACACACATAATAAATTTTTTTATATAATTGTGAATAAATTCAGGCGTCACAGGGTTAACATGATGCTAACGTAGTTCCACGGGGATTTGGGCTTTTATTTTTCTTGTTTGCTAACTTTTGCTAAGGTCCTAAGGGGTATGACTGTTGATGGTAATTGTTGATTTTGTTTAGATGTGCCAAATTGTAATTATATAAGTGATTATTGGTCAGACTGTTTAGCTAATTAAAGCTATGTTAGCGGCAGCTGTCACTTGTTGCCATAGCATTTCCAAACATCCTGGGCTGTAGCCGTCTAAAGCCAGAGAAATTAAACCCGCTCTGTTTTTTGTTTATGATTAATGCTTTGTTTCTTATTGACGGGAATAAATGTTCTATTTTCATCTTTTTGTTCATTTTTGTTCAAACAAAATGTTTTATGATAATAAAGAGGCGTGGTTTACTTCGTAGGCTGTGAATCTGCGTACCTGGGTCACATAACAGTGATACATAACAAAAGATGTATCCTGGGATTCATTTAAACTTTAATTTGTTTGAAAAAATAAAGTATATATATTATTTCACTAAAAGAGACAATTATATTATTATATTAATTGTCCAGCAATTGTCCACTTGTTACAGTCCGAGGTGCATGTCTAAAAGAGATAGGAAATGAGACAGCAAAATGCAGCCGTGTGACACCAGGCCACATAATGGCTTTTGAAAGACTTCCCTGCACCTCAACAGTATGAGTGTTGCCAGCACTTTAGCAATTTGTTAATTAAAACGTGGGCAATTTAACATAAACGACTGTATACAAATTGCTGTTATTAGTTTTACAACATAAAACACAGACAACATTTATTTTGGGTGGAGGTTCACCATTTCCCTTTTTTTTTCAAACGGTATGAAGTGACGGTGCAGACTTCCAGCCAGAGAGAAACACCTAAGTTTGTATTAAATCCTCTCAAACTATTAAAAAATATTAGCTAATCTTTTTACAATTTAGAATGACATGGATGAGGATTTTTTTTAACAGGTACATTACTGCTGGAGTGCCTTGGGGGCAGAGATTAGCTACTGCGCCAACGCATGACTGCAGGACTGAATGAATAATGCCACGAGCTGAGTATTACTGTGACTGGCTACTGTGAGGACTGATTCAGCTGCAATCTGAATGTCAATATTTAAGCTTATACTGTATATCCCCACAACTGACATTTGTTCACCGCACAGATATTTTTGCAGCTTATAAAAATAATGTCAGAATTTGTATTAATTTGTAAACGTATCTATTATTTATCATAGACAGACAGGGCGATAAACTTCTCCATGCACCAACATATTTACACATTAACTGCAAAAGCATTTTGTGCTACAGTAATATTGTTTTTGAATGTACAGTGTGTAATGAAATGCTGTCTCTTCATGGCAGGATGATTGGAGAAGCAACTGGAATATCACCTCCAAGATTAGGTGCTAAAATCAGGGTGGCAAAAGTTAATAAGACATGCTGTTCTCGCCACTTGTCAGCTTGTGTCAAAATGCCCTTTGGCAAACACTTTAACTTCCAATATCCTCACATGACCTGCTTGTGGCTGTAATAAGCGCTTTCTAGTTTGCAAAGGTCCTTCCCTCTGGAACTGGCTTTGGCTTAGTAATGCTTTTTGCTTATATAGTTAAATAAAAACAATTTCTTAAAGTCAAAATGAAATTGACTGATTTAGCTAAATTGATAAAATATATAATTACCAAAGAGAAGAAATCAAAGTTTTATTTTTATTTTTATAAATGTAAGCGTCAGCCTTCGGTATGAAAAATGAAGCAAAACAAATGTGCCAAAACCTTTAGTCCCTCCAATGGCCACTTGGCTCCAAAAGCGACCAATCAATTCCCATAGACCCCCATGCCCAACTTCACAGCAGAAATTACCATGTTTACAGCCTGGTACAAAAAATGGTTTTGGTCTTGTTTTTTTTTTAAATAACTCACCAGTATAGATTATATTCAGGCTTAAAGTATGTATGCATAAATAGGGGCTCGCCACTTTAAGTGACAGGTGGCTACCATCACAGGAGGAGGGCATAGACTGTACGGTGGGATTCATTTGGCCCTTCAGAAACCTACAGGTGACGCGACGGAGACTATTTCCATATTTTATACAGTCCATGGTAACGGCATGCTTAATCGTTAAAGCAACACCAAAGATTCTTTTGTACCTTAAAATGTTTCCAAAATCGTTTCAGTGGTTCATCAACTTGTAACAGGGTGAACGGCACTTCTACATTCACTTTGCGGCCCTCTATCAGCTATAACCGCACAATGCAAGTTTGCCAGATACAAGGGGGTAAGCCTCCCCCCGGAACACGTAGCTCCTATAACGATTGTGTCATAACCACACGACTTACTGTTGCACAGTAGAGAAATTACCGTACAGTACAGGAGAAGCTCGCAGGCAGTTTTGACTTACATTAGCTGTTTAGGTTTAATTACTAATGTTAACTATCATTTTAGTTAGCAATAATTAGCCTGTGTCTATGTTATCTCCTTACATATACCTACGCTCTCCGTCTCTGCAAGATTCAGAATGACTGAGATTTCTCTTGGCACAGCTACCAGAAGACTTCCAACTTTCAGACACGTTGCTCACATCACATTTACGTCGTCTCTCTCAGTTGGAGGCTGCGCAGTAATGTTCAGCCATCACCGGAAAAGTGCTTCTAATATCCTTCACTGGTCTCCGTCCAGAGCAACGAGATCTGTTGGTCCATTTTATATATGTCTATGGCCAGATCGGATAGCGGATCTGTAGTTCGAATGAGACATAATGAGACACTACGGCAGCGGTAATGGACAATTCCGCTTCCAACCTGTAGGGGGACCGAAGAGGAAAAGTGCTTTGGTGTTGCTTTAAATTAGTAGGCAGTATGCAGATTGAGTATGTAGTTTCAAACACAGCCTTACTCTAACATCCTCTAGCACAACATGTTAGCCATTTACTGGTAATGGATCTTAGAAGCAACACACTCTTGTAGAAAGACCTTGAAGAACAGATCTTAACTGCTCCGCCCAATCATTGCTGCAATATGGAACAGCTGTCTACCAGCAATACCAGCACAAATCACTCATTTATCACCTGTTTGTCTTAAATACTGCAGCACAGAGGCTGCCAAAGAGGTGCCAGCAATTTTATGCTTTCATTAGCGGCTCACAGTGATGATTACCTGGAGGGCCTTTGAAGGTGATATTCAAGTTTTGTACAATTCAGGGATTATTAACTCTCTAACCTGTGTAGAAAAATCTGTGCCGGAGAGCAGCGCCTTCATGATAGGTAGATATTTGTAAGATAGAGAGATGAAGAGCCTCTCCTATGACAGAGATGAGATCACAAAGGAGTTGAGATGTTGACATCGTTCCTGACGCAGGTCTTAGACTTACCACTTTTGTTCATGTCCCCAGAGGTGTCTGCTTTCCCACCAACTCAAGGTAGAGGACATTGTCGGGACACGGCAGCTTATACATGTTAATGTTCTCTTTTTCCTATTCCACTCCTGTTAGATTGATGGCTCAGCAGTCGTTCTCATTGATCAATCAGACACAATCTGCGTCTCAAATGAACCCAGGCCAGGGGGATTGTGCATTCTTCCAGGGGAACCACATCCCTAAGGGTATGACAGTGTGCTGCACTGGATCGATTGTTTTCAACTTATTTGTGTAAATACTTTGTGACCTTGCCGATTTATCATCTGCATTTCTTTGCCACTGTGTAAGAAAACCACAATAGATATCAGCCCAGCCTGCTGACACGGACCCGGCTCATAATTTTCATCTTTGCGGTCAAGTCTAGAGAAGGATTACAGGAATGATGAGAATTAATTATGCATTTCATCAGCATGATGGATACCGCACGTTCAACTCAAAACTATATTTCCCCCGAGAACAGAGAGGAGTCTGCTCGTTCTTTGAGTGACTCCTTTGAGAAATGCTGTCAGTTCTCACTCTCAGAGGATAAAACTGGCATGAAGTAAAAAAAAAAAAAAACAGTGACTTCCTTACCACAGTGGCTAATGCAGGTGGTTTTACTTCTTGTCAACTTAACACTGTGTAGACAAGAATACTGCATTATAACTGTGACTAAGTAAGTAAATAAAGCTAAAGATACTCAGAAAACACACCTTCATTTAAGAAAAAAAATCTGTTCCATTAACATCATGAAATTATATGCTGTTAAAACTAATGTTGTCTTTGGCTATGCATGGAAGTTTTAGACCACATTCGTCACAGTACTACGTTCCACATAATGTGTCCCTAAATGAGAACCTGGCCCTGCATGTTGCCTCAAGCCACCTGTCGGCCATCCTTTTTGTTGATTACGACAGAAGAAAGCTGGGTGGCAAACTTCTGAATTGTTATACTGTCCATAACAACTGATCAAACCCTTTTGATTTTGTGTCAGTGTGGCATTCTTTAGATTTGTTGTATCAGTGGCTAATAACAAGTCAGACACCCATAATCTCTGTTTACACAAGCCCTAGTCTGCCATACAAAAATACTACTCTTTGCAGCCAAATGCCTTAATTTCTTTGTGGCATTACTTTATGGCATTATTTCCCTGCATACTAGGAGTGTATTATTGCATATATACCATGGCCACTTTCCAAGGGAAAAAGGTAGGGTGTTTTCAAATGTATTTGAAGCATCTATAAAGTGTTTGTAATCCCTTAGCATATAGCATTAGTGTTGTTGCTTAATAACATTGCGAAATGGAAGGAGCTCTTTTCCTCACTCAGAATTTGTCACTTGGGTCTGGCAGACTGTTCTAAATACTACAATACCCATGATCCTTGGTCTCCGTTGCTATGGTGAAGAAGCATGAATCAGAGCAAATTCAAAATGCCTTGTTGTTGCAGTTGGGAACAAAAAAACACTGTGTTGTGTTTTTATGTACGCAGGCGTGTACCTTTAATTTTTTATCAATGAAGCAGATCTTTTCAAACACGGTTGTTAATCCTTTGTACAGATGAATCAATCGGCAGAGTTTTATGTCCATCCAAGCCATAGAAGTGCTCCTAAAAAAAAAGCACGGTCTAAATAGCTCTCTCCACTTTGCAATTCTTTATCCATTGATTTCGAATGGTGCTTAAACGTTTGAGATAATGTTTTCCAGCCGATCAGAAAGACGTATTCTCCATAGTGCTATTTTTAACACTTAAAAACTGTTGAGTACAGTAGCTTAATCACTAGCAACGCTTCATATTTGAGCTTAACCACATATGTTTTATATGTATAACAATTATCTATAAAGTTACAAATAACTACAACTTTTAGATAAATATAGTGGTGGCATAAGTATAATTCCCTCCCTACTGTATTTAGGTACATTGATGAAATGCACCAGTTGAGCTATATGTTTTATGCACAGAACCACTTTTTGTAAATGAAAAACATTGCTGTCTGGTTCCAGGAGATTTTCCTCGCTGCCCAGGAGTGCAGAGTTAGTGCTCATAAGTGGCAGATTCCTGGACGAATTAGGAGACCTGAGATGTCTCACAAGTAGTCAGCCAGCAGCTGGTCGAGAGTTGGCTGCCGGCCATCAGTCAGCTGTCGGAGCTGTTGGTTCAAACATTACTACAAACTACTACAAAAATAGTAAAGACTAACAGTGATGTTTGCAGCCTGCTTTAGTTTAGCATTTCCTGAGAAAGCAACCAGGTGAAAGATTTAAGTTTTTCTCTGATTTTGTCTTAGAATGATGTTTGGAAGTCTATGCAACTTTTCTATTGTGACCCATCCCCCCCCCCCCCCCCCCCCCCCCCACTCACCCCCTCTCCATCAACCCAGGCAGTTGATAAATGCACATGTCTCGTGTGGAGGAGGCAGACACTGGGAGGAGACGCTGATGGTTCCTGTCGAATAGAGAGATCAGGCAGCGTCAGCTCCGTCCTTATTTGTCATAAGTGTCCGCTGTTTCCCATGGCTAAAGACAAAGGCCAAAGAACGTACGAGGAACATGCATTTTTAATGTGACATTCTCATCAAACTCACCACAGTGGACTGAGCAGAATGCCAATGACGCTTTATTCTTCTTCCAATTACTGCGAGACGATGCAACAATATGAATGTAAGCCGTGAAGGGCACAATATGAATGTAAGCCATGAAGGGCACAACATGACAAAGACTGAACAGTTTAGTACTTCATCTCTTGTGAGCCTGAACTTGTGAACTTTATATTGACGTTGGTATAGTGCTGGATTAGGCATTATCTTGTTATTCAAAGATGCATTCAAAAAACATTAATCAGAAGAGCACAATAGTGGATAAACAAAATGTAAAAAACAATGTACGCCTGTGTAAAATCATCAGTTTTAATGTCAGAGCCACATTATCTTCTCTTTGTGCCTCCTGTGAAGAGAATGATGTCTCCGCTGATAGTGAATAATACAGGATATAAGCATGCAGTAAATCACCATTACAGCTTGCATTCTTTATACAACATGACATCCCTGTGAATGCTGATTTGACCAGACTCACCTTTATCTTGTTGCAAATATGCTGACCATTACTCTGTGCCCATTATTTGACAGCCCTGAAATGTCACCGGAGACAGAGAGATAGTCGGATTCACCGCTGAGTTCAGAGAGAAGAAGACAGCGGGAATGTAAATAATCCTTGCTGGCACCAAACCATAGCTTTCATCTCTGATGTTCTTTTGCAGTGGTCGGTCCATACTCCATCATTATAATGAGGGTGGTTCAATTAGACAAGGTCTACAATGGGGGTTTTAAATGTCACGGTGCAGGTCCTGACATTTCTCTGTTTGATATGGAATCAGAATGGGAGCGGAGGAGTTCACAGGGAGAACTAATCTCAACTTCCGAAATAACAAATTCCACCCTGTCACAAAGCCCCTGAAGGGAAGCCTTGTGCAGCCACTTTGGAGACATTTACAACCCAACAATGCTAGCTCACCCCTGTAAGAGCCTACTAATGATTGAATCTATTAGCATTGTTTAGGTTTGTAATTAGCCCTCGGAGGTTAGCATGTGTACCAGAAGCATGTAATGAAGGCTCTTTGGGTATTTTATCCAAAAGGTTATTTGTTCGTCAAATCAAAAAGGACTCAGGAAATGACAAACTTTTAACTTGTGGTAATTGGAGTGACCACAATTACTGGGCCAGAGGAGCTGTAGTCTAGGGCAAATACATGTAAACGCCATTCTAGCATTGTTCGTTCTGTCCTCTGAAACATTTTACCCTCATGTCAACAGAGGATGGACATTATCTGAAACTTGCTGCATCAAATATGAATCTGTCATATACAATACCAGGACGTTGTGGCGTCTTAAGCCTCAGTACTGTGACTGTGGGATGTGAGTGAATTTGTGGGCAGAATTTAGTTACAAATTCAATCAAATCTTTCAAATTTGATTGGATCGGAGGGGTTGATGTTCCACCCTGACTTGTGTCTTAAGATCAGGAGAAAGATGATACAGTAAAAACTATATAAATGAACAGTCTTTCTGAAATGTAAAACCAAAGTACAAGCCAAAAGGAAAGCGCCCATATTATGCTCATTTTCAGGTTCACAATTGTATTTTAAGGTTGTACCAGAATAGGTTTACTTGCTCTCTCTCACTGCTGCAGGTCCTCTTTTCACCTCTGTTTTAGCTACAGAGTGAGACATCTTTTCTTCTATACTATCTTTGCACTCGCACATGCGCAGTAGCTCAGATCGTAGATCATGTCAGCTATACTGCCCTGCAAAGGCAAAAGACCTTAACTCGCTAGAGTGTGAAACTGAGAAAAATGACTTTAAAGTTTCTGTTTTGTCCAGACAAAAGTATTATAGGTAGAACTCCCAAAATGTGACAACTAGTTGAAGAAATGTAGAGTTCAAAATTGACCTTTGACCCTTGTTTGGCAGTTACTGTACTCTGCCTTTGTATCATGTGCCAAAAACAAGGAGTCATGCAAAGGCAAAAGGCAGTAACTGACATATAATCAATATTTGCTTGCTGTTCACCATACTTACATCCATTATAAGAACACCTAACCAAGGTCTAGTCATCAAAGGTTAAATACCAGTTGTAAATACACACATACTGTCCGTCATACAGTATGTCGTTCAATCTATCTAGCTAGCTAAACTACCGATATAAAGAAAAAAGCTATTTGTTTACGGACATCAAGCTAGGCTAGCTATGGCTAGCGCCATATGCTATGTGCTTAATTTATGTTACTCACCCTCATAGTTGTGTAGCTACGTAACTTGATATGTCCCACTTCAAAGCTTTCTCCCGTTTCCTGATGGGTGCAGGTGAAAGACCGTCGACCATTCTGTGCACATTATTGACATATACTAATAATAAAGCGATGGACGGCGGGGTTAAATAAACTTGGGTTACAGACCCATGGTTACATAGAAGCCGGCCGCAACGGATGTTCTCACATAAAACGAACGCACCCTCAACGGGGCAGGGATCATTTCATTGGTCAACACTACACCTGGCATTCTATTGGTTGTGGAATTTTGATAGTGTTGTAACACAGAAAAATCCAAGCGCGCAGGAGAGATCCGAGAGTAGCAGATTTGCAAGCGCGCAGAATCACGCTGAGTGCGAGGAGAAGGTTCAAAGCTGAGAGCAGGAAATCTGTCCACAGAACAACAAATCTGAGTCCGAGCACAAAGTTTGAGCACAAGCAGAGCAAATCCAAGCGCGAGCATGACCATTTGAGTGTGAGAGCAAGGTTTTGAGGGAAATTATTACAAAATCTGAATGTAATATCAGTGAGAAATGCTCTCAAATTGAAAGAATGCGCTCTTGAATAAAGATAGGAATATAACTCCATACGGCGTCTGATGTGAGGCTCCGCAAAGTGAGGAGGTGTGTCAGCATCACCGTTAGCGCTATAAAGTTAGCTAGCTCCGGGCTGTCACGGACACTGACAGAATAGGAATCATCGCCACTTTATTTGAAAGATATATCGTGTGTATGTTACGTAGTTTGGTGACAATTAAAAGCGGCAAACTTTGACAGTACGACAAGGCCAGAGTACAGTAACATCTCTCTTGATGTCTGGCTAAACAAAGTCAGAACACCTTAACTCAACTTCAGCGTGCTGGTGTTACCGTACCTTAACACCGGCACCTATGTACCTTAATATATTTTATTTACTTTCAGATAAACATATGTTACTATGCCTGAGGTGTAATATGGTCACCAGCGGTTTACTTTTTCTCCTTAGGAAGCAATAATAAATCGCGAATAATCATACAGCTTGCATCCGTGGACGTAATGTATTAATGTTTAATCCTTTTGCGTAGGGGCTCTTCTTCGCCCTCCATTGTCTAGCACACACTAGCAGACGATGTGCAACAGCGCCCTCTGCGGTCACAGTTCCTGATGGGTCACAGCTTTCGGTGTAACACCGGAACAAAGGCAAAGAGCCGTAACAGCTGTTCTGCTGTGGTTTCTCGTATGGTTTTGGATGTTAAGGTTGTCATAGTCTTTTATTTTCTCGTTAAAACAATCAAATTGACTCACGATATTTATTCACATGATAAAGGAGGTCTCAAATACCCCAAAAGTGACATTAACTCATTTTTGCCCAAACATGATGTTACGGCGTTTTGCCTTTGTAGTACAGTATATATCTATGATGTCAGCTAGCTCCATAGACAGTAAAAGAAAGGTTGTTTCTCCATCTTCGGTCAGTTACAAGGCAGGATTAGCTGGGAGACTTCTTCTAAACGAGGGCGCACATGTAAGTAGTTGTTTTGTAGATTATGGTTAACTTGTGTGTGTTGTAGCAGTGCTTTGCCATTGAGAACGAGGTAACATGTTAGCGTTAGCATGCTAGTGCTAGCATGTTAACGGTTGCGGTTAGCCAGCTCGTTTCTGCTAGTGACGTAAAAAGCTGTGCAGATTTTGACCAGCTCACCCGGAGACTGAAGGCAGGACACATTCAGAAACCCGTTTCTCACTCAAAACAGCATGGATGGATTTTTTTCAAAGTTTGTATGCATGTGGAAGCACCAGAAACACAAAATAACACCCCAAATCCCAGAAAAAGTGTTTTTTTTTATAATATGGGCACTTTAAATGATTGACGGGGTTTGCTAGTCACCCCCAGATTACATTTGATTGATACATTTATGGATATGCCACCGAGTTCAAGATGCAAACATATTCTAATGTTGTAAGGTGGAAAGCAGTTCAGATACCCCTATAAAAAACATAACAAGTGCATGTTGACAGAATTATCTTTAAACTATCACTTTTACATTAGTGCTCATTTAACCACTATTATCAAACTTGTTTCTGCTTTATACCAAATTAGCATGAATGTAATTTCATAGCTTGTAAACTCCCACGGCATTACAATAATCCACTATTGTCGCAATATTGTAGCAAGATCTTCCGTGCTGCCGGGTTGAAGATGTGTGTGTGAAGCATTCATGTTTCATCCATTTTATTAAATTCTTTGAAAGTCTTCAATTACGTTGGAATATGAGCAAGTAAACTGCAACTTGACTGTTTGGCGGAGGCATACAACCGCAAGGCGGTGATTCTATTTTAAGAGTTAGGAGACAGAAGTAGGAGTGAAACGCAGGATGTATTTGTGGAGGCTGAGAAACATGGAGAAAGTCAAATATGTGCCACTGATTCAGGATTCAAGAAAAACAAATAGTAAATTCAAAACACGAGCTACATTAAATGACTGTTTTCTTCTGCTGTCTTTGTTTACATCAGGAGTGCAGTAAAACTTTCAGTTAGTTGCAGTACTGATCATTTGAGGAACACAAAATTTAGAACGAATCACATAAGTCAAACTGCTCACTTTATATGTGATTTGGCTTAAACAAATCTGCATCTTCCAGGTGTGTTATCCTATTATATTCCTTTCTTTATTTGAAATGTATTTTGAACATGTAAAAGAAAACAGAAAAATAAGATCTTTCAGAAAATAATAATATAGATAACATAGATACATCATAACAAAACACTTGATTTTTGTTCACTAGGAGTGTCAACAACACGTATTTAATCCCACTCCTTCTCCATAACACATTTTTAATTATTAAACAAACTTCCTCTGTTATAAAAATATAATTCCAAACATCAGTCTATAATAAAGGCCTTACAGATTGGTGTTTCAAGATTGGGTTTTGAGACTGATAGGTCCATCTTCCCATCCAGAGTATAGCTGAGGTGAGGTAGAGTTGACCCATCATTTATTTACCACTATGGCCCTGATTACAAGTACATGGAAACAACCGGGAGACTGTGGAGGACAAACAACCTCACGAGTGATTTTGCATACTCCGTGTCATGACAGGTCAATTCTTAAATGCGACCATATAAGGACGAGGCATGCAGAAACAGCATGTCCTCTCGGCTTGAATGTCGAAAAACAGACTGTTGCCTTCCTATCACTTGCAGAAATAGTGGTCATACAGTGGATGAATTACCATCCCCTCCATGCTCCAGCTCGACTCTAATAAGCGCTCGATTGTTCACAAAAATGGGGAGGAAAAAAACAGTGAGGGTGAAAAGATAGAAATCCATTTGTAAGTCTGAGCTGTGACTATTTGCATGGTGATGAAGGCCCTGAGTGTTCTGCAGTGTCTCAGACAATAGAGCCTGTGTTTGTTCTTCCCCGGGAAGTTTGAGAAGGACAGAAAAGGGGAGAGAAGAAGAAGAAAAGGGGAGGTCGTCAGCGGAGGGGATTACGCATTGTGAGAACCACGCGCATTTGCTTCTGCTATTGTGGTGACTGAATTGCTTTCCAGTACCAAGGCATTTAGTTAAGCAGATTGTGTTTCTTTACACCCCACGATGATCTCTCTTGACGGCGGTTGGTGACAAGTGGCTTGGGGGACAGCAGAATCACACAGAACAGGTGGGTGTGGTGGTGGACGCTATACATCCTATAATAGATCAGTGTTTTGTCAGAAGATGCAATTTTATATATTATCCAGAAAAGAACGTAACAAGGAATGCAACAAGTCAAGAGGCTTTCAATATTAAAGTAGCAGCAGGAATTCTGAGATCCATTAGAGTCCAAGTGGTTCTTTGTGTTTTGCCACAGCAAGAAATCAGCATGATTTCTTGCTGTGGCAAACATTTTAGGTTTGGCTTCTGGCTTTTACGAAGTGTTGTAACTTCTGAAATAACTAACAATGAAATTTAAATAGTTAGGAAATGCATTTAAAGTGGATTTAATTAAGAGTAGCAAAGTGATTTTTTTTTTTTAGAGTTGACCTTTTCAGGCCTCTGTGTTGATAATTTCATTGAAATAAATGTGTTTTTTCAAATCTCATATAAACTGACCTCTGTAGACTGGCCTTCAGTATGTAGCAACAAAACACGAACCTTCAGTGCATTCCAGTTTTAGAAACTGAGTAAAAAAATATTTGATTCAGAGATTATTATATAATATAATATAATAGTTATTGACAAGTGGCTTAAGGTAAAGCAGAATCACACAGAACAGGTTGGTGTGGTGGTGGATGCTAAACATCCTATAATAGATCAATGTTTTGTCAGAAGATGCAATTTTACATATTATCCAGAAGAGGAATACAAAGAGTAAAGACGCTTTCAACATTAATAAAGTAGCAGCAAGGGAGTTCTGAGATCCATAATAAATCAATGCTGTCAATTCTGAGAGTCGAGGGGAGAGTCTTTGTGTTGGCCACAGGAGGAAATCAGCATCTTTATAAGATGGCTTCTGGCCTTCTAACAAAGTGTTTCATTGAAATAAACACTTTTTTTTAAATCCCATATTGAGTAACCTCTGTGCACTGGCCTATACTATGTAGCGACAAAACACGAGCCCTCGGTGCATTCAACCTTCAGTAAATAAAAAACATTCAATTAAGAGATTACAGTATTCAAAGTGTGGTGTGATTAAATAATTATCAAACCGTTCTGATGGCCTTTTAATAAATTAGGAATTTTAAACATGTTTCTGGTGAAATAACTGACACTATTTTGATCCACTTACTGAAGGGCAGTAAACAGCGATCCACAAATACCCCCTTTCCAACTGCAGAACATCCTCAGTGTATGAAAACCTTGGCCAACCAATGAAATGCTGTGGCATTGCATGATGTTCCCAGCCATAGTTTAATAGATAATAATACTGAAAAGACCTTTAAAATAAAGTGTATTAAAAGGTGCCCTGCCATACAAAACCATTTTTTCTTGCATTTTTTGAAATATGTTAGGTCCATATGTGTTTGTGTTATTTTGTGAATGTGAAAATTAACTACTACCTCCTCTGTCAGCTCTAGCCACTGAAAAGAAATAAGCAGAGAAATCAGGCCTATTACAAAAGCTGGTCAGTCTGACATCATATTGCCTGAGCTCATTACTATTTATTAGCTCGCCCAGTTGGACTGGGTAAAGGATTCTGACAGCCAGGCTCTCATTGGCTAGCTGTTAGCCAATCAGATTGAAACAGCTTAGCTTGTTGAATATTAAGAACTGGCAGAAATCGAGCTGAGTCTTCCTGTAGGCTTTCTATACCACAATAGAATGGCTTGAAACAAGGTAACCAAGGAATTTTTTCCACAACAAAATGTTACAGAGTCCATGGTAGACATTACCACAAAGTAATGAAATACGAGTGGCAGGGCACCTTTAAATTGATTCTCTGCTCTCTGTTTGTTGAGATTCCTTAAAAGTTGTTGTAAAACTTTTGCCACAAACTTCTTTTTTTATCATGATAATTAAGTCTTTATTGATAATTGCATGTAGTTTAGATTTACTTCTATCTTTTTTTAGCAACAGTTAATTGTGTTTTGATTAAAAAGAAAGAAATAGTAGGATAGATGGCTGCATGTCAGGAAATTCGTGACACTTTGCTGAACAATAATGATTTCTACTTGTGCACATAATAAAATTAAACAAATTACTTACTAGCAAGTACATGATGGCTTGACATTCCCCTGTCATTTTAGCTCAGTCTCTGGAGTCATTTAGGGTCCTGATTTGGGAAACATAAACTACATGTCAGTGTTGTTGTTTCACGGAGCTGAACACAGTAAACAACAGGTCCCATGATAGCCTCCCAAATGACCAATTAAGGACTTATCGTTTTGGAAGGGTGATCTTAAAGAAGCGAGTCTTAACTGATGGATTTGTCTTCAAGATTGCAATCAGCTATAGATTGCAAATAGCTATAGCATCTATATTTAAATCAATTTTTACATTTTCATACTTTTCCAGGATGCATTAAAAACTGCATAAATAATGGTAACATAAAGTAGGGCTGTGCAATTAATCGAAATTTAATCATGATTATGAATTTGGCTCCCAATGATCACAAAAACAGAATAATCGAGAAAAACGTTACGTTTTGCCAGTAAACTCTTTTCTCTTGTGTTCTGAAAAAAATAAAGTTTAAATAGGAAAAGTATTACGGCAAATTTCACAGTTGTATGTGTTTTTTTTACTGTTGATTTATGTAACTTTTTCCACTGTTTTTTAAGTTCAATAATTGCAACATCTTTCCAGAAGTCAACGAGTAATTGTGTTAAATTATCGTGATTTCATTATTGACTGAAATAATCGTGATTATATTGTTTTCCACAATCGAGCAGCCCTGACATAAAGTTAGCATTTCTTAGCATATAGCGTCGGCAGTGCATATTGATGTTGATGTGTCATCCGCAATGTCAAGCAAAAACTTCTTTTTTTCTTTATTGCTGCATTTAAACATCTTTAACAGCATCCTGGAACCATTTCTACAACAGAGACACATTTTATTAGCTAGAACACATCACCATATAGGAAAATAATGTGACGGTCTCAGCACATCTGGTGCTTAACATTGTGAGACTGCAGCTCATTGCCATTCTGTCATATGGCAGAGTAGCACACTGTACATACTGGCTACAGGATGTCTGCTGGAAGTGGGAGGAAAGCCTATTAGAGGTAATGAATGGCTGTCAACCACATGGTACTCTTCATGTACTGCATGTCATGTAGAAATGAGAATTTCTTTTGAAAGGAGAAAATTGACCATAGGGTTCAATGGTGTTTTTCGACATTTTTAGTTTCTCTTGATTTTTTTCCAGAACATTTACACGTGTAAATGATACCTGATGGATTGCATTGTGAAAGGCCTATATGAAGCGTATCTATTACTATATTTGATACTTTCATCACACTTTGGCAAGATCATAATTATTATTAAGCACTATAAAGATAGCTGTCATTCATGGACATGGGTTTTACTTGCTCCCTAATAACTTTGCTATTTACAGACCTGGAGCTGAGTGTTTTTTGGCATACCCATTATTTTCCCAGAATTTCATCACATATTTCTAGAAACGCCTATCTTGTTAAATTGGCACCTAAACATCTGTTGACCTGTGCGCTATTCCAGCCACATCAGTAAAGGCTGATACCCCCAGGAAAGATTTTTAAGCAGACTCCTTGGCATGTTGGCAGCTGAGTAGTTGTTCAGAGTAACATCATGTAGGGCTGTTGTCTAGTTTTGGCTCAAGGCGTTCAGTTTGGGCGCATGCTTGGCAGCCCCATGAAAGACTATAACAGCTCACGATTCACTGGCTACTAATTGGACTGTCACTCCACAATGCTCGGAGATATGAATACAGCCTGTAAAGACATACATACGCACAAACACATACTCTTATTCACGTTCTGTTTCGTAATTGAATCTCAGAAATGAAAGCTGCCGCATCAGTAATTGATTTTACCAGCTCATTACAAATGGGTCTTGACAGCTAATTTACTTTTACAAGATTAAATATGAACATTATGAGCTGTTAAAGTATTAATACTGCAACTACTTTAACTGCTGAAACAACGTCCTGCAGTATACTCTTATTTTGTAAATTTCCACAGGGACCACCCATGCTAAAAATGCATGCACTTGTGTTCCTGTGCAATACTTTGGATTAAAGCGTCCACGTAGTGGGACTCTATATGTTATGTGCTGATATTACAGTGTCAAAAAACTCTATTAAAATGGTTTAGAATTATGGCTGTTGTGACTTCTAGCCCTTAATAACATCTGATCCCACTGAGGGCTGATGTATGGTTTGCTGCTAGACTTGGGAGCAGTTAATTCGAGTTCAGGGGTTCATTTCTGGACAAACAATTTGTGTTGCTTTTCAAAGTAAACAACTACAAGACAAAAGTCTGAAATGATAGGAAAAAACAGCCATAATTTCGCGGCAAACACACCTACGCTAACTAATTTCACACGAGAAACTGCTAATTTACTCAGAGAAAAGAAAAGGTTGACACCAGTGATCACCCTTGGTAACTTAAAATGACAATGCTGTGATGTGACATATTGGTCTCTTTAACAGAGCATGGTTATTGTTGCTGGTGAAAGGAACATGAAAAATACACCACAGTTAATCTGTATAAAGGAGTGCCTGAATTGGAGCCCGTATTGTCTGCCAATCTCACAGTCGAATCGTCAAAGTGTCTGAAAATGTGATTATGAAACAAAGAATCATTCCATTCGGGCTATATAGGGGGGCTGAATGTCTGATTTTACATAGAATTGCTGGTGAGTACTGGCCCATTTCAGGCACTGATAGGGAATTGATGAATTTGTTGAAGTTAAACTCTGTTAACTTTGGCAGGGTTGTCAGGGCAAGATATTGTATTTGTGTTGTCTTGACTAATTTGCTGATTTGTCTGACTTTCATTGTCCTTACACTCTTGACCCTGATGCACATTATAATTGGTGCATTGATTCGACTCATGGTTTGTCAGAGGCATCTGTGTCTCTGTTTTCCATGTCTGGGGAGACATTGATCTAATTAGAAGTCTTCATTAGTCAGCTGCAGAGTGCAGTGTCATGCTTAAGGAATGATGTTAAGGCCCTTCTCCCCCCCGTGAAACACAATACAGGGCCTTGTCTGAATTCAAAACAGAGGGCTGTTTTCAGACGCCCGTGCACGACTGCAGGATGCAAGAAAAAAAGAGTTTGGACAAAGGGTTGTTTTTCTCTTGTAAAATGCAATTCTGATCTGGCTTTCTTGCTTGAATTTGTAATACATCTGAGTTGTTATTGTGCAATGGGTTGGACATAACTCTTCAGATAGATAAAAGGATGTCATCATAGTGCTCATATAGAACAGTGGATCTCAACCAAGTAGTCTCTAGTAGGGCTGCCCTCTCTTAGCTGATTAGTCGACTAATCGGTCATTTTGGTCTTAGTTGACTAAGATTTCTTTAGTCGATTAGTCATTTTGTATGCTTTTTCATGCCGAATGATTTATTTCCAAGAAACTTATGAGCACGTTTCTGGTAAACACAATATTTAAACTGGTACTTTTCCTGAGAAACTCCGTTTTACAGATCGTAAATGGATTGCATTCATATTGTGCTTTTCTAGTCTTAACGTACAATAATGTTTTCGTACTATCTAACTGTCAATGCATTTGCATTAATTCCAGATAGATATACACAGCCTTTGTGATTTAAAGACATACAGAATACTCCACATATGTTTTTATAGCTGTGTGAAATGAAACACTTGATTTTTTGAGTTTACACTACACTGCTACAGATTTCAATTTTCTTATTTTGGTAATCTCTGTGCACAGCTGGAAATTTCTCACTGCCGCCATTAATAAAATTGTTAACTTTTATTTCAGAGACATGAGCATGCATACAAACCACATCATAACGAGATGGGAAACAGCATTGCCGGGATCATGAATTACTGTGCTGTTGAATGAAGAATTGGTAACACTGGACCAGTGAAACCTCCATCTTGTGTCCACTAACCATGGGAAGTGCAGAGGAAATGCACGGATGGACAGTAAAAATGAGCATGCCCAGTGTTTTGGCCATGGTTACAGTCTTTTCTATGATTCCTGGCGGGGTGCTGAGCGATATGAGAGGTACTCAGGGCCTGGAAGCCCAACAATTGGCCCAGGGGTCCACTCAACTGCATCGTCGCCTGAAGAGAGGCTGGATCTGGAAACAGCTGTTTGTCCCCGAGGAAGATCCCACTCCTCGCGTTATTGGCCAGGTACCACTTCAGATTGAATGTCCTCCATGTCCTTGACACGCTATTTCCCTTTGAAAATGCATGTTTTGTGATTACCTCTGAAAAAAAAAAATAGTTTGACAAAATCAAGCTTACATATACCCCCTTCTCTTTTTGTAGCTCAAATCTGACTATGACAGAGGCGAGTTTACCATCAAGTACATATTATCAGGAGAAGGCGCCGGTGATGTCTTTGAAATAGATGAGTATTCTGGTGAGATCCGGGCACTGAAGAAGCTTGACCGAGAGGAAAAGGCCTTCTACGTCCTTCAAGCCCAGGCTATCAACAGGAGGTCCAATGAACCAGAGGAACCCCAGTCAGAGTTCATCATCAAGGTGCAGGACATCAATGACAATGTCCCACAGTTCCTGAACGAACCGTATGTGTCCAGCATCCCTGAGATGTGTCCAACGGGTATGTTGAAAGATGTTGAAAGAACAGTAAGAATTGAAAGTACAGGCAGGTAGAATTACATTTAAAGGGTCGGTTCAAAATACAGTAGCCTGACAATAACTAGCCATGCAGGCAGTTTGATTTTATCTGCTCACGTTTTGAGATATGTGTCTCTGAGATTTACTCAATACAATGGAGGTGAATTCCATTTGTGGTGTTCACAACAAGGAAAACTGACTTTTAAAAATTCAACAGCAACATCTGTTTCCAAACTCTATGCCCCTGTTTCTCAGGAGAATAATCCACAGACCTCACTGTAAACAGTTTTTACTGGAACTACAAACTGAATAAATAGTCACAGTTCACATTAAGGTCTGTGGATTATCCAGAAACACTGATTTTGACTAGTGATGTTGCTGTTAATTTGGCATGCTAGCATTGAATGGCAATGTTGTTGATTCATCAACAACTTTATATCTTGACAGTTGTTGGATGAGATGCCATGACATTTTTGTACAGGAATTACAGTCCCTCCACAAAAACACCATTATGCGATCGCATAATTCAATGCATAATCAGCCAAAGTCTGCATATTTATGCGGGGGCTGCATTTTTTCAAATACGCCGCACTTTCGCTGCATAAATTGCAGATTTCCGCGCAAAATATGCAGGGCTTGAATGATTTCATAATACCCGCATTTTCGTTGCAAAAAAGTCACATATATCTTAGCAGAAAGTCAGATGTGTATAAAGTAGAGACCCATACTTGAGTAAAAGTGCTCTATCAAAAAAGTGACTTGAGTAGAAGAAGAAGTGCTCTTTAAGCACCACACTTAAGTAGAAGTACTAAAGTATTCAAAAAAAATGTTGTACTTAAGTATTGCAAGTAGTTTATTTTAAAATGTACTACTCAAGTACTGAAAGTAAAAGTACAAGTATTGTGTTATTTAGTTATTAAAGAAAGCAGTCAAAAGTTTGAATATCATATTTTTTATATTATGTCAAATGTTTGGCCTAAGGCTGTAGCCAAAGGAATTAACAAATATTAAATATATTATATTAAAAATAACAAATATTAACAAATACTGAAATAAAATGTACAATTATCACACTTTGCAAGTAAAATGAACATCCTCTCCAGCACAGTAATGATTAAAGCCCCAAAAAACGTATCACACACTAGCTTGTAACGTGTGTGATGTAGCTACAAGAAAGTTAGCAAGCTAGCAAAATACAGATAAACTAGCGGCTTCACATCACAGGGTCAAACGGTTAACATTCAGTACTCATTGCAGACTGAAAAAACTCCAGAATAACTTAATCTGCTGCAACAATAGCTAAGTAGAGTATAAACTTACATCATCTCTGACTTCTGAACGGGCAACCGTAATGAAAAGAAACACGTCGCAATCTCTGGGATTTCTTACGTAAATTATGTAAGTAATCCATGTAAGCAATTTACGCAACTAACGTACGCACACATTGTAACCTACACAGTCTTTGTAGCGTGAGTAACAGTAACGAGTAACGATGCAGCACATAAAAAATGTATCGGAGTAAAAGTATTTCATTCATCGAAAATATGTACTCAAGTAGAAGGAAAAAATAATACTCCAGTAGAGTACAGATACAGCCTTTTAGTACATGAGTTGTGAAGTAGTTCTACTTCGTTACTACACAGCTCTGCAGAAAGTTGAAAAATGTTGCATTTACTTCACACAACATTCACACAAAAGCAGCCATTTTCCCGTGTTGCCATGGGAACGTTATGAAGTGACGTAATTACGCGACGTGAACATCATCGAAAAGCAGTGTTGGGGAAATCACTTTTTTTTCTCTTTTTCATCAAACCGCAGTTTTTGCAAGTTCCCGCAATTTTTGCAAGTTCCCGCAATTTCATTGCATAAAATTGCATAAATATCCCGCATATTCCATTGCATTTTTTAAGAAAACGTGCCGCATAATCAAGGATTTTTGCCACCAATCACAAAAAAACTCTTCTGGAAGGACTGGAATTACTGTTCTCTACAGGTAGATTCATAATAACTTTGGTGACATCCTGTCTTTTAATCTAACACTATCATCAGGCCAAAATTATATGTCCAATACTTTGCTTTATGACAAAAAACCTGCAAAACCCATGACTTTTAGCCTCAGCTGTACTTTGTGTTTTGTGCTATTTAGCAAATGTTAGCATGCTAACACACTAAACTGTATACCTGATAAACACCAGCAAATCAATACCAATCTCATGTCTTTACGGTAGATAGGCTATCTGAAACCAGTATAGCCTTTAAAGCTCACTCATTACCACGTAATATCTCAGGGTCAGTAACTTCCCAGAATCATCATTGCTAGGCAACCAGTGGAGACTCCAACAAGTTACTGCTCCCAACCAAGAAATAGACTATAAAAACGGGGAAATGTAATTTGTACACTTCAGTTGTTATAGAGAGCCGAAGTCACGCCCTTCTACCTATCTTTTGAAAAAAACAGGGAGTGAACGGAGGGGAGAGGCAAATTATTTCTGTCAATTTAAAAGATAATTTTTCGACCAAAGAAAGTCTCAGTTTATTGTTAAACTGTTGAAGTATAAGACATAATTATGTAAAATATGTAATTAGAAAGACTACACACTTCAATGTGGCATGGATGACGTCTCGCTGAAGCTATGATGTCTGTGTGTATCGTACCGGGGATGTAACGTTCCTCATATGAGCAGAGGATCTTGCCTGTTCTTGTGCTTATCTGCTGAAAACACTTCACTGGATAAAACACATCAGGTAAGATAACATTACATGTGTTGTGGAACAGAGTTAAGTTAGCTAGCTAGCGAGCAAGTTGAGCATCAAGCTAGTACATTGTGTGAGACGGGAGATGTAGTTCACTGAGCCGTTTCACACAAAACTAAGTGGTCATATGACAAACCTATGGCTAACTGAGACTTTCTTTGGTTGAAAAATTATCTTTCAAATTGATGAACATCATATTTGTAATCCATGGCTCAATTCAAATGGGATTAGAAAATAACTTGCCTCTCCCTGTTCACTACCGTTCATATTTTTTCCCAAATTAAGGTCCCATTAGGTCCACTGGAAGGGACGTGACTTCAGCTCTCTATTTGGATTAAATTAACAAAATGTAACGTGTTTATATGTGAGTTTTTGAGGTGCTGGTAGGTATATGTTGTTGGACAGAGACGGGTTCCACCATCCATTCCGACATACCCCCACTCCGACATTGACGTCTAATTGTCGGAGTGGCGGCACTTCCATTGTTTTCAAACGTCCCACCACTCCGACAATTTTTGTTTCCATTAGGGTTAGGGTTAGGGGTAGGGGTTAGGGTTAGGGAATAGCAGCATGTCGAAATAGCGGCATGTCGGAATAGAAGCATGTAACCGACAGAGACAGTCTAGCTGCTTTCCTGTTTCCAGTTTATATGCTAAGCTAAGCTAACTGGCTGTTAGCTTCAGCTAAATTTACCGTACAGATGTGAAAGTGGTATTGATCTTTTCATCTAACTCTTGGCAAGTCTAGTCCCTGTGAGCCAGCTAACATGACATTAGTATTTAGCTAAAAAATAACGCTGTGTCCAAGTACAGCCTGGAAGAGATGCTAGCAGGGCTTGTTTAAATGTATTTTGTAATACACTTTTTTTTTAATGATTGTTTTCTAAATGGTGTGGTAGCATACTATTTGAAACAGGCTAAGCTATGGCATTATTCAAGATTCAAATGTGTAACTATATTTTTCATGTTTGGTATCAGAGAATTATGTAGGCCTATTTGAAATATTAGTCATACAAACAAACAAGTGAATCGTTTTTTGTTTTTTTAATCTATTGATACAAACTTCTTATTGGCTTTATTGTTTATAAGGATATACTTTTTAAATGAATTTTCTTAACTTAAATCTTGACTGAAGACAATGAACTAAAGGTTATATGAATGTCTGTCATCTGTCCCCATTCAGGAAGTTAAAAGTATTGGATTCTGAAACATAGCTTGGATGCCTTTATGGATACATTTTTTTTTAAATAACGTTATTATAACCTCTGCCCTTTCATACCACAAGCATTACCATTTCAATTTCTATGTAATCTGCTTTTGCAGCATAATATCTCACTCGTAATAAATCATAATGCATTTGACTCGGAAAGAGAAAGCGAGAGGGGAAGGTTGGCGTGCGGGCGACTGAAAATAAGAAATGCTATGGTAAATCCCTGCCTGTGAGGAAAAAACAGAGGGCTTTCTGGGGAAAAAAGAATGAGATAGACAAGAGGACTGAGGGAGAGGATATGGTCAGTGCAGAAAAGGGTAGTAAGTGTGAAAGATAGAGGTGAAACTGAATGAGAATGCGATGAAGAGAAAACGAGCAGCAGGTGGATAGTGAGAGAGATGTAGCTATATGGCTTGAGTGGTTGTCACACACACCTGCACAGCCATGAGTTGTGAAAGGCAGACACTGCTTTCCCACCGCTTCCTTGCCCCTTTGTCAACATCCCTCCCATAATCCTCCCCCACTCCCTTCTTCCATTTTCACTGCTCCCCGAGCCAGACAGACAGACCCTGCGGAACTATGGCATAATCACTTTATTTCCCAGTCGACTGGAACTGCAGCCTGAGCTAACTCTGACTGTGTGAACCCCCCCACCCCCACCCCTTCAGGGACCACAGTGGCCCAGGTGACAGCCACAGATGCTGATGATCCCATGTTTGGAAACAACGCCAAGCTCATCTACTCCATCCTGCAGGGGGAGCCCTACTTCTCTGTGGAGCCAAAGACAGGTACTACTTACAGATAGAGAGTCGTTTAGTTTGAACTGTACTCACTTTAGTCGTAATCAGTGGAGACTGTACAAATCTTTCAACAACCACAGTTTGGGCTATTTGGCAGGCGCACTAGAGATTTGGCTATGCAGAAATAATGTTTAACTTTATAACAAGAAAAAGACAAAAGGGCATAAATGTCTCCAGTCTCAGTCTGTTGTGACTGAAGCCTGTTTTGTCTTTGGCTGTCTCCCTCTGGTCACTTTTGACAAGTTATGAACTACTAATCACTTTGAAAATTTATAAATTTCCTTGGCAACTTTTTCTCTTAAAACAACTGTTCACACATTTAGCTACTTTGTTTTAGACCATTGGGAAAAATTTTAGTGTTTACACAGGAAATGGGTTCAACTGATACCAATGGATGTAGTGTGATACAGAGGTCAGTTGCAGAACTTCCCACACAAATTGTTGACCTGAACTGTGACGAGTTGGGGGAGGGCATTATTGACGTCAAAAAAATTTTTTACGTACAAATGAATGCAATCTGTAAAAGGGCAAATCTGACATTTTTTTGGGAACCAGCTGTTTTCATTGAGAAGTGGGCAGCAGTGGATACACGTTGTAGTTTTGCTCATGGCTTCAGTTAACCTGTAAGGATAAGCCTGGAGATATTTACAGTAAAATGTTTCTCATTGTTAAAGAATTGATCCGACAAGCAAGTATTGTCTGTGTAGCCAAAGTCTGATAGGCCTATATCTTATTCCTTTGCGTCACAGAGCTCCATTGTTGTCCAAAAACTATTCAAAACTCATCAATGAGCCACAGTGTCATGTAGGCCTATAACAATTCCGAATTTTGCTGGACAATTAATTGTCTCAGAAATAATTGAGATTAACAATATAATTGTCTCTTTTAGTAAAATAATCTTTTATTTATTACTTTTTCATTACTCCTTATTATCATTTATATGTCATAAAACATTGTATTTTTTGCTTAAATGAACAAAAAAATTTAAATAGAACATTTATTTCGTAAATAAAAAACAAAAGATTAATTATAAACAATAAACAGAGCGTGTTTTTTACTCTGGCTTTAGACGGCTACAACCCAGGATGTTCGGAGTTGCTATGACAACAAGTGAAAACTGCCGCTAGCATAGCTTTACCTCAACAGTCCGATCAATAATCACTTATATAATTACAATTTGGCACATCTAAACAAAATCAACAATTACTGTCATGCTGTAGTGACATGTTCCTTCATTGCAAAGGACATAGACACTTTGCAGTCCTTATAATGTAAAATACTCATTACGCTGCTGGAAATACTCCCAATCAAATGCAGTATTTACTCCTGTTTGTGTGAGGTTTGCTGAAAACTACAGTGCCAACCTGTTCCAGGAAATTATTTAGCTTTTTTTTATGGAAGCTATACTGTATATTTGTGACCTCTTTATCATTTTTCTGTAGGAATGAATGGACTCAAGAAAGACATACATGAAATAATTGAAAGACACACAGAGAAATTGTCTTTAAAAAAGAAAAAGAAAAAAAAAGTGTTGACTGATTGATATTGTGGATAGCTAAGGGCTGCTGGAAAACTTATGTCATCTAAACACAAGATAAATAAGTGGTTGAAATTATGACTTCTAAGGCAAAAATAGCATTTTAATTTGATCTTCTGTTTATGCTGCCCACAGCCTCCACTTTAGCCAGACAGATGAAGCATCTTAAAGACCTTTATGTATTTGTATCTAAAATGTGCAGACTTTAATGTGGTGCAACTACTTGAGGCAACGTTTACTTAGGTTTTGTATAATAAAAATATAGAAAACCACAGATGCACTTGATGACTTCTTTTTCGTCTGTCTCCTCCACCTGCAGGGATTATTTTAACATCTTGGCCAAACATGGACCGCGAGGCCAGAGAACAGTACCTGGTGGTGGTGCAGGTGAAGGATATGCTGGGCCTCAGTGGCGGTTACTCCTCCTCCACCACTGTCACCGTCAGCCTGACTGATGTCAATGACAATGGACCCACATTCCATCACCGTGAGTCACTGTGTTACAACCACCAGGCCATACACACTCTGGGAATCACTGAAAGAGCACAAAGCATTGCAGACTGTGAGGACATGTTTAATATTATCCCTAAGAGGCATTTATTTGATCACACTTCTCTGGTTCGGGTGGGTGGTTTGTGCTGCATTCAGCTGTACGCATCTTGTTGTTTAGCCGGCAGCCAAAATTAAAAAGGAGACAGTCGAAGAATAAGACAGATATAGAGAGAGAGAGAGAGAGAGAGAGAGAGAGAGAGAGAGAGAGAGAGAAAAAAAATGAGAGAGAGTGAACGAGACAGGAAAGGAGATGGGGATGTTTATCTGCGCGTGCACGTGTACATGCATTGCCCGCTGGATGAATTTAATCATTCACACATGAAAGGACATTTGTCATGACCTTTAGAAACAAACCTAGCTTTCTCAGCAATAAACCTCAATAAATGAATGCCCTGGGAAGAAATCAATTTTGTAGAAATGAGACAGCAAGGATGATACCTTTAACTATTAATGTCACGTTCACATTCATTGCCGGTGCTACTATATGTAATGGAATCTATGTTGAGTCAAAGGGCCTTATAAATATTGTATGACCACACTTCACTTTGAACTGTGCCCTCTGTTTTGTAACATAATTGGTAATTATTATCAGCAGGGATTTTTTTTTTTCTTTCAGGAGCAGCTGGTTGCTGTTGAGTTCCTCCCAGTTGTGGCAGCCATCCAAATAGAGTCACTCAAAGACACAATCTCATTTTCTCATCTTCTTATTAGAGTTAGGCTGGGATTATGTGGAGTTGCCACAATTTATCTGTGACTCACACAAATTGACCCTCCGCCACAATGTTCTCGCTTCTTATCACTTTACACACTAGCAGACTCTCTTGACTAGCTATAACAACTTACTGTCAAGTTTAGTAGGCGATATTTGAGTAAAGAAACTTTTTTTTTATTTGTTGTTTTTCTCTAAATGTGAGTTATCATTATGTGCTGCAAAAGTACCAATTTCATATCATCCAGATTCTGCATTCCTCTAATGGTGTCAACATGAAAGATTTTTTAAAACATCCTTGTTTTTTCAGACCTGTACACCTTTGCCGTCCCTGAAAATGCAGCTGTGGGCACCACAGTGGGCAGGATTATGGCACAGGATGGAGACACTGGCATTAATGCCAGGATGACCTACAGTCTGGAGCATGACCTGGAGGAAAGCTCCACTTTTGTCATCAAAACAGACCCAGTGACACAGGAGGGAGTGGTTCTGCTAGCCAAGGTGAAAACATACATAACTACATCATCTCTTTGTCTAATATACAATTTTTTAAATATATTTTAATTTTTAATATAATGTTTCAAGGGCAATAGTGTAGCCAGAAACAATAGTGTGGGTGGGCACAGAGGCCATTAGGTTCTGAAACATTATTATTTTTACAAAAACTTTTTAATCTCCGACGTTTAGGATTTGATTAACATTACAGACACCAGCGATCAATAAAAAAAAAAAAAAAAAAAAACATTACACCTGATAAAGGGCATGGCAACATATCCTGGCACTATGCACACACACAGACAGCTGGCACACACAAAAGCAGCAGCAGCAACAGTCTAACAGCCTGGCACAGAGACCTAAAAATCACACACATTAACACACCTGGCAGCAATATCAATCAATCAATCAATCAATCAATCAACCAATCAATCCATTTTTATTTGTCACATAAAACCGTACAAGGTACAATTCAAGTGAAATGTTATCCTATCAGCTCCTTAAACGTGTGCATGATACATCATGAAGCTGAATGTGGCCGTCAGATTGGCACACAGAAAAAGAGTCATACAAAAGTATCTACATAAAAATGTACTTGAAGAACCCAAAAGTAAGAGTATGTTTATGCAGAATGGCCCATTTGAGAATAATATATGATTTTACTGGATTATAATTATTGATGCATGCACTGGGTTGCTTAACCTACAATAATACATCATGATGTATTTGTTGACTTATATCTTGTATTAATAATATAAATCTGAAAAGTAACTTAAGCTATCAAATACATGTGGTGCAATAAAACATATAAAGTAGCATTAAATGGAATTACTCAAGTAAAATGCCTCAATATTATATTTAAATGTATAATATGCAGTTTCGCTTACTGTTTGTAAACACCCAGCGTTTAAATTAGTTATCATTCTTTGCTTACGCCCATAAACGTCCTGCACACAGAAAAAAAAAGAAAAAAGAGAAAATACAGGCAGAGGGCAGATTACAGAGACCGCCACACACTTTTAGGGGGTCATAAGTGATGATTGAGAAGTTTATTTGTGTATTAGTCTACACATTGTTTTTTAGGATAATACTGCATAGTATACCTTTAGGAACTGTACTTGAGTAAATGTACTTTAAGTTATATCCCATCACTGGAAACAATATGCTTCTCCTTTATAGATTTTAATTCAGATATCGTGATGAAAACAAAACATTATTGACTCTGTCTCTGAATCATTTTGGGAACGGAGTAATGGTTTGCATGCTGTTTTCTTATTACTGGCATCATAATGTTAATCAAAAACGCAGCATTATTTAAGTGCGTTCTCACAGCTGGTAGCTTATTGACATTGACTAAACAATTTTAACATTGCGTTTGAGTGGTTTCCTGCTTCCATGGGAATGATCATCTGTCTTACATACTAGCTGGCAAAGCATATTTGAAAAGCTGTTACTCTTTACGCTTGCTAAATTGGCAATGAACAAGGTGTTTTCTGCTTATAACAGCCACTGTATTAATATGAATTGTTAAGAGGTATTTCTTTTCTTCACAGCCTTTGGACTATGAAACTAAAAGGCGTTTTGTAATGGCCGCAGAAGCAGTCAACGATCACGTGGACACTCGGTTTCTGACTCTGGAGGAGTTCACGGACAGGACGACGCTCAAGATTGTTGTGGAGGATGTGGACGAGCCGCCTGTCTTCCTCTCAGCGGTCTACGAGTGGAAAGTTCCTGAAAATGCAGCTGTGGGAACTGTGGTTGGCAGTGTTAGTGGCAGAGACACTGACACAGTCAACAATCCCATCAGGTAGGTAATGTGACCCGTCTATAACAGGAAGAATGGCATCTGCCACCCAACTGCAAGGATGATAATGACGAGGTAGATACCCAAGCTGGTGGGGGCGGAACGTCCCTAGACAGCTTCCTCCACAGGGTGAAAAATCATTCCATTTCAAATAGTGTTACTGGCTCGGTGCATCCATTTTTACCCTTGATCTCTGGATACCCTGTACATGGTCATATTTATCTCATATTACTTTCGTAGGAAATGAGCCCTGCTGAATAAATCATGAAGATTTTTTATTTTTTTTTATACCTCACAGACTTTTCTATCTATTGCCGTGGTATTATCACAATGCGACGTGGCTAGGACGTGGGAATGTAATAAAGCACCATAGAAGGTGGCATATGGAATTGGGATGTGCAGTCATTTGCAAGTTGGGCACGTTGCAGAGGGAACAGTAGCAGTACTGGTGCCTGTAGTCCATCTCTGCAGAGCTTAAGAGTGGCAGGTGCTGCATATCATCCTCAGCCTAGCGTCTGTTACTGTCCCTTTGGAGACAGTGTCTCATTGAATAATAAATTTAGGCTGACATTTTAGGGGTTTCCACAGTTCTACTAAATATGATTAAGTTTGCTTTGGTCAAATTGGCTTATTTTCCATGCTGTCATCAGTAACGTGGCTCACAGAAATAACTCATTACTCAATGTGTTTTCACTCCTGGTTACCCTAATTCACCATGATGTTATATTAACTAATACTAATGAGTGTTAAATCTACGGTTGTGTCAAAGACCTGTGCCGTATTTCCTTCATAAACAATTCTGTTTGCTTGGTCTGTGGATGATACATTTATGTTTTTTTTTCAAGTTTTTTTTTACATTAAAATATTGCAGGCCCTAACTTGTCACCCACTATCAGAAAACAAGACACAATGATGTGTATTTTTTTCGTCACTGCAGCTGCAGCCCCTTTAACATTGTCTATTATTTAATTCAAGAAAGAAAGTTTCTCCATGTTAACAAGGTTCCCTGTCTCACGGTTTTTAAATTATATTTCCTCGCTGAAGACAAATAGAATATATTCAAAAGTTCTGTGGTCAGGTTTGAAATAATATTCAATTAAGCTAACAAAAAAAAAAATTATACAGAACTGTGTCTATGCCATCTGTGTGAGATGCTTTGTTTTCACAGTGTTGCTGTTTCTTTGTCACACTAGCCTGTGCGTGTGTGTGTGTGTCTGTGTGTGTGCTCTCTTTGTTGGATATCTGTCAACAGATTTAAAATTGAGCAGTTTTCCTAATTAATCTCCCTGTGGTATCACATTGTTTTGTTTGCTCAGGAAACAACCTTGCCTACTGAATGTGTGTCTCTGTGATTTTTCTTCCAGATATTCAATTGACAAAAGGAGTGATAACACAAAAGCTTTCAAAATAGACCCAAACAATGGAACTATAACTGTCGCTAAAGCTTTGGACCGAGAGACTACAAACTGGCACAATGTGACTGTTGAAGCCAAGGAAACAAGTAAGGAGAATTTCTTGTTTTGTACAATAGCATCTTGTTTATATGGTCAACTTATGGCACATTTATGTGTCATGAAACCTGAATATATTCACAGCGAGTTGATGACAAATATGAAAACACTCTAGAGCAGTCATTCCCAACCAGAAGTACCCGAGGGGTAATTTGGAATAATATGAACTACAAATTGATCAAAAAAATATGAGTCTGCTGTAAGACCTGAACAATAGCCGTTGCAGTTGAGAGTGATGTCAGTGGCTGCAGCAGCAGCAGCTATGCTCGCGAGCGCAGACTAAAACCAACTTCTATTTTTATAATGTTCAAATAATCATATATAATGGCACTTTTGGCATTATTGTACTGTACATGATAAAGAGGGCAGAATGATCATTCAAATAAGATACTTATCGTACATCTGGCGACGCTGGCACCACGCCGCATCCAGGTTCTTAGCGTTGAGATCAGTTGAAAGAAATATAAACGAGCCAGAGCATTTTTTTCACCCCCTATCTCAGAATAGATAGTAATAGTGTAGCCAGAACATACTCCAGCGCTGACACAGCACTTTGCAGATCTGGAGATGTGGAAGTCTGGCAATGTGAGACAAAATTCAACATGACAGGTGATATCGATAAAGCGGTAGGCCTACTTCAAAAGATTGGGATGAAAACCGTAAAATGTTCATAGAAGCGTTTTTCACTGTTTTATAATGTTAATTATGTCTTGGTTTGGAAAAAGCAGTGAAATGCCGATAGCCATTTGTTTGCTCGACAGTCGTGTTTCAAGAAGAAAAAACATTTACCATTCTTAAGTATTATTTTGACAGAGCTTTTACAAAGCATTTATGATACATGCACCCAGTGGACTCCAGCAAATGTCTATCTTCACTACTACAGCACAGAACCATTTATCCTCCTCTGTGGTGGTGTTCATCAAAGTGCTGGACATAAACGACAATGTGCCAAGGCTTGCAAGAGATTACCAGCCATATATCTGTGAGGGAACACAGGCGGGAGAAGTATGTATATTATGATGCACTGATGTTCATGATTTATAGCAGTGTGGCAATGAGAATTTCCAAGAAGCCGACAGTAAAAGTTCTCATATTGCAACTTCAATGTACTTTTTTTAAAACATTAAGGGACTCACAAGGAGTCATTTGACTATTTTACAGCACTATACCATATTAGAGCCAAAGCATTGTCAGCTACTGAATGAGATTGTCTTTCTGGAAAAGGAAAATACAAATGCTGCATATAAGAAAATCTAAAATCGGCTTCTATTTTCTCAGAAATGTGTCTTTGTTTCTCTCAGCTCATTCAGCTGCTCAGTGCTGTTGATCCGGACGACCCTGTGGAGGGACACCACTTCTACTTCTCTATGGTCGCTGAGAAGCACATCAATCCAAACTTCACTATCCGAGACAATCAAGGTTTTATTCAGTTAGCACTGGTGAAAGAAGTATCCAAATAATTTACTTGAGTAAAGTAGCAATAACTGGTGTAGAAATACTAAAGTAAAAATCCTGGATTTAAACTTTTACTTCAGTTTGGGGGCTTGAAGCTGTGCGACATACTGTAAGTGAATAAATAAAACCAGATGGAGCCATCCTCAAAGTTCCTCCCATTTAGTGGCTGAAAGAATGAGGGTGAGCTGGCTAATCCCCAACCTGTATGAGCAGGGGTTTAATTATTTTCATGTTTACAATAATTTGATTGAACATTATGTACACATAAGTGTTTTGCCACATTTTGGAATGAAAACCTTCAGTAGTGTTGTGTTTTTGGGGCTGACTGCTTCTCAAGTAGTAAATTGAATGAGTGTTTGCCTTGTAGTCAGTGGGCGGTCAACACTTTCTAAAAGTTTAAAATGAAAGTGGGCAGCAAAAATCAAACACACGTGTTGTTTGTTTGTACGCGTCGAAAAAAGTTAGGTCACGCATGCACAGTGGTCCAGTCAGCAACCAGGAAATTAATAATGAATCACACACTTAATAAAACACATTTCCCAATGCCACGAGACTCATTTAACTCCCAACGAGTTCTCTTCAGGTGCCTTGATGAAGTCTTACAGGTGAAACTAAAACAGATTTTCCAAATGTACACACTGAAAATTTGATTTGACAAGGTGCTCTTTCAAGGCCTTTCAGAGAGCTTGGATTGTATTTTAAATCACATTACGTGTGTCAGTGGAATTTCCCCAAAATACCATCACTGAAATTAAAAAGTGCACCTTTCTTTACATTTTTAGACAATACAGCCGGCATTGTGGCACGCAGGAGTACATTTACCCGCAAGGATCGAACCCAGTACCTCCTGCCTGTTGTGGTGACGGACAGCGGCTCTCCAGCACTCTCCAGCACCAGCACTTTGACCATCAGCGTGTGCAGCTGCCAGCCTGCCGGCCATTGTCCCACCGGAGGGGTGGAGGCCCTCGCCCTGTCTATGGGGGTCAGCCTGCAAACCTTGTTAGGGCTTCTGATCTGCCTTGTCACACTCACTGGTAAGAAAGCATCATCTTACCTTGTATTCACATCCCATCCAGTGCCAGAATATGAAACTATGATATAATACAGATATATACACTGGCTTTTTTTGGAGTCTGGTCTCTTGGAAGTCTTAGCAATCTGGCATCAAAATCATCTATAGGTGCGTTTCCATCTATTTGTTTTTATGTGCATTTTCAATTTGCACTTAAAAAAACCTGAGTGGAACTGCCAGAGTTTTTCATTCGAAAGCGGTAGTTTGCACTCAGGTGGCTGAAGTCGAGTGGCTCCAGCCGCTAAGGTCTCCGGTGCTCCGGAGCTGCCGTACAAGCTAATTGTACTAGGCAAAATAATTTCAAAATATTTACAGGAAATCGTCCAGAAGTGCTGTTTCTGGAGTTTGGCATCTTCACACATCTTTCAAACAGCTAATAAAAAGGCTACTGCAGGATTTCCAAAGATTTTTTGGCAAGTTTCTCCAGACCTCAGTGAGTCTGACAAGACAGATGTGAAACAAGATTGCGCTATCTGAAAGGCATGTTGCAAATGTAGTTTGTTTTGTTTAAACAAGAGTGAAGTGTACTAGAGGGCAGATTGTTTTTACACTGTGGCTTCACAAACGCTTTCACTGAAGATGTAGACTGGGATTTTCAGAAGACAGAAAACATTGGCAACTTTGAATAATGCACGACATCTATGATTACTTAACTCATGGTCCTGAGATATTAAGGTAACCAAGGATCAAACTCCCAAAAAGTCAGTATAGTCCTTAGACAGACAGACAGACAGACAGACAGACACCACTGATATTTTGTTGTAAAAAAGTCATTCTTTTTCAGCGGATCTGTTGAGCTAGAGCAGCTCCACCTCGCATCATTTTGGCAAGTATATAAACATGTGTTAAACAGCAGGATTTTATATTAACAATTTTGCACTTTCATTTGAATCCCTTTTTTAAAACTCATCAGCGTGACTTTAACACACACTTTTAAAATGCTGAAAGCTGGCAAAGCAATGATGTCAGGTAATGACCATTTTGGTTGCAATACATCAGTAGCAATGCCACCCTGGGACATTGATGGGTTTGCATAGTGAAGAGCTTTATTATGACCTCGGCTGCTTTGTGTCCTCCCTTTGCCCATCACATGAAAGATTAATGACAATACCTGCTAAGCTAACATTCTGTCTGATGAGCACAATACCCGGTGAAAACCCTGGCAGAATAAAAATAAACACTCTTTTAGCATCCTGTGTCACATGGAGCGAATGAAATAAGTCTTCCTTAATTTGTGAGCTCAAATTAAAAAACGGTAAGTTATAGCCCAAATTGCGTTCATTTTGATTTTTGCATCCACAACATGTTATAGAAAAACAAATCTGGCTGCTATTATTTCCGGTGCACTAGTACATTCTATGCTCCATGCTTTTTTCTCACTAAGCTCATGCCCTGGTGTTTAACGGTAATGAGCTCGTGCTGTGTTGCGTCTGCAGTGCTGTCAATTCTAATGCTGATGGTGAGGAGGCACAGGCGGAAGCAGCAGGAGGGATTGGAGGTGGAGGTGAAGGAGCTGGAGCTGCCTGAGACGGTGTCGCAGAAGGTGCTGTATTACGGAGAACTAGGGGGTGGAGGAGCAGGCCTGGGCTTCTGCCAGCCTGCCGTACCGCTGCGCCACCACCCCAGGAGGAAAGACAGGAGGCTGCGGAGGGAGGATGTCAGGGCCAGCATACGCATGTCCCTCAGAGAATCCCACCTCATCGGTCCAGATGACGAGCTCTTCAGACAGTTTATTTTGGACAGACTGACAGAGGCGGATCAGGATCCTTACGTTCCCCCATTTGACTGCCTAAAGACCTATGCATATGAGGGGTCCGGGTCTCCCACAGGGTCCCTGAGCTCACTGGAGTCATCTTTTTTGGAGCTTGAACCTGAGCAACGTCTTTGTAATCCCAGACCCTACGTGGTTAAACTCACCCCTTGGTATGGGGGAGATGAAGACACTGTATTCTGAGGGGCTTTTCTTCTTTTTCTTAAATGGCTGTTCTTCTGATCTTTGCACGGTGGACCAGTTCAGTGCATTTCCAATGACATGATGTTGCACTTAAAGGAAAAGTTCAACATTTTGGAAAATACGCTTATTCTCTTTCTTGCCCAGAGTTAGATGAGATGATTGAAACCACTCTCATGTGTGTAAAGCAAAGTGTGTACAGTAAGCAATAGCAGCATGTTAGCTTACCTTAGCATAAATACTGGAAACGGAGTGAAACTGCTAGCCTGACTCTTTCTTTGAAGGCTTGAGAAGTGCTGGTAGGCTTAATTTCTTCTTCATGGCTTTTCCCCTCTGTTTCCAGTCTTTATGCTAAGGTAAGCTAACTCGCAGCTGGCTATAGCTTCATATTTATCATACAGACATGTAAGTGGTATTTCATTCTCATGCTACTCACAGCGAAAAAGGGGAGTGTATTTCACAAAATGTTGACCTATTCCTTTAAAGATAGAAATCAAACCGTAACAATAATAATTTCATGTGTGCCTTGCAGATCTGGATCCATTTTTTATTTCGTGTATAACTTTCAACATAGATAACATTACTTCATGTTATGGCAACAAAGGAGTTTGAACACATTTTTTACTTTGTATGTCAAATATAAAAGGTTATGTTGCATGTTAAACTATGTCTCAGTGCCTTAAAGTCAAAGGGCACTCATTCTTATGCAACAATCAAATGCCATTCATCAAATGTCATCTATGCTATACATCTGTTGTAGAAGATGACACAGTCACTACTGTCCAATCCCATTCCCACAAAGAAATCCTTTCCCATCCCAATCCAGGAAGAATGACTCATATCATGTAATATAAAAACTGACTTATTGTTATAGGTTGACTTTTATCCCTGTCCTGACCCTGTCACGTGATGAACAGTGAAATTGACTCCCTGAAAAAATGTGAGCCTCTAGTCTGTTGTAGAAAGAGCAAATATATATTTACAAGACTATTCTCACCAGAAAATCTACACCATTGGCCATTTGTGTGAATGCTAAAAACAACTTGTGTTTTTCCTGACAGGCAACCTTTTGTGGTTGTGCAAATAGTGACTGTCCTCTAAGCAGCAAAGGTGGGATTAATATGACAACATGTTATGCGTACAAAGCATGTGACTTAAAGGCAGCATAAGTAGGATTTCTCTGTTGCGGTTTGTAAAACACAACATTCAAAGTTGACCCCACTTCCTCCCTGGCTCAACGACACCAGAAGTGCCCGCTCCCTGACTCATTTTGGAACGCGCTTTGTCTGCTTGGTGTTTTTCCTGCGCTGTATCTGACATTTTCGTAGCTTCCTCTTGGATGTGTGATTGTGCATATGTGGGGGCAACACACCCACTACCCAAAGGTTGACGCCGAGAAATGACAAGAAAGAGATAATACAGCAAGAGGGCAGATTCATACACACTTTTAGTGGGACATAAGTGATGATTAATAGGGAGACGTGTATAAAGTACTAGAGACCCATACTTGAGTAAAAGTACAAGTGCTCTATCAAAAAAGTGACTTGAGTAGAAGAAGAAGTGGTCTTTAAGCACCACACTTAAGTAGAAGTACTAAAGTATTAAAAAAAAATGTACTTAAGTATTGCAAGTAGTTTATTTTAAAATGTACTACTCAAGTACTGAAAGTAAAAGTACAAGTATTGTGTTATTTAGTTATTAAAAAAAGCAGTCAAAAGTTTGAATATCATATTGTTTATATTATGTCAAATGTTTAGCCTAAGGCTGTAGCCAAAGGAATTAACAAATATTAAATATATTATATTAAAAATAACAAATATTAACAAATAATGAAATACAATGTACAATTATCACACTGTGCAAGTAAAATGAATATCCTCTCCAGCACAGTAACGATTAATGCCCCAAAAAACGTATCACACACTAGCTAGTAACATGTGTGATGTAGCTACAGGAAAGTTAGCAAGCTAGCAAAATACAGATAAACTAGCGGCTTCACATCACAGGGTCAAACAGTTAACATTCAGTACTCATTGCAGACTGAAAAACTCCAGAATAACTTAATCTGCTGCAACAATAGCTAAGTAGAGTACAAACTTAAATCGTCTCTGACTTTTGAACGGGCGACCGTAATGAAAAGAAACACGATGCGATCTCGGGGATTTATTACGTAAATTACGTAACCTACACAGTCTTCGTAGCGTGAGGAATTCACAACAGTAACGAGTAACGATGCAGCATATTAAAAATGTATCGGAGTAAAAGTATTTCATTCATCGAGAATATGTCCTCAAGTAAAAGTTGAAGTAGAAGAAAAAAATAATACTCCAGTAGAATACAGATACAGCCTTTTAGTACTTAAGTAGAGTAGTGAAGTAGTTCTACTTCGTTACTCTACAGTTCTGTTAATAGGGATGCTTTTTTACGAGTCTAGCCATAGTTTTTTAGGAAAATCCTAATCATTCTGCCTTTTTACTACAGAAGCTGCAGGTTGCATTCTTTGTTCTACCAAAGTAAAGGTTTGTTGTTTTGTTCAACCTTAAACCTGACCCTTCCCCAACCTTTAAAGCTGCGTTCATTTATTTTTGTCGTCCACCCAGTGGAGCAAGCTGAAATATTATGTATTATGATAGTATTATCACGTTATGAAGTTGTTGAAGAGTGCAACGTTGGGATTCATGCTTAAATTATTACAGTTATTACAGTGTGACAATATTATACTCATTGCATAATACCTACAGTATTACTGACCTATGAAATTTCTGAAACTATTTGTGGAAGCCAATTAGCACTCAGTTCTCTAAGTAGGAATCAATCTTTGTCTGGTCAAATGTTCCACCCAGAAGTTACAGAAACAGATTTTTTTACTCAAAAGAAAAAACCAAGCCTCACATGTAAGTCTTTAAGTCATTTAAATCAGATGCCTGATGAATCGGAGTCCAAGACAAACATTCCAGGTGACACTCAGTTCATTTATTTTATTCTGTTGACTTCTTGGTGTCTATTATTATTATTATATTATATTATATTCCAATAGTAAACAAACAAAGAGTAACATCCAGAACCACGAGTAACTACTGCAGCAAAAAGCTGCCTCAGCATGTGTGGTCAAAAACTGTTACTAAAAACTGTGTCCCAATTATAGAACTGAGCACTACTTGGCTCCTTCATTTTTGTAATATTATTCACTTCTTATCCTGTTTTATATTTGGAATATTGGTTCATAACAGTGTGTACTGTACAGTATGTGTATTTTTATTTTACATTATGAAATTATATAAATTAATGCATACTTCCCTTGGGTACATGTATGGCAAGATATTTTTTCAAATATAGATTTTGTTTCCTGATTAGCCTTAAAGTTCACATACAGAAGAGCATCCATTAAATATGAACTATTTAACATATATTATGCTGTCTGATATGACTTTCTGCTTTTCGTTGAGAGAGCAGATCACACGACTCATGTAACTCGCTGTGAAAAAAGTGCATACAGCGCCTGCCTCTCTTCTTTCTTCATGGTCACATACAGTATTATTGGCAACCACTACATGGTTACATTAGTTGTGTGGGTGGCTGCTCGTGGGGTGACTTGAGGTAATTGCATAGGGCTCAGGTCCAGCCCCCTTTACCTTCTCATCCACTAATTGGGCTGTTTGCTGTCTGTGAAGGTCAGCGTTTAGACCAGAGAGAGTATAGTTCTCACTGAAAGAAAAACTGAAGACTTTCATAAACAAACCTACTTGGAAAGTAGTTGAAAAGCCCAGAGGTAAGAGACTATATTAGGGGAAAGAAATAATTGCTTGAATCTATTTAGCTTTTCCTTTTCTGCCGAGGTTACTCGTATGAGGAGGTGCACCACTCAGCAATCACTGCAACTGCAAATGAAACTATCTATCTGGCCAGTGATTTTTAGACTAAATCATTGTCTCACAATGGCTTCTAAAGACACAGGTTCTCTCAAAAAAAGGTATTTTTTAAAGTCCTTTCAAACCAATCTCTACAGTCCCACATGTAGGGTATTGGATTTTCCCATAAAGGCTCTGCTATAATTCCCTTTTTAAAAAGTACCTTAATGTCAAAAGTCATTCAGCGCCTGGTGTCATTTAACCTTCTGAATTTCTGTCATTACCCGTGGTGAATATCACGGGTAATTTAACCTAACAGCCCTTTTCTTTGTGTAATTATACCCATTACAGCAATGTGAAGGATTTCACTTTGTCAATTGTCTCTGTCCTCTGCACAGGTTATAGATTCAGCTCTTCTTTTCAAACCCAGTGCCAAACGTTTCACAAAGCGCCACAATGCTCACTGGAGGGTCTTTGAGAGGGGGCCCTCATTTGGCAGGCACTGAGTTGATTGAAAAGATGCCTCAAAGGATTTTGAGACCCATTTTAAATTTTTTATATATATAGAAAATTACTAACAACATGTACGCCTCAAGGTTTGGCTGATCCTATCATTCATGTGAAATTTGGTGATGTGAACGTAATTATTATATTGAGAGTAATGAGATTAAGATTTGTTTGTGATTCTGACCATAACAATAGTTTATTAGTGTATGTTTCTAATAGTTGAAAATGCTCTTATAATCACACATTTTGTCCATATTGCTAGCATTTTAATTAAAGGGTACCCTAAATGGTGACCCTAAACAATGCAAACAGAGAAAAAAAACATTAAAAAACAAAAGTGTATAATATACAGGATTTTAAGGAAGATTTAACCAAATGAGAGGGCTCCATAAGTCAGGCTCTTATATCTTATATCTGATCTCTGCAAGTACAAGATTCTTCAGAAGATGAAGATTAGATGACTGGTTGAGTCGGATGGATATGTGAATAATGTGTATGTTAATACATTAAAATCCTTTATTATTAACAACTAATACCAGTGATGTATGCAAACAATTAAGCAAGAACAGGACAGAGATTTAAGCCTAAACATCACAATAATAATCAATATTAAACAACACTCAAGTAGTATCAAGTGTCAAGCATTTAAGCAAACTGACAACGACAGAGATGACGCCCATGTGTGAGCCTGTTCAAACCACCCGGCTGTTATCATGTGTGCTGGTGTCAAATCTGACAGCAAATGTGTTAAAAGATTATGCAAACTTTAATATTTTGGGATTTACAGAATACATTTCCTGCAAGTTATTTCATGTGAGCCTTCAACACTCTGGTCCATTAATAAACTTTTTTTTTTCATTGTGATGAGACTTGGGGATTGTCACAAAAAGAAATTAATAAGTAATAATGCTGTGCAAAAACTTTGGAAACTTGTTTTGTTGCTCATCAGAGGCTGGCTGTTTGGTAACATGTGGCCTCATTTACAAGACAGTTGATAGTTTCATATCATGCTTGAGGACACTCGATTATCATCAAGACTATTCGTGCCCAAGCTGAATTTTGTTTTGGGTTGATGGATCTGGCTGAAGAAACTGTTTTACATTGCAAATTGACCATTTGCTAAACCCCTCCCCCCCTACAGTAGCATAGCAACTAGGTACGGCAGGTCTGTTCTCCTCATATTAAAGTGTTGTGGTAGGGCTGTAGTAAGAGTAATGCTCCTTATATTGAGAGTTTGGAGGGTGGTGTCTTCTTTTAATCCTTTTCAAAAACCAAAACACAAGAGCAGCATTGTAAGGAATTAAAGTAACAGTGTGTTTCTGTAAAATGTAATCCTTAGCATGCCTGGCTAACTAGCTTACTACCTAAAATAGTAACTACCAAGGCCAAGAAGCACATTGTAACAGTAGTGTACAGTAGTTTGTGCATGTTACATAAAAAAAACAAAAAACGCCCCAATCACGACTCGCAGTTCCATTGTTTAGTATTTCCCCGCTGTGAGGAAGGATGCTAACTTTAGCCTCAATTGCACGTTATGTAGTCATCAAATGCATATTTACCATTTATTTTACAGAGTTCTTGTATTCAAATGAGTCAGCTGGAAATCAGCCAAATCTCCTTTCTGTATCTGCAGAGCCTTTCCTTAAAATACAGCATTATAACTGGACTGGAGGTTAAGTATTCCTATTGATCTACACATGTAGATGAGCTTTAGCTAACTGTGGTAAAATACATAAAATGGTGAACATTTATGTTATACATATATTGTACATGGTCCCTTACAAAAATAAAGAAGTAAATAAAAATGAGGGGAATGCAAAATATATTGTGAGAAAACATAATTATAGTAGTATTAAAAAATCCCTCTCTGAACCTTCGGGGGCTTTGTAATGTTAATTTCATGGAGCTAACGTTAGCTTGAACAGGAAACTACAGCTGATAAAATCTGCCAGGGATAGTGAAAAGGCAAAATCAACAGTCACCAGGTAGAAATAAGTAGCCAGCTATTGTCCACTTTTATCTGAAATCAATGACCCACTGTTTAAAAGATTTTTCAGTGGAAAATCTGCAAGAGAACGTAGAAGTAGTTTAAAAAAGAATTCCTGTCATGAACATTTGAGGGCTCATTAATGTTCAAATAATGGCGCTTCTGTTAGCTCAATTCCGTTGTACTGTATATGTGCAGTGAGAGAATGGGGATGGGATTTAGCGAACAGTTGAATGATGAATTAAATACTTTTTCCAAGTTTCCATCTGATTTAGAGGTTATGTTCTATAATTTATTTATCACTAAGACCCACATAAACAACTAACAAAGAATATACTAGTACTGCGCAGCCATTAAAAACCTGATAGGTGTATAAAAATGTGTGAATTAATGCCATGACATTGATAGCCCTCATTGAACACACCACAATGCAGCATACACCTAAGGTTAGGCATTTCCAGCTTTAAAATATAATACTGATGATGTACAGGGAAGCAGCCATTTTTAAAGCACCAGCCAGATTAGTGGCTTCTTCCTGAAATTAGAGGAAAGCAGAACAGACTGTGATTGTGTGATTGTAGAGTTAGTGAGCCTGTTGCTAATCACCAATCATCATTTGGACTCTAGCATAAATTGAACATAAAAAAACATGTCCTGCCATTTCTTTTGACAAATCAGATTGCAATTCAAACCGGCTCATGAAAACTAAACAGTGAGCTACACAAGAGGCAATAGAATGGCGATATGAATGGTAAAGAGGTCATCCTTCAACTAAAGACTCTGCTTTAAGCCCTTACGCAGCCATCATCATCACTGACAAAGTGCACTTGGCACTCACTGTTGGTCTTTTATTGGTTGGGAAGCATTTTTTAGTAGACGCTAAGTAACCTTGCACTCTGATAAAACATACAAATGAATGCGCTTTCCTAGGTGAGGAGAGCTAAGATGTTTATTTTTTTTTTTATCATTAATGATGCTTATTTATCCATAAATATTCAATGTTATAAAGAATACAATAACAGATTTTCTTGGCCACTTGAGGGCAGTAGAAACAAGCTGTAAACAAAACTTTCAGATATTATCACCTTTTAAGTTGATGGATTTCAGTAGGCGATTTGATGGGTAATGCCATCCTGCTTGTTAGCAAAAATGACCAAATTGCATGCTCCTTTTTGACCTCCAATCCCCCTACATCCTAGTAGCAGAGATAGTGCAGGGGCAGAGGGTTTGTTTAGTTGAATGTCAGTTTAGTCTGCCTAACTCATTGATCCTTTTTTCTGTGTAAGGTTTGTGCAAGTTAGAATCTATGTCCCCGACCATGGCTCTGAAATATCAGTAGCCTAACTGTGCTGTGTATTAATAAATCCATGACTCTGTCCGTGGTGCTGAAGTATCAGACAGATTTGTAATTGTGACTCTTTATCTTAGTCCCGTCCATAGATTAGTTTCATCTTGCATCTATAATATTCTCTAAAATATAGCTTATATAGCGGGTTACTAAAAAAGTCTTCACATCACTAGGGTGCTTCTATTGGGCCCTGTTAAAAATTAACAAATCACCTACTGGTGAATCTGTAACCAAACAATTGTTAGCAAGGAATCGTGTTAGATGGAAGTCCAATTTCCACTATGCTTTCCTATTTTAGGACTCTTTTAGGAAAATATATCTGGCACTTTTATTGTCACAAACTAGTCACTAACATTGTCTTTCTGCTTTTTGTGCTGGTCAGATAGCATACAGTGAGTGTTTTTGGATTGTTTTCATTGAAAATAGCTGTCCGCTATGTCCAAAACTGACACTGAGAGCTGTGAGATTGAACCAAAACAGCAGAGTTGTGGGTCAGAGTGTATTCATATTTTGATATTATTCGTATTTGAGTTTATTTAAGTGTAGAAGAAAGCCAATCTATATTTCCAGCCACAGTGTAAGGACGAGGAATTTGCCCAACTCTTGACAGTGATTTTGTGATATAAATCACAAGACAAAGTCATATAAACCAGTAAAACAATGGGATTTGAACTAAGTTAGCTTTAAAGTTTATTCGTTTTTGGACCCTGCAGCAGTTGTCTCATAAAGAACGTGGTCCTTGAACACATTTTATGCAAGATTATTGAAAGATTAGAAAAACTAATTAAATTGAAGAAGAACACGTTTCTCTCTCCACACATGAATCACAATAGGCTATTTTCAGAGTTTGGTTTCTTACATCTCATCTTCTTCTTCTTCTTCTTCTTCTTCTTCTTCTTCTTCTTCTTCTTCTTCTTCTTCTTCTCAAAGGGCACTGCTGAATTTAGAAAGAAATACTTTCCACTTATCATACATAACACATCCACTTGATCTGATTTCATATTGTTCTTACCTTAGGTCTGTACTATGAACTACTATTATGGAATACCAAAGGCCTCGGGTCCAAAGTGAAAAGTCCCATTAATAAAGAAGAGATTACTTTCACTTGCTGTCAAGGCCCTGTGCTGCTAAAGGATTGATGCTCTCACATTAAATCAGCCCCTTGAAAGGTCCTTCCAAAACTGTATGAGTGCCAACTGTATAGGTAATTTTTTTTTCTCTATTACATTTCACTTTCAGGGCATGTTCAGTGGTATTATCAAGGCATTGATATTGGGATTTTGCTTTGTTTGTTTGCTGGGTCATTTTTTGTATTTGTCATAACTGTTTGCACACTTTCTTTCTTTCTTTCTTTTTCCTCCTCCATCTCTCCTCTGAGCCACAGGGTTTGTTGTTCACTTTTTGTTGTCTGAGCCATCATTCAAAATGCAGGGCTTTCTTCTGACAGGCACTGAAGCAAGGAAATGAGAAATGACTTACACAGTTTAGCTCCTCTTCATTTTCACTTGCCTTATTATTATCAAACACATGCGGGCATGTGCACTCACACACACACTGCACACACTTTTCCCAGATGATTAGTGAATTCTCCCCAGCAAAAAGACACCCAAATCTGTAAAGTGGTGGAAGGTTTTTTGTCAATGTCCACACTCCATGACATACAGTACATTTAGTAGACTTTGACACTGCAGAGAGTGATGGCCCCTGCACACCACTAATTAGCTGTCATTCATAATTGATTAAAGTCTGAATGTAAATAATAAATGGAAATCGAATTTTATTTGGGGTGTCTTGTCAATTACATTTACCTAGGGCACCGCTGAGAGTATATGTAAACATAGCTGCATAATTGTAAAATAATTTGCCAATCAGACTTAGCTAATCATTTTAAAGGGCAAAGAGAGGCTAGTTGTGGCACAGTTTTTTATTTCAGTCTTTAAACATGTTTTTTTCTGATTTAATTCCAAATTCAGATGAGGAAAGGATGGACTAAGGTCCTGGTCTCCCTCTGAAGGCAGCAGTTAAAGGTCCTATGACATGCCGCTTTTTGGATGCTTTTATATAGGCCTCAGTGGTCCCCTAATACTGTATCCCGAAATTCAGCCTTGGTGCAGAATTACAGCCACTAGAGCCAGTCCCACATGAGTTTTTCTTAGTATATGCCATTTCTGTGTCTGTAGCTTTAAATGCTATTGAGGAGGAGAGGGGGGGGGCAAGGTGTGGCCTTGACCAACTGCCACTTTGCTTGTTTGCAAGCCATGATGTCTCTCTCTTTCTCATGGGCGGGCAAAGCAGAGAAAGGGGAGGTAACCTTGCTCCTTGTGACCTCATAAGGAGCAAGATTCCAGATCGGCCCGTCTGAGCTTTCATTTTATCAAAGGCAGAGCAGGATACCCAGGGCTCGGTTTACACCTATCGCCTTTTCTAGCCACTGGGGGACCATAGGCAGGTTGGGGGAACTCATATTAATGTTAAAAAAACAGTTCATGCCATGGGACCTTTAAAATCTGCCATTGACACTTAGCCAATCTTGACTTTTACTTCTTTCTGAGAAAAATGCTAAAAATAGAATAATTAAACTTTTCTCTGTTCCTCTTTAAGCACCAGTAGTAGTTGTTGTTAGAAAAAGTATCCAATTAAGCAGTCAATTTACCCTGAAAAGTTTGTGCCATCTTCCTTCTCTTTGCTGTTTATTAATTTAAAAGACAAACCATTTTAATAAAGCTAAAATAAAGCTGGGAAACGGACTTTGGTGTTCACCTGCTACAGATGACCAGACCGGGTGCAAAGTTTTGTATAACATCCAAACAATTACTAGATCAGTCAAGCGACAAATCGTATGAAACACAATTTGAGATTAATTAACTATATGTGACTTCTAAAATATGTAGTGAATATGATGATATATGTTCTGCAGTGTGCCGGAAGGAACAAAAACAACCTGTCACTTATTGATGTGGTCATGTTCATTGATCACAAAGTTCTTGTGTTTAAATAGAGATTGAGAAATGTCTTATTATTAAAATGACAATGAACCCAAAAGCATATTTTCTCGGTTTTAGCTCATTGTCTGCTCAAAAGGCAAAATAATAAAGTAAAACAAAGTATCAAGTTATATGCTGCACACATTTCAATCCTGCATGTTTGGCTTGATGTACATCCACCTACTTCATCAATGTGGTATGATTAATTACTATAAATTCTCCCTATGAAAGGCTATAATGTATTGCAAGGATCCTTAGATGAGTTTGTAAAAACGTGGTTGCCCCTCAGTACATATTTTGCTTGTGAGTGCCGAGCAATAACATTGGAGTAGATTAAGCTTAATTTTCTCACTAAGCATTTTCTGTTATTGCGAATGCCCCCTCCCCCTCCCCTCCTTGTTTGATTCTCTGTCTGTTTTTGTGTAGATGTGTTCATGCTGGGACGTAGTAAAAGGTGTGTATTTTATTTGACCATATGTTATTCTGCTCTCCTGTTCTGTTTTTTTGTTTCAAAATAAAAAGGAAAGTGGGAAAAATAAAGCTTAAACAATTAGTCCATTAATCAATTACAGAAAAATTAATAAACAACAATTTTGATAATTGATTAATCATTTTAGTCATTTATCTTTTTTACTGTAACAAAGTAATTTTTTTGTGTGCTTGTACTTTTTCTGAGTATATAAAAAAATTGGTAATCATTAACCTTATGGTTAGCATTATTCAATCTCAGCAGGTAGGCTACAAAAAGGGTTGCATCTACCTTAATTATTCACTGATTTAATGCACCGCCCAGCACCTTGCCAGGTGACCCAAATCTAATGTTTTTTTCCTCAGGAGCATGCTGTGGATAAAATGTTCACGTTGGATCCTCCAGTGATGTCCTTCAGCGTTCACTGAGGAACTGTTACCTTGAGGATGCAGTGTGAGGACTTTCTGCAGTTTGTGACAATAATCTGGGACAAAGAGACTGCGTGGACTGCTTTTGCTTTGAGGATGAATGAGCAGAGAAGTTGAACCTGGAGCAGATGGTGAAGGACTTCAAGGTGCACAAGACTCACTAATGACGTTCAGACCATAGACAGTATATACAATGGACCAATAGATCCCGTTGCTCTGGACGGAGACCAGTGAAGGATTAGAAGCACTTTTCCGGTGAGCGCTGAGCGTTACTTAAATGTTTGGATGCTAAAACAACTCCTTGTGAATGCGCCGCAAGCTCTGTGTACCCCAGTGTCACGAGCTAATTGTTTCCAAAACTTGCCGTCTAATTTGAAAAAGCATATTGATATTATTTTGTTTTCCTTACATTGCTTTTACTTTTATACTTTAAGTAGTTTTGAAACTAGTAGGCTACTTTTACACTTTTACTTGAGTAAAATGCTTGAGTTGATACTTCAACTTCGACAGAAGTCTTTTTAAACCCTAGTATCTATACTTCTACCTGAGTAATGATTGTAAATACTTTTGACACCTCTGATAATTAAACTTAAACAGCTAATGTAAGTCGAAATGTGGTTTAATATTGCCATGGTATCCAAAGCTCTTTTTATTAAGTCCGTCATTTTTATTTAATAGTAGGGCTGTGTATTGGCAAGAATCTGGCGATACGATACATATCACGATACATGGGTCACGATATATCAATATATTACAATATATTTTGATATTGTGGCGATACATTGGGATTTTTTTAAAGTATGATGTTCATAAAAGTCAAAGAAGATTACTTTAGGTAAATATTTCAGTACACAGAAAATCAAACTGCCAGTTTGGGATTGTGGTTCACAGGTTCTTAGTGAGCTAATGTTTATATGCTAAAGTAGGCCAAAGTTCAGCTATAGCTACGTTGTTAGCTTCTAGCAAAAAGTCAGGCACTGCTAGGCACTGTTAGGCAAGGACACTAGTGGTGCGTCTCAGCATAGCCATCTATCTAGCGGTAAGGGGTTTGAACACAACATAAATGTGAGCCACTGTCTTACATGAATATTTATTAACGTAATTTTTTTTTAAATATATTTAAAAAAAAAAAAAAAAAATATATATATATATATATATATATATTTTTTTTTTATAAAAAAAAACAATATTGCCTTTTTGAAAATCGATACAGTATTGCAAAATAAAATATTGCGATATTCAAGTGTATCGAATTTTTCTTACCCCCCCTATTTAATAGTCTGAGTTTTGTCCACTTTTCTGGTTAATTCTAGTAACGCTACACTGATGAAGTACTTTTACTTAAATAAGATGTCTTTAAATTAACAGTAATTTCACTTGAGTGTATAATTTTCTAGTTAGTTTAATTTACATCCCTGCTAGTAGCCTACACTTAAGTAGGCCCACTGCACTGTACCGCGATTTTTAGTGTAGGCCTACTTGCACTGTATTTGAATATGTCCATGTTATGCAACTTTATACTTCTACATTCTAGAAATATTAAATTTTTTACTTTATTACATTTATTTAACAGCTATACTGTAGTTGCTTGTTACTTTAAGTTTACATACAAAAGATATGATCAACTTAAAGTATTATTATTATAGATTAAAGGCCCTAAATAACTACAGTGGTTTTCATTAGACCTAGGCTATTTAGGTTTGAGTTGTGCAAAGCATACTTACCGGGTATTCTTTTTTTTTTAATCGTACAAGATAATAACTAGTGCACACAAATTGTTTTCTGTCATTCTGCATTTGAACATGTAGGCCTACTTTTGATACTTTTCATACCATTTGCTGGTAGTACTTTTACTCAAGTGGCCTTATGAATACAGGCCCTACTCCTTTAAGTATAGGATCTGAATACTTCTTGTATCACTGGTGATAGTAAAATGAATATCCTCTGGGTTTTGGACTGTTGCTTGGACAAAATCAGCAACTTGACAACATCACATTAATTATTAATATGTTTAATTGTTCTATTTGCTGACATTTTTTGGACTAAATAATTAATCAATTAATTGAGAAAATAATATGCAGATTGTTGTAGTTCTGTCAGGTCCATTAAGTCAAGAACAACGCTGATAATGAAAAGGCTTCAAGAAATTTTATTGAATAAATCACAAATTAAATTTGGTGGTATGGCTTTGTTCAGAGGAGTCCCCTGACCTTTCATGAGCACCAAGAAAGAGAGAGAGAGAGAGAGAGAGAGAGAGAGAGAGAGAGAGAGAGAGAGAGAGAGAGAGTCAGGGGACAGCAGCAGCAGCATTAGGGGACGCTCACACAGTTTAAGACTGGGAGAGCTAAACTATTCCCCCATATGAACAGAGCAGCAACGATGACATAGTAGCGTATGTCATGTTATACACGACAAGGTGGAGCTGGGGAGGAGGTGGGTTGCATAGATGCCAGCAGCAAGCAGTTAGGAGCAAACTAAAGCAGCTTTAAGTAGCCATGTAGCAGCGAGGGGAGTTGACCAGCTGATGCGCTGATGCAGATCAGCTGCTGCAGCTCAGATGCTGCAGCTCAGCTGATGCGACCGTGTTGTTGGCCAATAGCGGTTAGCAACGTCTTGACTACTTGGCCTGCCAGAACTGACGCTGACGCTCAATTTGTGGCACTAAATTTTACATCATTATTTTAGTTTATTAGCTGTTTTTCTTTTTCTGTGTAAAAAGCTAAACATACCACTAATGCAGGGACTTAGTGCTTTTATTTTAAAGGCTTTACCAGGAATAGTTTTGTTGTATTATGTTGGCTAATCTAGGAAAGCCATTTTTTGGTGTATCTGACCCTGTACTAAACCATATGGTAAATACATGTGTATATTGTGAGTGCACTTTTGTTTAGTACTCTATGCAAGCAATTTTAGTAATCACACCCAGCCAGCCACCAGTCTCTTCTTGCATTGTGGATGTCTGCGTGTCTCTATTGTGTATGCGCATATTGTGAGGAGTGTGCTCTTCCAGTCAGAAAAAAAGCCATCGATGCAGTCCTCAGAAGTAGCACATCATTAATAACGGAGGGACCTTTGAAGATCCTGCATAAATGTCTAATTAGGTTTGGTAACCTTTAGGAAACTCAAGTGGGTGAATACTAAACAGGCCCGGAGATCTTGTACTGCATGGCAAACTAAGCACTCAACATGTGGGAGAGAGCGCTGACATTGAGTCAGTTTGTTCCCCCGCGTGAAAGGGCATGCAATTTACGCCACATTACAAGCACGTCTGAACTCATTGGCCAATTTCTGGCCAATTTATTGTAGTTAACCATCCTGTGTACACGTCATCATGGAGGTGGAACAAAAATATGCCGTTTTTTTTTTTTTTTTTTGTCATGCCCTTTAAGCTGTGTGGATCATTGTTTTGCATAACTGTGACAAGCCTGCGTGGCATTTAGCAGACCCTAAAGTCTGAGAATTCGAGCCACCAGCCATGTTTGTACCGATGGTGTTAGAAGGATGTGACCTGGAAAATACTACCATGAAAAAAAGCACCTTGGCTGGTTTACACTACACTGTCCTTGTCTCTGTCTTATAACACCTGTATTAAAAGATGACAGCACATGACAATAAGATGCTGCCATGTTGTGTTTTAATACACCTCCCACTGCTAGTTAAGCTTAAATTTTTTAACCGCAGGTTGAAACCTGCTGTCTCACTGTGACTCTGAAGACTAATTACAGTGTAATATTTTTGAACTGAAAGACAGTAAATTGTTGGAAAACTAACATAACAACAGAGTAATACATGAGATTTAAGTGAATGCAAATTACGTCAAATCATTTTTTTTATTATCCTATCTCAATATATTGTAGTCTATCGAAATTTCTATTAGCCTACTTATTTAGTATTATTTATATTGCCATTATACATATGCACATTACTGCTTTTTGCACTTCTAGTTAGGAGCTAAACTGCATTTCCGTTGTCTCAGTACTTGTACTAGATTACAGCACACAAAATACAATATAACTCTTCCCAATTAATAGGGTGCAGGGTTTTTTTAATCAGAAGTAAATCTAGGTTAGTTAGTTAGTCTGTGTCTCCAGTTTTCAGGATGTCCAGATTTATCTAAAATTAAATACAGAATATCCCGGTCTTGATACCTCAAGCTCCCTGCTATAAAGTAATATAAACATACACATCCCAAGACATACATCACAGGCACTCAAACATATTTATTATGTACACACACACACACACACACACACACACACACACAGAGTTGTCAGAGCACAGTGTAAAATCAGAGGGGCTGTTAATGGAGGCGGACAGCTTGGCTGCTGTTTCATCAAAGTGCAGAGGAAATGCAGATCTGTGTCCTGCAGGATGCAGGGAATTGGATCAGCTTCCTTCTGTCTGCTGAATTTGAAATACATACCAGCAGGGATTAGACAGCCTTTACCACCAAACAGTGACTTTCTAATGGCTGTCCACAGGAAATATTTACTCACTGTCTCGCATGTGTTGATACACCCATCAGGAGCCCAAACTCATCCCCTGGCCAGATAGCTTTATTTCGCTGCCAGCTATGGCGCAACCTTGAGGATATTTTCTGTATTTGATTGATACAAGAAGCCCTGAGCGGCTCAAACTTTTCTCTCCGATTGTGTTTTGTATCTGGTTTATGATAATAGCAATACAAGGTAATACTGTAACAATACCACTGGGCCTTAATCTGGCAATGCTTTTTTTTTTGTTACAGGTGATATGAGGACACATACTGTGAGAAGATGTCCTTAAATTGTCCTAATGCCATATTGTTTGCACTAAGCTATCTAGTCTTCTAATATGTTTGCATTATGTTATTGTGGGCAATGTTACAAACAGTGAGCAGGGCTACTCTAAGGTTTTATAAAAATTTGATTTTTACATGACATTTGCATTAATGTAATAAAGCATTGATTTGTGTTTTACTGCACTTGTGTAATTTGCTGCATAAGCCAAATGTCTGTCGAATTCATCTATAAACAGCAGTTTTTCAATCGATTTTCCAGAAAATGTATCATATCACAATATTGAATCAATATATAGGCCCATACCAGTGGTAGATGGAACCTAAATTACATACATTTAAATTAGAAGCACGTATGTTGGTATTTTGTGATCGTATGGTTAAAGATTCAAGGAGTTATTGGTCTCATACTCATATTTCTCAGTATATAATATATCAATTAAATAGCATATACATCATATAATTAGGATATCCCTTATGTCCTGTATTCCAGCATATGTGATATAAGTACCACTTTTACTAATACTACTTCTTTTACATTGAACACTCTTCAAAATAATTTTAAGCCAAAATGGGGGTCAACCTTGAACAAATTGAAACAGAAGCAAACTCAACTGATTTCGCATCTTCAATATGTCCTGAGTAAGGAAAAAAAAGCCCCGAAGAATCCCATTAGGGGAAAGACACAAATGTAGCCTATTCATACACCTATTCATTCTTTTTCTCACGTGAATAGGGTAACATTTTTAACCTTTAGATATCACCATGAAAATTACTGAGTTAATTACTTACATCAAGACAAACAAAAACTGTATTACAAGTTTTTTGAAATTGTTTGTTAACATGGTGCATTATCATTCAATTACGTATGTGCTAATTTGCATAAATACCACGACAGATCTAAACATTGGGTATAGCCAGGTGAAAATGTCTTGTTGAATCTTGTTGTCATATAACAGTGAAAGATTTAATGTTAAGGTCTGAATGGAGCCCATTTAGTTTGCTTCTGTTGCAATTTGTTCAACCTTTTTTTCATAAAATGACTGGACTATTATATGTACAGATGAGAGAAAAACTTAAAATAGACATCAACTAAACCCTATTGACCTTGCAGGCACATTACTTTAACGTCCTAAGGCACCATTCTCCTATTAGAATTATTTGTGGTGTTGCATATTTGTTTTTCAATTTTAACCTCTAATTACCCTGAAGAAGAAAATCTATATAGCAGCTACCCATTTAGTGTGTGAGACGACAACAAAAACAAGTTAGAGTTCACGCCATTATAGGTGTCAAAACCAGGTATTTACGAAGACTAAATGCTGGAGCTACAGCAATTCCATCACAGCGTAGGAGCAATCTACCAGATGTTTTGTCATTAGGTATCAAGGCAGCGCAGTTCATCTCCACCATTCAACAAGGACAGGGTTTTTACAATAGCATTTAAGCGAATCACTTTAAGGCTGATGTTATTTTAGGAGAATCCATGTCAGCCCTCGGGAACCATACATGAAATTTTATCACGTTCCGCAATCTGTCTGAGGCATCTTTTTACTTCAAGGTGAAGGTCAGGCAATAGAGTGTCAATTATCTTGTTTGTTATACATGTATTCCATCAACTGCAGCCACAAATACAAAGTTTTACAAATTAATATAATCACCTGAAATACCATTCTTACTCCCACGCCTCATTTCATTCTGCTTCTCTCTCCAGAGAACAACAAAGAGAAGGTGTCAACTAGTTTTCACATATTGATGGAGTCGGAGGTCTACAGAGACCTCTAATTTTCTGAGTGAACGGTCCCAGAAAGAGCTAATGATATGTTAATGCTGAATGGCAGACTTTAGGGAGGCCAAATGACGGCAATCCCAATTACCTCTGAGGGACGTGCCTTGTGTGGTTTTGTCACGCAAACAAACTCTGTAAATACAAATAACGTGCGGAACATTGGCTGAAAGGATTCCGGGGTGGCTGACAAAATGTCATGGATCTGAGAAAAGAATTGAGGAACCAGATACCATGCGACTTATTCTCTTACAACAATTACGCCTCCACACTTTGTTTAGCTCTGAAAAAAAAAGAAAAGAAAAAACACAAAAAATGTGCACCTCACCGTGAGAGAATTACATCTTTTGTGTCCTATGAGAACAATTATAACCGTGCATTTCTTACCTTCCCAAATATATCACAAAACTTTCTTTAAATATATATTGCAGAAAAGTTTTGATTGTTCCCCTTTCTTTGTAACGTTTCCTCCACTCCGGTTTGGCACGAACACAGCAATGTCATCATGTTTACTTTAGCAGCAGTAGCTGCGTGGGGTGGAAGCAGTGGGAGGAGGTTAGTTTTGAATGGCACAAGATTGAAACATGCCATAGCGGATATTTTGAATTCCCAAGCTCACCTACTTGTACATATCCCCTTGTGTGGGTTTACCTGTGAATGTATCTGTTAGTATGTATGTGTTCCTGTTTGGCTAGGCTTAGCTGGAGATTGCTTTCCCCCCATCTCCTCCTCTAGTGTGTGCAGCATATGGCCATTGTGATGGAGGGTAAAAGGAAATGACAGGCCATTTGAAGATGCTCTAGTCCCTGCATCATGAATAATGCAGAGGGTGCAGCGAGCAGGTTCTCAGCGCAAGCTTCAAAGTTTATCGGCCTCCCGTGTCTCCCTGGGAGAGAGACTACAGTGCTGCGGGGGAGATTAGACCGACTGAGCTGGGACCTGGTCAAACTCAATTAAATACAACCGGGATAATTCCATCCTCTCATTGTGCCATTCGATTTTATTAGAAAAATAAACCCGGCATGCTTACACCTTGAAATGACAATAGAAAGGGGAAACGTCCAATGAATTATTAAGCAGGGTGTCGACTGTGTGCTTTAGTTGCTTCATGCAAAAATATGTAAATAAGTGGATGGCAGAAGACATGATCGATGATTATTTCCATTAATTATGTCAGACAAACACCGTCAGATCAGCAGAGAGAGAAATCTCCCACAGTGGATTTGGACTTAGCGTGCGTTTTTTCTTTTCTTTTTTGGAGCTCAAGGACGTCCGCCTGATTTAAACACAATGGTGGTACTAAAATGCACAGAAGTGGTGTTAAACCTTTGTTGATGGGTTGTAATAGTCCAATTGATAGATGATATATTAGTCACCCTGATTTAAATGTATAATTCAGATGAAGAGGACTAATAACCCCCCCCCCCCCCAACACCTACAGTAAATCCTGCTGTTGTGAAAGTATGCATGTTTCCTTTCACACTTTCCAGAGTCTTTCGAGATCTAATTAGCCCTGAAGCCCCTCCTAATGGCAGATCTAGGCCTACAGAAACACCCCCCTCCACCAAGGCTATTGTTGCATGTAACTATTTTCCGTGTCTACATGATGAACTAACACTTATGCCACCCACCTATTCAGTGCTATATCAAGCCAGGCTTGGCTAATGATGATAAACCTACGTAAAAGTACAAAGTGCTGCTAATTAGGCCTATGTCGATTATGGCTCATTAATGCTGATGTTGCCCTGACATGTTTTTGCCAATCATAGCTGGAGAGGGCTCCAGTGCATCATTTTCTAATTACTTTAATTCTTCGTTGTACTGGTTTTTTAAGCATGTTTGTATCTGCGGTCATGTTTGAATCGAAATCAGGGGGAAATGACCCACAGTGTACAAAAACTGGGCTTGCATTTTGCAGAGATTGGACGGTCCACTTTCTCTTATTGTATTTATTATGAGACCTTGCTCCAAAAGATTTTCTTTCAACCATCCAAGGCGAAGAAATTGGATGATGTAATAAGGTTTTCTTCCAGGGTGAGATTTCAAAGCCCAAAATGTAAAAATTGACAGAAAAGTATAACTAGGATAAAAAAAAAATCTGATATATAATTGTCCTTGGACCAAGAAATAGCAGACTGGAAATAATATGCATGACTTAAACAACTGTGTGTCTATGGTATGTAAAGCCATTAAAGGCAGGGTTGGTAATGTTGAAAAGCTAGCAAGATTTGAAAGTAGCATATCCTGCAATGCTGCGTTGCTGCTTCAGAGCAGAGTGGAGAAAGGACAGCAATTTCACTTATCAAAGTGTTGGGTTGGCCGTGTAGCTCAGTTGATAGAACCTGCACCCATATGGTGAGGGTCATTCCTCGTTGCAGAGGCCAAGGGTTCGACTCTGACCTGGGGTAATTTTCTGCATGTCTTCCCCTCTCTTTCCTCTTTCATGTCTAAGCTGTATTAAAGGCAAAAAGGCCCCAAAAATAATCTTTGACTAGCAATGTGCCGATGACACACATTGAGCTCAGGCTTATACACAATAGGTTGTAGAATATGCTCAGTGGGCCAAGGAGGCATTTTATTGGTTCTTTCTAGCGGCCCGCGAGGCAGTGATTGGTGGGTGTTCTTACAGAATTACAGCAGCTAAAGATGACATTGTTTTTCGCTTTTTTAGAGGCCATAAGTTATTTATCACTGTCAGGGTGTAAAGACCATTTCAAACAATATATTAAAAAGTGTATATTAGAAATAGTCACCAACCCTGCCATTAAATGTGCAGATAAATGTGTATGAAGTGATGTAAAACCTCGCTTCTAATGGAAGAATTTTAAATGCAAGTTCTCAAAATTATCTTGTTGTTTCTGAGACATCTTCATATTTTCTCCAGTCAGATTTTCCTCCACTGGCTCCACTTCATAACTCTGGTCAGTTTCCTTGGACATCATACATGGATCCATTTAGAGTTATTTTCCAGTTATTATCCTACATTTCACTTCTTTTACACCCTATTACCCTAATCTTGCCACTTTGACCTACTTTTCCACTCCTTGTATTCCCCAGGCGCCGCAGGAGCAAGCTGTTGCACTCTCACTCACTCACACACATACATCTCAAGAGAATTATTTATATTGCCCAGGTCTGGGACCAGTCTAATTTGTGTGAAACTATAGAGTACACAAACCTCAGGTCTGACATTTCTCTTGCTGCAGGCAGGCAAACTGTGAGCGCTGCTGAGAGAGACAGAGAATAAAACATGGTGCTGCAACAGCCTTTGATCCTCCTTTCCCCCCTTTTCTCTTTTTCAAAATACCAGTGTGGAGTCGTCCAGTTAATGGCGGTGCAGGGGCCCCATTTCTCTGCCATTACTTATTATTATTTTTGTTCTGCGTATGAGCAAGAAAACGGAGACAGACTTTCTTTGGAGTTTTGTTTCATGCTGCGTAATCGCAGAAATACATATTCACCCGTATGCATTAACATGCAAGGACTTAGTCCCCAGTTGGCTTAGAGTTAAGCTCAATTTTCAACTCATTCCTCAGCCTCTGTGCTAGAAAGTGTGGTATTTTATACTGAAGGTAGAAAGACACACCTATAGCATGTTTTTTCACCTTAATATCTATAACAAATTCCTCTTATGACTGACTGCCTACACATAAAAATGCTTCTGTTTATGGTTGTTAGTGCATTACATTATGGCTTACAAGCAAACATCACACCCCGTGTTAATCTTCTTTTCTTTTTTTTTTTTAAGTTTTACACAAACACATAATTAAAGAGATGATGCTGTTAATAACATTAAAGTAGCAATATTGCTGTTACAAGAGAGTAATTGCATGACAAACGATCTCACACACCTTCGTCGCATGTGGAGCCAAAAGGCTACTGCAATGAATGATTTCTTTAACGGGCAGCCAAGAGGTCAAACTCCATTAGCGATGTTCCAGCAGACAATCTGAGGAAAAGTGTGTTCCTAATCTTGCAGAGAGTCTCTGAAAATGGGCACCTCTCTGTCAGGGCAATTTGTTGATGATGCATGGTTATGATAAGAATTGAGTGAAGTGTCTGTCACTGCCCAGGGCCTCCAGAGCCGAAGCGCCCGGGCCAACACGAGTAATCAACCAAGGTCCAGATTGAGCCCCTGATAGCAGAGGGTCCCTGATTGCTCATAAGTACCCCCAGGCAGCAGCCATTTTAAAATACTTTCTGTTGATTTTGATTGACAGCTGGTCAATCAAAATCAACATCTTGTCGCAGCTTCTATCAGTGCTTGAGTTTACATCAGATGTTTTATCAGTGTTTGAGTCTATCTGCTTAAATAAAAGAAATCTCATCTCTCCATATGTGATATACCAGCTGTATCTTGCTATAATATCACTAACATCTGTATTGGTATATTACTAGTCTTCCCGTTTCCACAACGGTAAGAAAACAAATGGCTTATGAGGAAATAGAAAAGAGTTGTATTTGAGTTTTATCACATTTCTAATGGTAAAGTACAGTATAGAAGTTTTAAAGTGAGCCTATGTAACTGTTGCTGAACAACCACTGTAACTGCAAGTGACAATTATGGGATTCATTTACTCCAACTTGTCAAAAGCTCCACTCCCATTTCTCCCATTTTTAGACGTTTTTCGATTTTTTATTAAATTATTTGAATTATGTATAAACCTTAAACATTCCATGTTTTTAGATCTCATTTGAAGATTAATTTGTATAGCTTGGCAATTTTCCAGGAATGTATTTTATTGTAATTATTGCACCTATTTTATATCTAACATCATTGCCTTTTAGACCTTTATCTCTACTGTAACATTTTAAATGTCCTTATTTTTAATGTCATTACCATTTTATGTATTTTACTATGTGACCACATATCAGCATCCCTTTTACTTTTATACTTTGTAAATCTCTGATTTTTCAAAGATTTTTCAAACATTAGCTAACATTAGCCACCATAAGCAACTCATACCAGACAAAGTAAGCATAGCAGAAAAGCGGTAGAGTGTATTTAACTGAGCGGTGCACGTTATGGCTTATGAATTCAACTTTTTCTGTGATAGGAAAAATGTGTTGTTTGTTCTCCCACATGTAACATAATTTCGTAATTTTAGATTTAATTGTAAAAACATTAAAAAAATTAGCATTTTTCCTTTATTTTTAGGTTTCCGGGTGTTTTTTGTACATTTTACTAACTTAGAAAGTGTTAACAAGCTAAGATTGCAACTTCAACCGATTACAAATGTATTTCGACTACAAATGTTTCCCCAAGAACTCTTCTATTTGCTTCGTCTAGCTCTTACAAGTGTGGTTTTGAATTTGCAATGCAAGAGGCTATCATGTACAGTAACCTGTGGATATGTAACAAAGAACACTCTACACATCTCTTCCTGTAGCTTTGTGTGAACTGCATCATAATAAGCACACACCGTGACCTTGGTTACTCCTGACTCGCACTTAAAGCAATCTCAGATGTTTTTGTTTTTGTCAGGTTCAAAGCTTTGGAAAATATGTCAATACCTGTAAGAAGACGGCATATTTACCAAGCAAAGATGCATAACAAGTTCATTGCAGTCTCTTGCATCACTGTGAATTATACTGTCAGTTGTATTCATGAACCTCGTCAGTGCTTAGATGCAGCAACAGCTATTGAACCCAAAACTACACGGTTGTGGGTCATCAGCTGAGTTCCATTTGCACGCTTGTAAAAAGTTATTGCTGAGATTTAAAAATGAAGAACCAGCGCAATTTGATTCTAATTTTGATATGTACTCTTTTGCGGCAGAAATTTCAGCAGATTATATTCAATAGTACGTTTACAGATATGAAGTAAAAAATGCTGAACAACTGTCATTTCTTCACTACCACCTTCATAGGTGAATACAAGGTAAATACAAGCAGGCCATGGCCCAGTCCGAGCCCAAATATGGTACCATGTCAGTATTGATGGAATGTAACCAAGCACATTTACTCAAGTACTGTGACAGGAACCTTTACCAAATATACTAAATACTATGATTTTTTTATGACTTTTTCAGACGTACTATACTATGACTCTTATACTTTTTTCAACATACTATACTATGATGTTTTTTTTTTACTTTTTTTGACATACTATAATATGAAAATTTTAGGACGTACTATGACTTTTTTCGACATACTATACTATGACGTTTTTCAACTGGGCTCTTTCATTTCCCATGATTTTCGACATACTATACTATGATTTTTTATGAAATTTTTTGACATACTATACTGTGACTTTTTTTGAAATTTTTCGACATACTATACTATGACTTTTTTGTACTTTTTTTTGACATACTATACTATGATGTTTTTTGACATTTTTCAACATACTATACTATGACTTTTTTGTACTTTTTTTTTACATACTATGCTATGACTTTTTCCCGACATACTATACTATGCCTTTTTAAGTCTGTTTTCGACATACTATACTATGACTGGGTGTCTGTCTGTGTGCAAAACTAATGATAGATAACAGGTGAATTGACACCTGAAGAACTAGCTCACCCAGATAAAGTGCTGACTGCTGAAACTTCATAATAAGAGGTTGAAGGATCAAACCCCAGTTCTGTCTGGAGTTTTTTTTTTTTTTCATTTTCTGTCTGACGTTTTTTGGACATACTATACTATGACTTGTTTTACTTTTTTCGACATACTATACCATGACTTTTTTTTTATTTCTACACACTATATTATGACTTTTTTTACTTTTTTGACATACTATAATATGACATTTTTACAACATACTATGAGTTTTTTCGACATGCTATACCATGACTTTTTTTCGACTGGGGTCTTTCATTTCCCACGTTTTTTCGACATACTATACTATGATTTTTTTTGACATTTTTCGACATACTATATTATGACTTTTTTGTACTTTTTTTTGACATACTTTACAATGACTTTTTTTTTTGACATTTTTCGACATACTATACTATGACTTTTTTGTACTTTTTTTTGACATACTATGCTATGACTTTTTTCCGACATACTATACTATGACTTTTTAAGTCTGTTTTTGACATACTATACTATGACTGGGTGTCTGTCTGTGTGCAAAACTAATGATAGATAACAGGTGAATTGACACTAGCTCACCCAGATAAGGTGCTGCTTTTTTTTTTACTTTTTGCGAGATACTATACTATGACTTTTTTTTTTACTTTTTTCGAGATACTATACTATGATTTTTTTTTTACATAAAATACTATTCTGACTTTTTTTTCGACATACTGTATTTTTGACTTTTTTCAACATACTATACCAGACTTAATTTTTTACTTTTTTCGACATACTATAATATGAGATTTTTTCAACATACTATAATATGAGATTTTTTCAACATACTATAATATGAGATTTTTTCAACATACTATTACTTTTTTTTGACATTTTTCGACATACTATGACTTTTTTGTACTTTTTTTCAACATATTATAGTATGACATTCTTTTATTTTTTTCGACATACTATGACTTTTTTGTAGTTTTTTTCAACATACTATACTATGACATTTGTAGGACTTTTTCGAGATACTATACTATGACTTTTTTTTCTTTTTTTCGGCATACTGTACTTTGACTTTTTCAACATACTATACCAGACTTAAACTTTTACTTTTTTCAACATACTATAATATGAGATTTTTCAATGTACTATTACTCTTTTTGACATTTTTCGACATACTATACTATGACTTTTTTTTGACATACTATACTATGACATTCTTTTGACATACTTTACTATGCCTTTTTTGTACTTTTTTTCGACATACTATACTATGACATTCTTTTACTTTTTCTGACATACTATACTATGACTTTTTTTTGACATACTATACTATACTATGACTTTTTTCGACATACTATACTATGACATTTGTAGGACTTTTTCGAGATACTATACTATGACATTCTTTTACTTTTTTCGACATACTATACTATGACTTTTTTTTGACATACTATACTATGCCTTTTTTGTACTTTTTTTCGACATACTATACTATGACATTCTTTTACTTTTTCTGACATACTATACTATGACTTTTTTCCGACATACTATACTATGACATCTGTAGGACTTTTTCGAGATACTATACTATGACATCTATAGGACTTTTTTGAGATACTATACTATGACTTTTTTTTTCTTTTTTTTCGGCATACTGTACTTTGACTTTTTACATTATACCAGACTTAATACATACTATAATATGAGATTTTTTCAATGTACTATTAAATTACTTTTTATGACTTTTTCAACATACTATTACTTTTTATGACATTTTTTGACATACTATACTATGACTTTTTTTCGACATACTATACTATGACATTCTTTTACTTTTTCTGACATACTATACTATGACTTTTTTTTGACATTCTATACTAGGACTTTTTTCAACATACTATACTATGACATTTGTAGGACTTTTTTGAAATACTATACTATGACTTTTTTAGGACTTTTTCGAGATACTATACTATGACTTTTTTTTTACTTTTTTCGGCATACTGTACTTTGACTTTTTATACTATACCAGACTTAATTTTTAACTTTTTTCAACATACTATAATATGAGATTTTTTCAATATACTATTACTTTTTATGAATTTTTTAACACACTATTACTTTTTTTGACATTTTTCGACATACTATACTATGACTTTTCAACATACTATACTATGACTTTTTTGTGCTTTTGTTCGAGATACTATACTACGATGTTATTCGACATAATGTTATATGACTTTTTCATGACTTTTTCAACATACTATGACCTTTTTTGACATTTTCAACATACTATACTATGACTTTTTTGTGCTTTTTTTGCCATACTTATACTATGACATTCTTTTACTTTTTCTGACATACTATACTATGACTTTTTTCCGACATACTATACTATGACATCTGTAGGACTTTTTCGAGATACTATACTATGACATCTATAGGACTTTTTTGAGATACTATACTATGACTTTTTTTTTCTTTTTTTGCCATACTTATACTATGACATTATTCAACATACTATTTTATGACCTTTTTTTTTTTTTTTTTTTGACAAACTATACTATGACTTTCTTTTACTTTTTTCAACATGCTTTACCAGACTTATTTTTTGACTTTTTTCGACATACTATAATATAATATAGGAGGGTTCGGCCGATAGTCAAACCTCGGGTTGAGGAGGAACAATGCGGATTCCGTCCTGGTCGTGGAACAACGGACCAGCTCTTCACTCTCGCAAGGATCCTGGAGGGAGCCTGGGAGTATGCCCAACCGGTCTACATGTGTTTTGTGGATTTGGAGAAGGCGTATGACCGGGTCCCCCGGGAGATACTGTGGGAGGTGCTGCGGGAGTATGGGGTGAGGGGGTCTCTACTCAGAGCCGTCCAATCTCTGTATGACCAAAGTGAGAGCTGTGTCCGGGTTCTCGGTAGTAAGTCGGACTCGTTTCAGGTGAGGGTTGGCCTCCGCCAGGGCTGCGCTTTGTCACCAATCCTGTTTGTAATATTTATGGACAGGATATCGAGGCGTAGTCGGGGTGGGGAGGGTGGTGCGGTTTGGTGGGCTGGGGATCTCATCGCTGCTCTTTGCAGATGATGTGGTCCTGATGGCATCATCGGCCTGCGACCTTCAGCACTCACTGGATCGGTTTGCAACCGAGTGTGAAGCGGTTGGGATGAGGATCAGCACCTCTAAATCTGAGGCCATGGTTCTCAGCAGGAAACCGATGGAATGCCTTCTCCAGGTAGGGAATGAGTCCTTACCCCAAGTGAAGGAGTTCAAGTACCTTGGGGTTGTGTTCGCGAGTGAGGGGACAATGGAGCGGGAGATTGGTCGGAGAATCGGCGCAGCGGGTGCGGTATTGCATTCAATCTATCGCACCGTTGTGACGAAAAGAGAGCTTAGCCAGAAGGCAAAGCTCTCGATCTACCGGTCAGTTTTTGTTCCTACCCTCACCTATGGTCATGAAGGCTGGGTCATGACCGAAAGAACGAGATCCAGGGTACAAGCGGCTGAAATGGGTTTCCTCAGGAGGGTGGCTGGCGTCTCCCTTAGAGATAGGGTGAGAAGCTCAGTCATCCGTGAGGAGCTCGGAGTAGAGCCGCTGCTCCTTTGCGTCGAAAGGAGCCAGTTGAGGTGGTTCGGGCATCTGGTAAGGATGCCCCCTGGGCGCCTCCCTAGGGAGGTGTTCCAGGCACGTCCAGCTGGGAGGAGGCCTCGGGGAAGACCCAGGACGAGGTGGAGGGATTATATCTCCAACCTGGCCTGGGAACGCCGATCCCCAGTCGGAGCTGGTTAATGTTGCTCGGGAAAGGGAAGTTTGGGGTCCCCTGCTGGAGCTGCTCCCCCCGCGACCCGACACCGGATAAGCGGACGAAGATGGATGGATGGATGGATGGATGGATGGATATAATATAATATGACTTTTTAATGAATTTTTTCACATACTACTTTGACTTTTTTCAACATACTATGACTTTTTTTGTACTTTTTTTCAACATACTATTATATGACTTTTTATGACTTTTATACTATTACTTTTTTTGGGAAATTTTTCGACATACTATACTATTCTTTTACTTTTTTGACATTCTATACTAAGATGTTTTTATGCTTTTCTTGGACATATTATCCTATGACTTTTCTTAAAACTTTTTTCAACATACTATATTATGACTTTTTATGCTTTTCTTAGACATACTATTCTGACTTTTTTTTTCCCGACATAGTATACTATGATGTTTTCATGACTTTTTTTGACATACTATACTATGATGTTTTTAGGACTTTTTTAGAACTACTATACTATGACTTTTTTCAGCATAATATATTATCATTTTTTATGACTTTTTTTCGACATACTATACTATGACTTTTTTCAGCATACTATACTATGAATTTTTAGGTATTTTTTTCGACATACTATGCCATTACTTTTTCACAATCTTTTTCGACATACAATACCAGGACTTTTTAATGATTTCTTTCAACATACTAGACTATTACTTTTTTATAACTTTTTCTGACATATGACGTTTTTATGACTTTATTCAACATGCTATAACGTTTTCATTACTTTTTTTGACATACTATACTATGACATTTTCAAGACGTTTTTGGAAATACTATACTATGACGTTGACTTTTTTCAACATACTATACTATGACTTTTTATGACCTTTTATGACCTACTATACTATGACTTTTTTTGACATACTATACTATGACTTTTATCATCTTTTATTACATATACTATGACTTTTTTTAATCATTAGGATTTTTTATGACTTCATGACTTTTTCGACTATACTATGACGTTTTTATGACTTTTCAACATACTATACTTTGAGTTTTTATTGCTTTTTTTAATGACATACTATACTATTACTTTTTATGACATGCTATACTATGACTTTTTGACCTTTTTTTTGACATACTACATTATGACTTTAATGACTGTTTTATGACACACTATACTATAACTTTTCTTGACATACAATACCATGACTTTTTTATATTTTTTACTACATACTAAACATTACATGACATTTTCATGGCATGGCTTATTTAAAAGTGCTGTATTATTATTATTATTATTAGTAGTAGTAGTAGTAGTAGTAGTATTAGTATTAGTATTAGTATTACAGAATATTATTTTATTCACTGACAAATACATGTCATAGCATTACAATTTTATAATTTGTCGATGCTGAGCCAATTTTAGATACTTTGTTTACTAATTGGTAGATTGGTAGTATAGTTCGGGCATTAAATCAGCCAAATATTTCCGTAAAAAGTAACTAGTAAGTATAATTGTCAATTAAATTTAGTGGAGTAGAAGTATAAAGTAGCATAACATGGAAATACTGTGTATATATATATATTTATATATATATATATATATATATATATATATATATATATATATATATATATATAAATTATGTCAAAATTGTACTTGAGGTATAGTACAGAACTACAGTGAGCGTACTTACTTTTCATTACCACCTGCAGGAGATCTCATTTACATAAAACTGTCAAATAAATATATAAAATCTGAAAAATATTATGAACATTTTTAAAACTCTTTTGGCAGTTAGGGGAGATTTTGTTTAGGAGACATTTGGAGTCATGAGCTCGGTATCTCCTGGTTCTATTCAAAAAATGATGAAGATAGTGTCATTCTTACCATACATGCACATTGTTGTACGTGTTTCTATGTCATGAGGTGCAGCATTTGAACACAACTTTAATGGAGCTTTCTTTGACTGCATGACGAAGGCCTGGCTAACTTGTAAAGCTCCTCAGATGGCCGACGGTGAGCCTCACAGTCATCACACATGCCTCTGTGGAGCTTCTCGATCAGGCCTTTCAACTACAAAAGCCTCATCAAAAAGATATGAAAGAAAAAAATCCCCTTCCCTCCCACTCTCTGGTTCCTTGAGCTCCCCAAATGCACAGAGCAAGGTACCATTTTTATTTTAATCATTGATTATTTTTGTTAGTAGTTGTTGTAGTTCATTATCAGCAATAATCTTTATTTACTCTATGTTCAAATGGACTGAAAGAAATCCCTTCAGTCTTTTAAGGAACTGAACTGTCAATTTTATTTTCAGCAAAAAGGATAAAAACATCATTTGCACAATTCTGCCTCTTCAAAATAAATAGTAATACATATTGGTTGTACATGTCAACACCCAATTGTAACATAATTTGTTTAAGCTGGAAAAACAAATTATCATACAATGTGTCCTTTCAACATCAATTAACAAACAAACCAAAGACATTATTGATTTCATTTCTGAATGGCAATATACTGTATGCTGGACTCTGCAAACTACAGAAGCAAAATCCATTTACTTACAAACTTCACCCAGTTAAGGACTGTCACTTCAGAAACAAATTATTTTTTCTAGAGTCTAAAAGGCGTGAATCAAGCACAACAAGGACTGATCCTTCAACATAGCTTCCTCATGTAGCAGATGATCCCCAGAAATCCCCCCTCCCCCCCGCCTCATACAAAAGCAGAACAACCATATCCTGACATTGTATAGCTCAGAAATCATACATTGGACTTGTCAATAGAAAGGTGGAAGAAAAACAGACTCTGACAAACACTACATTGCAACATCTGCAAAATGTATTGTTAGGAGAATAAGAGAAATTATACTTACTATACTCCTGTTTCACCCAGCGGAGCCACAAACTGACGTGTCATTCTTTTTATTATTTGCACAACTTAATGTCTTCACATCACTTCCTTAGCACATCAACTACGTGTTCAAACTGTATGAGTGCAGCTGTACTTTTCATATGTGTTGAGAGATATGAGTCCATGAATAATGTGAAAAATGTTTATGAAAAACAGCTTCTCATCACCCTGATCCCCAACCAAAAAAAACAACAACAAAAAAAACACATAAATTGTGATTAGCCGTCAGGGGACACAGCATTTCATGAGAAACGTTTTTTTTTTTTTTTTCAGCACAAAGATAGCACAAAGGAATGCATCAAAGCCAGAGTGCTGGGCCTGCGCCCATCGCTGGAATGAAAGGACAGGTGCCCCACCGTAAAAATGCTTCAATATGTATGCATTCTGCAGTCAATGTTTGGACTGGAGCCCAAAATCTGAACCCTTTAATGTCTTTTGCACACAAGGTCTCCTCCTCAGTCAAGCCACTTTTGAAGTCTGTGTCAAAACTCACCATGTCACGCTTTTAAAAAAATCCACACAAGGAGGTAAACAAACCAAAAACCTTTTGAAGTCAAAGTGTTTTTTTTTTCAATCTCTCTTGTGTTGTCTTTGAATTTATTTCCTCTGATGCACTAAGGCAGACAAAATCATTTTCTCTGACAATAAATTACTCTTATTTTTTATTTTTTTCCATAAGTCTGAGAAATGTTAAGAGAGACATTTAGGGGCTATGAGAAGACACTGGTGCCGTCACTGTTGCCATACAGGTCAGCCAGCTTTTTGAAGCGTGGTCCCCAGTTGCTGAGATAGTCATAGTTCTGATCTGAGTCTGTACTTAGTGACTCCAAAGAGCTTAGTGACTCTGCAACAGAGCCGCTGCCTTCAAAAGCATATGTCTGCAGAGAGTCATACGGGGGAGCTGACGGGTCCACATCAGCATCCTTAAGTCGCTCCCAAATAAACTCTCGAAACACCACGTTGTCTGGTAGGGATTTATAGGACGGGCGAGTAGTTGATGGGTAATGAAAGAAGGTGGGAGTATCTGGTGTGACGTCGCGCCTAACGTTGGGATCTCTGATGACGTTTAGGTTGCGGAGAGTAACCATGTCAAAGGCCTCTGTGTCCTCCTCGCCCCCACCCTCGTCGTCGTAGCGGACAATGTTCTCTCTGATGTCCCTCTCCTCCTCGAGAATCAGAGGCTCCTTCCTCCTCCGACGCATAGTCACAATTAGCAGAACCATCACTGCAGAGAAAGGGAGAAGAGATGTTGGAGTCAATATTGACTGACAACGTGCACATTTTCTGTGCCAGTCAGCTGGAAAGATACAGGGATATGTAACTTGCTGAATACAGTGTGAAATTGATTTCCAACCAGGGGTGCATGTACACCAGGGGGTACTGCTGTACGTAACGGATAATTGGTTAAAACATCCAGCTTCAATCTCTCCAAATGATACTGGTAAAAATGCAAACTTAAACCACTCAAGCATCGACAGTTAAATTGTATGGTACATTATTGAAGCTTAACAATATCCACTTTTACGTAATTGTCAGTGATAAATAACATCATGTTTAAAATCGAATTTAAAAAAAACTAATTTGAAACATGACGGCGGTGTCAGTGAGCGGGGTATTTGAACTCATTTGGCAGGGCTGTGACAGAACATCTGACTAAAACTGTTAGAAAACCACTGCACTATGAATCCAATTAGAGTTTAAAAAACTAAACCTGCAATGTAATATATTATGACCCTCTGTGGTTTCCACCACCTACACTTTGCTTCTAGACTTCTGCTTCTAGAGTACAAAACTCCAGCAAACTGGAATCTCTGTCCCTCTGAGATCTTACCAGAAGCCTTCCTCCAGTCCCTGTTCCCTCTCCCATACATTATTGCTGAAAATAACTCTACGCCCAAGCAAACTGGCAAATGTCTAATGATGTTCTATCCATCAATGTCAAACTGGTGCCAATGAAATATCGCTCCGTGGGCCCATATTTCTTTTCCTCCTCAACGTCGAGCTCCTGCAGGCAGCCGAGAAAGAGGCCCAGGAACCGAATTCAAACACCACTTCACAACCTCTAATAAGGGAGCAAATGGAAGAGATGGAAGGGAGGGAAGTGTCACATGGAAAGGCTGCAGGAGATGAATGGGTAGCTTCCTGTTGGCTATTTGGTGACTGCTGGTACCATGCTGCAGTTTTTGTCAAAATACTTGGAATGGTCCCTCCAGTCTAACAACCACTGCTAATAACTGTGACATTTTTTCTCAGTGATTTAAGACAGAACGGCAAACATTTCTGTGGAATATTGTTTCCTTTAATTTCAGGAACTCGAGTCATTCTTTTATTCAATTCAGTAGGGCTTCTCCAAAGGAAATTACAAAGTGGCACATTGAAATGGAATATTCTTAGTGCCTTCCAGCAAAGCTCTTTAGGGTTTAATGCCTCGAAGGCAGCCACGATGCATCACGGACTGGAAGCGGGCCAACATCCAATCACGTCCTACTAGGATGAGCAGGTGGATGGCCGGGCATACAATAGTGAGTTTGTGTCAGGTATCAAGGGTCCTTTAAGAAATGATTTCCAGCCCAGACAGCTAAGCAAAGACACAAAACCCTGATACAACTCTTCATACCACATTTACTGATGATGTACACTAAATGAAAAACAGAAGCGAGGGAGATCAATTTAGTGTTACAAAGGCTTTTTGCTGTAATTTAATTGTTTAAAAGATTTACCCGGCCCAATCGATACTGAACAAGGTGAGTTTTCTGTGCTGCCCTTTTCTTACATGCATCATTGAATGCACTTTCTCATTAGAGTATTTTTTTCTCTCTCCATGCTGTGTGATTCTGGTGAAACTGGGACTGATTATTCACTCATTTTGTCTCTGTGCTGCAGTGCAATTTCTAAAAGAGGTATCAATCAGCAATTGTCTAAAAAGAAAAGAGGATTTATTTTAAAACTTTTCTGCAACAGTTGTGGTTATGTTATTTGGTTATGAGCAGTTGGGGAGGATGTATTCAGATCCTTTACTTAAGTAAAAGTACTAATACCACACTGTAAAAAATACTCTTTTATGCATTTAAACTCAGTTGGTACAATGTCACGTACCTCAATGCACTAATCAGGATTTAACAACAGTTGTTTAATTGCTGCTTATGTTGCCAGGGCACTGTCAATAAAATCTGAGTTTATTCACTGTTTAACTCAATTAATATATACAGTGTGTATATATATATATATATATATATATATATATATATATATATATATATACTTTTCTAAACTTAGATTTTTGCATACTTAAACATCATTCCTATTCAATGTCATAAGAAATACTAAAGTTTTCAGGAGCTTTAAAGCACACAGAGGTCGCTGAGGTTGAAAAGGATGTCCCACAATAATTAGGTGTGCTCAGTCAAACTATCAATACAAATAACTTGTCAACTGATTGTTATTGAGAAATTAGTGTAGAGTCAATTGTTTCTTAAGGCCATTCAGAACTCTTTATTTGACTGGACAGAGCATCCTGCCACAGTTAGGTTCTGATTAGTCTCGCATTGCCAGACCTTCCTCCACAGCGCTGTGGAGGAGATCTGAGGAGCAGTTAACCATAGTCCTCAGAAATCCACCGGAGTTTAAAATTCCAACTACGGCTGAATGATTAATTGCATTTGCAATTAACATAACACCACTAACCTCTATCACCACTTTAAAAAAACACCACAAAGCCATGTACAATAATTGCATGGCTAAAAAGCCTAACACCAGTGTGTCAACTGTCAAGTAAGTGAAACACCACCCGACAGGGATCACTGACTGCATAACTCCGTATGAACATACTTCAGTAACAGAACATGGAAATTACTATAATACTACTATAATAGCAGTAATTTTATTGCGAAAGAAAGGATGCACCTCAGTACTGTGACCAAGCCTGGGCTGACGGCTTTGATAAATACACTGGATGAGCGGTACAACATGCCCTCCGCACATATTTTAGCCCGGTGGCCATACCAAAGCTTACACAAAAACTGTAAACAGAGAGTCACAGCGGAGCTGAAAAAAGGAGTATTTTCTGCTGCTACAACTGACGTGGTCAAACTGCAGGATCACTGTGGCTGGCACTGCCATACTCGTTGTGCACATACATATTTAAAGACTGCCCAGTAAAGTTCACAGACAGTGTTTAAAAAGTGCTTTTATGCATGATTACTGACTTTAATATTAACGTTTACACCAGGCTTATTTGTCAGTGCTTTATGTTGTCATGGTAATTATTACATTGTATTACAAGGCTGGACGTTTAACAAATCAGTCACTGTGATTAAAGTAGTTTATAAATAAACAATGTCATTCAAATAAATTCATGCATCGCCTAATTTAATCAATATAATCACAGTAAGGGACAGTTTGTTTAATCCATCTAATAGTGTGTTAGTCATACAATCATTTTTTTGTCTTTGTTAAATAATACAGCAGATAATGAGCTTAAAAAATGATAGCATTTTAAAACGCAATCATAAAATTGGTGAAAAAAATTGGAATTAAGATTATTTTCCAAACTCGTTCAGCCCCAATTCCAACACAAAGAAAGCAGAAGGTAATGGATATCCGGCTGAAAGAAGGACATCCGGCGGAATTACCAGCCAGCACCGGAGCAATCCCGGAAGTGGAACGTTGTGGACATAGACTAGCTTCATTTGAACCATCACTAGCTCTCATGCGACCTCATCAACATGACAGATATCACTCTCCTGCATGGATGACATTGCAATAAAATGCATTATACACCGCAACTTGATGAGGGGCATAGAAACAATCAGAATCCTCAAACACAAATGCTCCAAGTTATTGGCATCTTTATCAGTGCTGCTGTATGTTTGCTGCATGAATCAAACATATTTTATGGTTTCTTTGTTGTCGCTGATGCTATCTGTCACACTGTGTATCTGTCCAGATTATGTGCTTGTGCTTCTTTATTGTCTTGTTTTTATTTTGTTCTATGTATCCTTCTGCAAGCTGTTAACATTTTTGTTCCTCCCAATTCCCTAACACAAGGTCTTTTTAGCTTTTGCCAGGCTGTCATTATGAAGACAAATCTCTTAATTGACTCGCTAAGTAAAAAAAAAAAAAAAAAAAAAAGGCCCGATTACCTTTTCTTCTTTTATTTTTAGCATGTCAACCAGTGTGATATCAAATAATTACACAGTTTAAACACACAAATGTGCAGCTTACAATGTGCACAGTGGAGCTTAAAGATCAGATCTAGAAAAAGAAACTGTCTGCCATCTGAATACAGACACATAAATAGAGACACAGACAGAGGGGCTAACGCGGGAGACAGACGGTAAAATAAAAGACAGATGAATGGACATGAAGATTTATAGAATGAGTCAGATAAGCAATACTCAGACAGAAATAACTGTCTGGAGATTTGGAGTGCTACGTAATGTCCTAATTGGCCCTCTGGAGGATTGAGCCATACCTGACCTGTTCTTGGGGGAAACAGGCACTGGATCTTAACAAGATAATGATCGTATCAGTGGTTTGGATGCATCATCCAAAAGTGACAGTATCATTAAAAAAAGGTTTTAAATGACATTTACAAAAAACAAAAACAGTTGTACCGATGCATTTTCAGAAATATTTCTGCGAGGAGTAGAGGACAAGCTTTGTAATTAAATCTAAAAATATCAACCTATGATTAATGACCACTTAGCTTATGAGTACGTAGAGCCAAAGCTAATGTGCATGCAGCTCCGTGTGGATTAAAGGCAGGCAGGTGGAAACTGCACACTTTGAATCAACTGTTGTGATTGAAGCTAGACACAACTGAAAAATCCTGTGGCGCTCTGAAGCGCTCTCCACTCGCACCATTGTACTGTAGTTATTAGACTGGCGACAGCTAACTAGAATCATTGCTGCAGGTAAGAGTGTGTGATGCAGGAGAAAAAGAAGCAGATTAGGAGTCTGTTCAATTTTGAGGTAATTTTTACTTTTCTTTTTTCAACATTTTAGAGGCAGATACTGTACTTTTCGCTTCCCTATATGTATTGTATGTTACTTTGCAGATTCAGATTATTAATACAAAATATAAATCAACTTATAGCTTACAATATAATATTACACGTTAAGATACCCAGAATTATGTAAAGTAGTTGACATTAGCTCTAGCTTTACCAGCTGTAACATTAACGAGATGAAAACATTAATGTATCACTAATTAGAATCCAGTAATATAATATATGTTTTTCTTAAATGAGCCATTCTGCATCTCAGTACTACTGAAGTATTACTAGTTGTACTTAAGTAAAAGATCTGAATACTCCACCATTATTTAAGACAGCATCTGAGAACGACAGCAGCTTGGGTCTTATTCTGGCTCGTGTCTTATCCAAAACAACACAATCACATGCAATCACAGCCTCAATTGCTACCTACAGATTGAAAGAGGTCTTGATGGAAGAGCATCAAGGAAGATCAGAATAAAGGATCACACATGGGCTGTTAATACAAGGGAAGAAGGAAGGGGGGGAGGGATATGCACAAAGAGGAAACAGAGAAAAGAAGGAAAGAGGCTGATCCAATTGAGCAAAACAGACTGATGGGGACAACTAAGGACACGCACGCACGCACGCTCACACACACACGCGCGCGCAACACACACACACACACACACACACACACAAACGGCGACTTGGAGGTATATTAAACTGGAGGCCATTAGTTCTAAGCCTGTGGCCTCAGGCCATGCCGTGCAGAATAGAGCCAGCTTTCATTAGCGATGCTGAGTTCAGGGTTGCAGCGCCACATATTTCCCCCTGTTGCTCTTTTGAAGTTTTCATTTACCAAGAAAAGTGTTCTCTGTTGCAACACAAGGAGGGCAAACTTCAAGGGATGGAATAAAAAGCAAAGTTGACCCCATCAAAGAACTCATTTCGGTTATGCCGTTTAGATCCTCTTCAGCTTTCAATGAAGATCACCTAAGCGTTAAACTACGACGCTTTGTCTGTGGGTTTTATGAGCAATAATGCAGCCGGGATGTGACGGCTCAGTGCTGCATCATCTTTAAGGTTATGTTAATTAATTCTCATTTACAAGTCTCTTTGCTTACATCTTGGTGTTACACTAGAAAACAGAAGTAGACGAGTGCCTGTCCTTGAAAGTACAGTATTCCATACAGTACTTCTCTCTATGACCTCGATGAAATACTATATACAGTATACTACTACTCTATATAAAATATACTGAAAAGTATCTGGGGGAAGGCCCCATGAGAAGCTACTTTTAGGAGGGAAAATGATTTAAAATCTAAACTCTAATCACTGATTCAGGCTGCCTTCCTTCAGGTACTGCATTCCTCTCAATGAAATTACACTATATTTTTCAGTATAGTGTGCTCAAACGCAAGAGGAGCACTGTCACATAAATTACACATAATCATAACTGCCAAAAAAAGGGTTAAAAAAAACCCTTACTTGATTTTTATACTTACTTACTTGAACCTTATGTTTATTTAAGTGTCCAATCAAGTAAATGTAATACCGTCACATCCAGTCAGACAAATGTCTTTCATTTGTCAAACAGAATTAAATATCTTCAATAAAGTCAAGGTAAAAGCCTTGGGTGACCACGTATTCCATCAGACCCATAGAATATGTTTGTATTATCTACTGGGTACAGATAAAGACTCAGGCAAAAATAGAAATACTCCTCCAAAACCCAGTATGCCGACTCTAGTTAAATGCTCCTGTTGGCAGGATTTCAGTGGTATTTTACTTGTGAACAGCCAGGCTACTATTCAGAGCTGGTTGACCTCAGTCACATGTATCTACCAAAGAGGAAATATGACGGGAAGATATCTCCCTCCAGGTTTGACATGTGCAAGACCTCAAAATGCAACTCTGTTTTTGGCAAAGCTTTCCTCACACATTCACCCGCCTATTATGCATTTTGCATAATAGCGAAGATGAGTCTGAATGGGTTGGTAATACTGAGGTAGTGCAGCACTCTATATCTGACATCTATTTATCTTAAGTCTGAACTTAAATCCAAACTGTAAAGATTGTTGGCTTAAATATATTCCAGCTGCAACAAAGCCTGCAAACTACTTCAGACAGACAACTCGAAAGTAATGCTAGTCTATTTAAGATATCAACGTGCTGCCCACTCTTTTGATTTGCTTAGGGTCTCTACAAAAATTATTATGGGTCAGAGAAAGAGGAGGGCTTGTATTTTTTCTTTCTGCTGAAAGAAGAGTAGTCTGAATTTTATTGGAGAGCATGCAAGGGTTATTATCCCAGACTCATTCCTCTAAGAAATAATGATCATCTGATCTTAACATATCAGGCTATAGCATCATCTGATTCCATTCATATTCTGTTTTATTTCATAGCCTAATATTCAAAAATAAAGTGGCTGGAATATTTGTACATTTGTTATTCTTGTCATTATTATATCATTTTGAGATATTGGAAAGGAGGGTATTGTGTCTGTTTTGTTTTTCCTTTAAAAGTGCCCATATTATGCTTTTTGGCTTTTTCCCTTTCCTTTATTGTGTTATATCTTTTTTGTGCACGTTATAGGTTTACAAAGTGAAAAAGCCCAAAGTCCACCCCAAAGGGACTTACCATCTCCAACAGAAAACACTGTTCACAAACTGTTCCAAACAGCTCTGTTGTAGTCCAGCCTTTACTTCAGAGACAAACGTGCATCACTTTGTAAAACGCGTTGTAATGCTAGCCTAGCTGCTAGCATGGCACTCCCTCATGCTCTGCTTCTGACTGTCTATTAGTCCTTACCTAGCTGCGCATGTGCGAACAGAGAGCTCAACACACAGGGTGAAAAGAGGAGCTGTTTTTGGAAAAGTAAACCTATTTTGGCACAACCTCTAAATACAATTATAAACCTGAAAATGAGCATAATATGAGCACTTTAAGTCAATGGGAAGGTCCAGAGAAGTTATAAGTAACACTGGGTTGGTTCTTGGTTGGTCTGGGTTGTTGTCTGTTATATTAGCTGTTAGGGCTAATCGACTTGGCTACATACACACACTTCAAGCCAAAACTATTGTGTTCCTGCTTTGTTGTTAGAAATGTGAGACTGCAGCAACTCTCTACAAAGGCTACACTGATCACTGCTTCACTTCTCAATGCATAATATTTGCTACAGTAATATTAGGGGTGTTGAAGTGAATCATTGCATCGATGCATCGCGATGCAGACCTGGACGATTCTGCATCGATGCAGTGACAGACCATCGATTATTCTCTAATGATGTTACTTGTTGATTTTCCGGTCGCTGCTTTTTTTGTTTTTGCCTTTTGTCTGTTGTCTGCTGCGTTCAGACTACGCTACAATCAGGAAGTGTATTTTTCAAGAGCAAATACAATGAAAAAGGGGAGTTCATATATATCTGATGCCTGGAATTTGTCGATGAAAACCATGTGTAGCAATATATAATAATATTGAGGAGGTGACGCATCGTGACGCATCGTGATATCGAATTGATTTGAATCGTTGACAGGATAATTGTAGTCGAATCAAACCGTGAGACCAGTGAAGATTCACACCCCTAAGTAATATCTACAGACAGTCGATGCCTTGGCCTTTCAGGTGGAATTTGTATGTTTTGCAACATCAGTAGCTAATAGCTGCTGATACTGCTGGTTGTTTTATTGCTATACTGCAGCTCTACTACTAGTTGTCTTAGCTTTTAGCTTGTTGCTAATTACTTATTATGTGCTGTTGCCATCTACCAATATGTTGTAATTGTATTGACATTAAATGCGAATTAAGGCATTAAACTGAACTGAGGTACATTTTTTTTTGTTGTTTCTTAATAGCTGAGATCTGAGGACAGTGAGCAGTGGTACAAGTATTGTACTTCAGCACAATGTTGAGGTAGGTATACTTTACTTGGGTATTACTATTACAGTATATACTAATTTATACTTCTACTCCACTAAATGTTAGAGATAAATATTGTTTTTCTTGAGGGAATTACTGTAATTGTTGGGGCTTTGTAAATTATAGAGTGTGGTCTAGACCTACTCTATCTGTAAAGTGTCTCGAGATAACTCGTGTTATGATTTGATACTATAAATAAAATTGAATTGAATTGAATTATAGAATGAACTGCCAAACTGTATATAAAACACTTGAAATAAGTTCCAACTTGCCAAAATAAAACAGTAAAATTCTTAAGCATATTGATGAGTAACTACAATTAAATTATTGAATAAAATGTCTTAATATCTGACAGGGTTAGTGGCCAAAGCTGTGAAAAGATCACCTCTACAATAATGATCACTCTGAGCTTAACACTAACCTCTTAAGCTATATAAAAAAGCACATATACAGTAATTGTTACCTCTGACACTGAGGTCGTATAGATCTTACCCAGAAGTGTGATGATGCAGCCTAAAATAGCCAGGAGGGCGCCGGTGCTCAGGCCAGTCGCGGTGTAGGCCACAGCTCCACAAGACAAGGCTACGCCGTCAGAGTCACAGTCACACACTCGCACTGAGAGTGTGTTTGTGCTGCTGAGGGCAGGACTTCCGCTGTCCACAATCAACACCGGCAGCCGATACACAGCTTGCTCCCGTCTCCTGAAACCGCCTCGCTTCGTCAGTATGGACGCTGTGTTGTCTGCAAAGGAGAATAACAACATACATCGGTCACTACTTTTAAGAAAGTAGCCTGGAGAGCTACCGTAATTTGCTTGTTTATTGGTTTCAATTGAACACTGAACTGCATATTATACATCATATATATATATATGACTGGCAGGAGGCTTAGCTTCTATTGTGTAATGATTGCTGTGCAGTTTGAAATGATTTTACAGTATTAAAAGCAGGAATGCCAACAGATGGTGTCATTAACACAATTCATTATATGGCATACTGCAGCGCCTCTCCCGGTCTTGACCACCTGTTGGCTAATAACAGCTTTGGTTTGGTGGAAAAAAATCTTATATGAAATCTTGTCTCCCTTAGCGTTATGAGAGAGAAAGAGGCAGCCAGAGGAGAACAATATGTTATTACACCAGCTAAAAAAAAAAAAAGAGCCATTTCATGACAAATACTTCAATAGATTGAAAAGCACTTTCAAATTGAGCCGTCACACTTGAACTGTAGATTTTGCCTTGAAGGAACAATGTTCAGATTGCTCTTTGAATCTAAGAAAAAGGTAAAAATGAATATAGAGATGGGTTATCTTGTAAATGCCACATTAGACAAATCAACAAAAATGTTCTAACGGGTTAGGAAAAAAACACAGTTGGTTGGTGACAACAGTGATGGGTTTAAAATAGGGCTGTAACGGTTCCTGTATTCGTACCGAACCGTCACAGTACAGGGGTCACGGCCCGGTGCACACAGCTGCACGCAGAATACACGGTATTTAGAATGATGCACGTAATGTGGAACCAGAGTTCACAAGCATGCAAAACTTTTAGCCGTACGCTGTTAGCAACATGTACTGAGGTTAAAACACCAGATCAATGGGCAAGTCAGTCACACTGTAGTCTATGTCCACGATGTTTCAATTCCGGGATTGTTCCGTTGCCGTCGGAAATTCCGCCGGATTTCACTCTTTTCAGCTGGATGTCCAGTACCTTCCGCTGTCTTTGTGTTTGAATTCTAAACTCTGGTGGATTTCTGAGGACTATGGTTAACTGCTCCTCAGATCTCTGCAGGGTAAATCCAGACAGCTATCTAGACTATCTGTAGAATCTGAGTTTTCTGTTGCACGACTAAAACAACTTTTGAACGTACACATGTTACACCACTGTGGCTCTGTCGGGTGCTTAGCGCCGCCCATGACGATTGTGATTGGTTTAATAAAGAAATGCCAATAAACCAGGGCATGTTTTTCTCTCATTCTTTAAATATAGCCAAGATGGAACTGAAACACATTTTTTTTTTCCAGCTGTACTGAACACGCACCGAACCATGACTCCTAAACCGGGGTATAAACCGAACTTGTGACTTTTACTTACCATTACCATGGGGCGTCAGTTTGGTTTGAAATGTGCTGGGGACAGAGACGCATTTGCAAGTGCATTTTCAGAAGTGCTGGGTACAATGACGCATTGATTTTTTTTTTCTCTTTCATGCAGGTCATGTTTTGAAAGACGCTGTCCTGTAGCTTACTAATGTAAATGAATAAAGATGTATACAAAAATGTGATCATGTCCGACACGTTTTATGAAGAAGAAAGCCTTAAGTTTTCCAAAAAAAAAAGTTGTTGCAGTGTTGTGAAAAGAGAAGCGTGTAGCCAGCGCGGCAGCAGAACGGCTGTGTCTGTGCCTGCCCTGTGGGGATAGAGATTTTTGTGGATTTGTTGGCATCTGTCGCTCAAGAATTATATGTGTTATGAACTTTTTTTTTAACTAAATTGAGCTCGAGGTTTTCAAAAAAAGTGGTGAGTACAAAATGACTCATGACGAAATCTGATAGGTACGTGTACCCACCGTCCCCACCTATGACCATTACACCCTTGATATGTATGTAATCTCAACATATTGAAACCAAGGTAAACTTATGTTCACAAAGAACCTTTCTTTATCAAAACTCTCAACTCTCTTCCAGCCAACTAGCTCTTAATCTGCTTAGAGGTTACCATTAAACATCCAGTTCATCATGTAACACAGGGCTGCACTCACATGAACTACTGTGGCACAACGTGGCTGCTGCTGCTACCTCTGAGATGTAACATGGCAGCCTTAGCCAAGCTCAAACAAAACACTCAACGCAGGGCATTTACCTGTATCAGCTCTACATGTTTTTATGATGGAGTCGGGCACAATTCTGATGTGTTTTCAAAGCTATGTGCAAAGTTTTCCTACATGAGCAGCTCCTTTTCTTCATCCGCCCACTGCCTTGCGTGTAGGTGGTAAGCAAATCATTATGGTACAAAGGCAGTTTTCAGCCTGTGTGTTAAGGTTAAAGTTATTCTGTGATATAGTACATGGAGACCTTGATGTGGTGGATTGTGGCACAAATCGCATATGTGCTCCAGTTGCAGAAGGAAGTTTGTTTTTGCATTCAATTTTGATGAACAATTACAAAAAAAGGATAGCGAGGGCATTGTCATGGCAGAATTATGGTTTCATTTGGCACGGCTAGGCACGCTGCAGGGCACCAGTGACTCTGTACTTCTTCTCCAGAGTCAGATTGCAGAGTAGATTATGTCCAGATGCAGGACAGATATAGAGAGCCACAGTGAGCAATGGCCAAAGTGTCAATTGCATTGCTGCCAGGCTCAATTCGAAGGAAGTAGGCAGCAAATAGACCTTACCTAACTTGACCAACACCCTTTACAGACTCCGATGGCCCCCTGGCAATTTTCTCAGTGGAGTTTTTTAATTTATAAGCTGAATGCAAGTGGGTTGATCTGACACGTGGAGCATTGACAAGGACGTAGACGGTTAGTAGTTAAGTTTAAATTGGTGACTGACTCTAGGGTTTCTGCAGCAAGTTAAATTTAAAGGTGGAGTCTGTGATTTTAATCCAATACACTTTTTTTTGGTCATATTCAGCAAATATCCTCACGGTTTCTTGCCATAAACATTCCTTCTGTTGATACGGGCCAATTTAAATATCCCATCCTTACTGAGGTTTAAATTTAATGATGGGGGACAAAATCCACAGTTCTCGTTTGGTGCATAAATGTATGCAAAAATCCACTAAAAGCAGTGTTATTTTGGAAGATATCAATTTGATTAGCCTAACTCAGAAAAGCTTCATATAATATATATTTTTCAGATAAACCAACTTACATTACTGACAGAAAAATATCTGACATTTTACTTTTAATATCTTCTAATGTATTCTTTTGATAAAACAAAATTCAGTGCTTTTTAAAAAAAAGATTTGCAGATAAATAAAGAATACATTTTAACTACAGACAATCACAAAATAACAGTAACACCATGTAATTCTGAGGAACAACAGACCTTTGTTATCTCGCAGGGTGAAGTTGAGGTTGCCGGCAACAGGTGCAGCCAGGGCGAAATAAAAGCGGTGACCACTCAGAGGTTCGTCCTTATCCACTGCACTGATGGTCTGAATCACCTGAGGACAACGACAATATATTCAAGATTAGTTGCCTTGGTGATGTTCATCCGATCTCACTGGCTGATTAGGTGTTAACTGAAGCTGTAAATTGTGTGCATGCAGTATAAGAACTATGGTATCAATTTAAGGAAAGCCTTGTATTTGCATCACTTTTCACTCTGTCTTGGATTTATTTGCATGGAGGCATCAATCTTTCTTAAAAGGCCGAGCAACAGTGAGAGTGAACTGGAGAAAATCAACTTGATTCTGATTGATGGAAGATTTTTTTTATTTATTTATTTTTTTTATGTTTGGCTGCGGTTTTGTGTCATTTATCTCTTTAAGTACAGTAAGTGCTTATTTGGCAAGAGCTTGGCAACCTCTTAGGGAAGTGTTTTCTTTTGGGAAGTGATTTCTTCGGAACAAATCATTGTCTAGCGACTACTACTCTCTGTCCCAGCATCTATCTATGACATACATTTAGCCAAATAACAGTCTGATGCAGGAAAAAAACAATGGCTTTCATAGTTCCTTTGGGCAATAAACAAAACACATTAACTGGCTCTCTATCAAACTGTGGAAATGTCCTTTTATTGTTACAGTTACACATCTATTTTTGGTAGCCATATGTAAAACCCAAGAAATAAAGAATAAAACAAAGTTTTTTTATTTTAAGTAGAATAAATAAAACAATAATAGTCATATTACAATAATAGTCATATAGAAACAATGAAAACTAATATTTTTTTGGGTGATGGTTGATGATTTTCAATAAGCCATCACTTAAAAGTAAGTCCTATACACTTCACTTTGGCACATTCACAACTTGTGGATAAATTTGGCTTTATTGAAACTATATTATCAATGTTTTCGGTATCACCAGTGTGCGATTTGTGAAAAAAGCAGAGGGAGATGTTTTTTGATCATACAGAACAAAACAAAACATGCAAGAATTAAATCCCCATTGCAATACCATGGATATAGTGCTACTCGGCCAGGCATGCCAAAACACTTAAATATGCACTTCAATATTCAATGGAAAACACAGTGCTTTCAAGCCGGAGAGCGGAGTTCACTTCGCGGCGAAAAAAAGAATACTTTCACCCAGGAAACGCTTGTTTGTTCCGCGGGAGTGTTTTAATCCAAACCACGATCTTATTCCTGAACTTAACGAGTTGTTTTAGTGCCTAAACTTAACTTCATCGCCGCATGACGCTCACTTTTTCTGGCTAAACTTAACTACCATGGCCCCTGAAAGGAGCGTCCTCTGGCGGTGCCTGTACCCAGCTGACAGTCACCTATTGGCGGCTAAACAACTGCCGCTGGTACCCGGCGTCCCGGAGCTCTGTAGCAGCTAAATACAACCAGCAACTGAAGCTCAGATTTTATCGCTTTATCGCACTATAGACTGTTCACGTTACAGCGCCTCACTTAGTTTAAAATACTTCTATTTTAGGTATATAATGATCTATTGGTGAAGTAGCACTGATCACTTTGAGAAAAAATAAAAAAATAACTCAGCAGAGGCAGGGATATGTAGACCAGAAAGGGGGTAATCCCATGCATCTGCCCCCCCCCCGGCAAATCGCACCCTGAGTATCACCCTGTATTTACCTCAGTAGTGACCATTTGATAAAGTCTTACTATATATTATAAATACAACAATTACACAATGAAGTAACAAACTTATCATATTGACAGTTTATAATCAGAAAACGTTGTGTTCCTTGACAATTTTCAGGTTTTGTACAGAATTTGTAGCAAAGCTACCTTCACCATTAATGCACATTTCTTTTTTTCTGAAAACTGCGGTGCACCCTGGGAATAATTATTTTTACATACATGTTAACATACTTAAACTAAAGTGCAAGAAATATTTTATTAGGTTGACTCACTTCCCAACAAAATATCACAGGTTAAAATGTTTTTTACCCCTTGAGAAGGGGTAATAAATGTTACACATATTCTTCTTAGTCTATATTATTATTATATCTAAATCACAGTCACATGTTTTCTGCCTGCATAGACCACCATATAATAAATATGTCAGGTACTCAATGTCAAGTCAGTCCTCTGACTGTTACTGTTCAAAATGAATGCATATGCTATGCAGTCAGGCATTCATTATTACAAGTATGAAAATGACTCATGTTAATAACTGCTCTTGCTCGAGGCGATGCAAGAAAAACATTCATATCTGTGAGTAAAACAATTGGATGCTATTTGTTTCAGCCCACTTTATTTTGCCTCTGAACCAGGGACTAAACAGAATCTGCCTCCCTTTTTTATAGACCAGTGTTGACAACTATAAATAATGCAGGAAATCATTATCTTATTACCAAATAAACCAATTTATTTACACCTACCATCATGTACTGTAATGATTTTTTATTCATACAAACATGGTATCTGCAAATAAAATTATCTTTTTTGAGCAAAAAAAAACCACTATGCTTTAATTTCTTCTGTGCAGCAACACTTAGAAGGAAAAAGAAAAGAAAAATCTTCCTCGGTACATGCTGTACAGGAGGAGCATATCACACACAAACATGCCATATGGACGACAAATGATAGCCACCAAGACGGCCATCAAAGTGAGAGTTACTGCAGCAGTGTCCTTATAAATTTAGATCAAGTCTCCTGAATCCTTTGTAGGCAATCTAGAAGCTCAACCCTGTGACAACTCACACCCGTGGATGGGTTCCAAGAGATTCTTAAAAGCAATTCACATTAAATTATCTCATCTTACAGCCACAAACAGCTCTGCGTCAAACATTGAGACAAAAACAAAATTATGAAAGAATAAAAAAACGGGGGGCGAGGAAGAAGACTACTAAACTAAAAGACCAATGATCCATCAGTGCTGAGAAATGGATTATCAGTTGTCAGCTGTGATTAAATGCTGCTGGTTACAAGCTGTCAGGTATTAGGAGTTGGTGTAGGTGGCATACAACATCCTGCCAATTATTAAAACTGGCAGGCTGGGGGAAAATCATGAATATTTTACTCTGTTTCTTAACTAAATTAAAATAGTTTCTCCTTCATCAGCAAAAGTAATCACAAAGTATGCTTTTTCTGTTTACTGTTAGGCATTGCAGCGCAAGGGAAATGTATATGCGGAGCAGAAATGCAAAGAGGTTATCTGCTCTAGGGCAAGAACATTTGGCATATTTGTCTGCATATACAGACAGGAGTGATGTTTGTATAAGCACCACATCAGTGACACAACTTCTGAGCACCTAGACATGCAGTGTGTGTATGCACGGCTGCATATCATGAAAGCTGCTATTGATTCTGGGATCACAATAACTCACATGCCTCTCACTCTGTTATGGAAATTTCACATCTAATAGAAACCTTTCCTTGTGGTTCTGTACCGCCGATGAATCCTATACACAATTTGAAATCTTTGATGTCCTTAGAATATTGCAGATGGATTCGGAGCTTATCTCTAGGAAGGGATTCATTCCCCTCTGCTGAGGAAAAGGACTGTAAATCATCCTTAAATCAAACACTTTGTAATGTATAATGCCTTTCATTAGTGTGGCTCTGATGCAAGGCGTTCCCGAGAACCTTTGGTGGGGAATTCTCTAATGGCTCGAGTAGCAGACAGAAGGAGAGAGGCATGGATGTAGACAAAAATTCTCGCTGAAAGACATTAACGGCAGCGGCAGACTGGTGACTGTGGAAGGCAAGACTGAGGAGGCTTCTGAATCGCAGAATTAAAGGTTTTTGGAGTTTACACATAGCTGCACGTCAGATCACTGATGGATATAAATGGACAAAGGTGTCTCTGTTTGTCGCTTTGGAGGACGAGGGGGAGTAGGAGAATGTGCAAACAACAGAGGCATGCACACACATTTCTGTATTCATATTCATTGCTACCGCAAAGATTGTCGACTTTCAGTGACAGGCATTACATTTTTCATTTTTATCTTAAATACAAAGATATATGCTGTGTGTTGAAAACCTTTGGGACGGTGGGTGTGCGGTCACGGAAGGCTTGTATCCAGTGGACGCACCGACAGTTTTGTTGTCTACTTGTAGTACTTAGAATTCCTCATGGGGGCGTCAGAAACTACGCACTATAGCTTTAAAAATCTGATAAATATGTATGTGTCGATATTATTCTTTTTAACATAAACAGATTTTTTATTTAAATTGTGACCAAGATACATATCGGGCGGAACATTTTACAGTTGAAAAATCTACTTGTGGGGGCTCTGTGGTGGACAAAGTATGTACTTCCCCCCCCCCCCTTACATACCAGCCAACATATATACTGATGCTGATATATCTACAATAAGATAACATTGACCTGGCTGATTTATTGATTTACCTCTAATGTCAACTTGCAACCCCTTATCACAGGTTGCATACTCACAACCAAAGAGGGTGTTGACACAGTTTGATGAATATGTCATAAGAGTAGCGTAGTGCAATGGTTCTTAAAGTGGGGTCCGGGGACCCCCAGGGGTCATGACAGAATGTATGACTGTTTTGGTCATGGCATTTATATACTTTCTGTAATAAAACATCTAAAAGCAAAAATCCTATCAGATGGAGACCCTGGGACAAAATCTAATGAAATGGGGGTCCGTGGTCTAATTTCTGTCAGTTTGGGGGTCCTTGATGTCAAAAAGTTTGAGAACCACTGCCATAGTGTATGGTCGAATGAGAGAGAGAGAGAGAGAGAGAGAGAGAGAGAGAGAGAGAGAGAGAGAAAGAAAGAAAACGTGATGGTTGATGCGCTAAGAGCAGACAGCTGTTGCCGATCAGAGCAGAGGAGAAATTAATAGTTGTCAAGTGGTAGTTAATGTACAGTTTAGGTTTCAGTGTGTCTATGAAGAAATGCTGCTGGAATGAGCAGCAACTTCTGCCTTGGAGGTAAAACAAACTCTCCTCTTTGCTTGCTAACTACAGTCTGGAAGCTGAAGCAGGAAAGTTATCTTATGACTGACATTTGAGGCTGTGCGAATGTTCATAATAGTCATGGGATGTAACCTTGGTCTGGTCTGTTTAACAGGAGCACTAGATTTTTTTTTTTTTATTCTTTTTATTTTCGTACTAACAGCTGTGTTTTTATGCCTTGTGTAAAGCACTTGAATTGCATTGCTGCTGAACTGTGCTATACAAATAAAATTGCCTTGCCTTGCTTAGATGAGATGAGCAATCCAGAACAATAAATTGTTGAAAATAGCATGATTATAATGTTAAAGCAGTCCTCAATTAGTGTGTCAAACATGTTTTCCTATAATTAAAAATCCCCTGACCAATGACCAATGAACACTGTAGCATAGTTTGCTAAATGAAAATGAAATATTTTTTAAGGACTGTTTACGTTTATTCTCCACTCTAATATGAAACTTCAGGTATTATTTCAGCCGGATTATGACACAATGTGCCCCTAGGCACAGACGCGTAAAAGCAGACCAGGTAGATAGCACAGTAACTAAATTCACCGCCCTCTATCAACCAGTTTCTGTTAATCTAATGGGAATGGACATTTGTAGCCAACACAAGCTTTTCTTGCTTAAAAAATGACGATAATACGCTAAACAATATTATATCAGCAATAAAAAGGACATCCATGATTTTTGCAAGAGATGGGCCTCCTATGAAACAAGAAATGCATAGTTCATAACGGCGACATAACACAGAGGCTCTGGCTTAGGGGCCCCCTGAGCCCTTGGGCCGGAACCTGTTAGGCCCTTCCATTGATCCACCCATGGGTATTATACTGATGAGTTTCAGCTATTGTCAAAAAAACACTGCTGTCTTTAATTCCAAACCAAATACAGAATCTGTTTTTTTTTTTTCTTACTTCAGTCTAGTAATTTGGACGCACATTTCTCCAGACATCGTACCACCTGGATGATTGAGCTGAAACGTCACAGACCAAATACTGACTGTTCACTCAGTATATCCACAAATAACATCCTGCCAACTAAAATGTGTGTGTTCTCACCGGTGTGCAGTTCAAACAATCAAGATTTAATTCTCCCAAACAGCTGAAGTATGTTAGTAACTACAATGACCATAATTCATTGCACCTATGACACAAAGCATCTGTGCGGTGTGTCTGTACAACTCTAAATGGAGAGACAGTTAGAAATGTGGCCTCTATAATGAGGAAAGAAATGTCAGCTAATGTAGCATGGCTAGACTGAGAGGCTTTGGTGTGTGAAAAATCTGAGAGATAACAAGCTTGAATAACACTTTTCCCTTTTTGACACCAGCAAAGTAAACACTGTGCTGCATTTTAAAATCTACTCCTTTATTTCTATTAAATCTAGAGTCTAGTTAGAAGTGTTGTGTTGTCTCATTGTCTATAAGTGTAACAATCAACTAGTCACACTGATAAGTCATGAAGTACTGCAAGATCAAGCCAGGCAGTTGAAAAGTTGAACTAAGAGTATAAATAAGCATTGCATCAAAAAGGTTGCACTCGTTGCCATAGTGACAAGACAGCTGTCACCAGGGGGTTGTGTTGGAAGGAAGGAAGAGGTGGGTGAGGTTTTTTACACCCTGCCTATGACATCGACGCCCCAAACATCACCCACATGTGCCACGTGTAACTTTATACACCGACGGATCAACAGCACGCGTTCACACATCCCACCCTGCTTTCATCACATACACAAACGCACAAATAATAAGTAATGGCAATCAATATGTACCATTCAACAAATGTCATCTTTGAATCTCTTTTCATTCTTTATAAGCCATTTTTCTCATTTCACATTGATTATCTGAATCATTTGCTGAGATTTGTTTTAACACGTTTGTTGGCATGATCCTAACAAGCCGAAGCGGCTGAGGCTAAAGTGATCTCCTGGTGAGATCTGATATTAAATTTTCTCCATGTTCTGTCTTTTTATAGAACAGACAGTATGCTGCCAAACGGTGATGTCTTCCACTTCCCTTTGCGCCTTGACATATCTGTTTTCATCTCCCACCTTGATAACACATATAGTAAACTGATAATTTGGATGAAGACTGGAGGTGTGAAGATATTTCTTGTTGTTTGTGTGATTAATGTTGACAGTTAAGGTAATAGTTAAGAGGTGGTAAGTAAAGCAGTTTTGATCTGGGGTTATTCTTGATTCTATAATTATTCTTTGTCTTGGTTTTATTTGAGGGATAATCGTGCACTAAGTTTTGGAACAATAGTTCTTCATTTATGGAATGCAAACAGGAAGTATAGTGTTGCAATGGGCTACAACTTTAGCCTATATTTGTTGAAATAATGGTACAGTAAATGGCACCGTTAAAAGTCATGCTGAATTAGCTATCAGAAGTTCCTGTTTGGAATTTACCCATGGATATACAGACAATTATCACTGGATAATTTTGATACTGAATAAAACTTTAAAAAATCCTAATGATTCGCAGGAAATTCTGGAGTTATAAGGAGCATCTTTTTTCTATGATTTCTAAGCTAATTTATGGAAAATCATTCACATCTGCAAAGGATGTGAATGTGTGTTCAGATTTGACAGTTATGACTCAGAAAAAGTTTAATTGTGATGTTTGATGCATATTGCGACGCAAAACCAACTTTGTTTTAGAACATATGTAGAATGTCTGTTGCACCTCATGCATGATCTTTTCCTCACGCCTCTCCCTCCAAACGCACCTTTCAGCTCTCTCACAGTTTGAAAACCCCTGTTCTTGACCACCCCAACACTCATGAATCTCTGGAGGATGTTGACCCTCCTCAGGGATGCTGCAGGAGCGCAGGGAGGGGCAGAGGAGCAGCACAATGCCAAGTCCACTCATGTATGTAATGGGGACACTGAAGTGATTGTACAACGTGCCCCCCCATAATATCCCCACTCCCCCTGCAACCTCCACCCCATCATAATATCAATTAATATTATGGCAAAAGACAGACGCACCGATGATCCGTAACAAGTGGCATCTCTGGAGAGAGCCAGTGCCACGAGACGGCCTTAATTAGGCCTGAAAAATGGCAGGTTATTCCATCCCTGCACTCCCTGTTAATCTGTGCTACAGAGCCACAGAGTCAACCCCGTCCCCAACTGGCAGTTGTTATTATTTCATCTTTGTCGCAGCTGTGAATAAGCCAATGGGCGTGACAGCTAGTGGGCGGCCTAAGGTTTTTAACAAAGCTTTCCAGGGAAGTAGACAACTGTTTGCTGCTCCAGCCGGACATACAGTACACAACAGGAGCATTTTCAATTAATTAGGAATCAGGGAGATGGCGGAGCGCACATCTGACAGGTTACGAGTCCACCCAGTCTGTCTGCTAGCCGACAGCTAGTTGTAATTCAAACTGGGTTTGCGTTCAAATGTCAACCTCTCTCCTTCCCTTTGCTCTTTATTTGTTTTGGGGTGTAAATTTCCTCATGAAATTTCCATTTTGCCTGACTTCATTATTCAGTCTGAAGGTGCAATCCCACTGGTGCACTTCAGTGTTGCCCAAACAGAAGGCTGTATTTGAATGGGATTAAATAGAAATTGGATTTTGTGAAAAATAAAAATGTGAACAAGCGCTTCTTGTCTGTTGTAGTCATTTACTCTGACAATAGGGTGAAGGAGATGATGAAGCACAGAGGGATAACATCTTGTACCCAGGGCTTGTTTGTATTTTATAATGATGTTTCAGAATTACATTTATCTTTAAAATCCTGTTCTGGATGTCTATCTTCAATTATCTTGTTCTTGTTTTTATGTTACGTGTGGTGAATCCAAGCAAATTTCCTAACTAACTAACTAACTAACTAACTCATGGACGGAATATGAGACAATGGGCCCTTGGGCACAGACATGTAAGGTGCCCGCCACCCTGTCCAAACTCAAATAGTCTCAAAGAGTCTATTTTTAGTAAATTAGCATTTTTTTTGCGTACTTTGTGAGTGTTTTGCATTTGAGTTTAGTCATTTTGAATCTTTTTGTTCTGGTTTTGCATCTATTCTAGACGTTTTACTTTTCTATGTGGTTATTTTGTGTCTCATTGTAGTAATTTGCATCTAGTTTAGACGTTTAATGTTTTTATGTGCTAGTTTTGTGTCTCTTTGTAGTCGTTTTGCATCTATTCTTTAGACATCTTATGTTTCTGTGGTCATTTTGTGTTATTTTAAGTCGTTTGTGTCTCTTAGTGGTTGTTTTCCGTCTATTAGTTTATATTTTATTTTTATTTTATTTAGTCGTCTAGCGTCTTTTTGTTGTAATTTTGTGTCGTTTTTTTTTCCAGCAACATAACTAACAAACTAACTAACTAAGGGACCGTTTGGTATTTATGGAATGGACCACCGGAGGAAAATAGGGGAGGGTCATGTCTTTTTATTATTTGTTGAGGGGAGGGTCATCCAACATTTTTTTGTCCGGGGGGGGTTACTCAACTTTTGTTTTCATAGAAACAGCGACATTTCAAAGTGGCTTATTTGGTGCATATTTTTCCATGTAGCACTTAGTCTCGGCCCTCCTTCGCTACCAGATGGGTCTGACCCATGAGTTTGCTGTGGGGCACGGGGACCACTGCCCCCTTGGTGGCTGAAACAGATAATTGCATTGTTTAAAAAATGACCAGATATTTTATAAATATCTTAGCTAAATAACACAAAACAACTAAATGGTGGTAGGTAATACATCTGATTTCATATACTGCTTTAGTAAAAAAATATTTCCTGGCTGATGATGCAAGCAGCAGGACGCAAAAAACGAATGTTGCTAGTCTGGACATCTTACCATGCCAAGGTTGCAATAAAGGTTTCCTAAATGCCACATTTGATGTCAGCTTACTAATTGATTGCAGGTTTTGTGTAGATTTGGACTTACGTTTATTCCACTTTGTTTAAACGGCGAAGTAGAGGAAGCCTATGAGGAGTCCATAGCAACCAGTTTGTGTGTTGAATGTTACCCAGAGTGCTTTGCTGAATGGTCTCAATGTTTTATTGTTTTATTTCATGTGAATACTAGTTTACTAGAGGAGTAACTTAGTATTTGAAGTAATGCAGTAATGCAGGAAGTGTGCATTTAGTTTCCATGCTTATTGTGTTTCCCCAACAATGTTAGTGAGTAAATCTACTGAAATGGCCACCACACCATAACAGAGGAGTGGGATGCGTCAGATCAGAATGCAGAGGTTAAATCACTATGTTGTTGCTGTAAAAAATCAATGGTAATCTGTATATCTTTGCCAAGTGCAAACCAGTGCAGAAGGTATCAATAAATTGTTGGGGGAGGGTCATGCCTTTTTTCCAAATCATTTTGGAGGGTCATAAAAAAATTAATACTGGCAAGAGGAGGGTCATGTCTATTTTGACTAAAGGTCCCAAAACTCCTCTGGTGGCCCCATAAATAAATAATAAACAGTCACTAACTAACTAACTAATTAACATTCCCACACACAACCCCAGACACACAAAAACCATAAGAATGTCAAAACTTGCTCGTACCTATAGCAGCTCATTTTATGACTGTGCCACTTTAAGACTTAATGGACAGAATTTGAATGCAGCACATCTCTTCGCCAGTTGGATGAGGACATAGGCCTCAGTCACCAACAGCTCCTTGCTGTACAGCAGCGTAGCTCCTAGCTATACCTAGGGGGGACCTCACAGCTCAGCTATCACTGGCATTGAGTAAGCAATCTGTCTGCTTCAGCTGAGTAATTACAGATTTGCTGTACCTTTTCCTGCTGATGATGCTGTCATGGGCCATGGCTGTTGCTATGTCCTGGGGGCCGGTTTGATTGTTGGGGAATTACTTTGTTTCAGTATTGTCATAGGCTCTGTGCCATAATTTATCAGGTGCCAGTGGGGAGAAATGTACAAATTATCTGTTAAATTTGAATTGATATATTGATGGGTGATAGATGGTTGCTAGGGTTGTTCTAAATGTGATATTGCTGAGAAACAACACTCATCTCAAGATAAGTGGCAGCATCATTAACAAAAAATAGACATTCAACTGTGGTAGAAATACATTTTTTAATAATGATGGCAAGCAATGTAGGGGCAATGTTTATTGCAGCAAAATTCTGTACCAAAAGGCTTGTAACTGATTAATGTGATTCAGATTTAGCAACATCTCAAAATACCTTAAGGTAGGTTGAATTGTATGTACTCAACTTCATTTAGTTTTTTGGCGATTTTAAGTCAACAAAACAAATCACAAACACCCAGAAAATACAACACAGCAACAACCCACAAAAGCTTCACCTGTAAGGCTGCACATTGTGGTCAAGCATCATGCACACGGAAAAAATGCACACACGATTTCATTCATTTTTGCAAATGAAGTCATTCGCTATTTTTGTTCAGCCTCCCGTGAGCACGGTGACAAACAACTCAGAAATATGAATGCAAATAGCATATTTAAAAGGGCCTAATAGCCATTTTCCAATATAATGCATCATTCTGATCAATTGTACTTATTCAGGTCTACACGCCTCCTTTACCCTCCGCCTCTGATTGTATTTTCCAAATGCCAAAAGCAGACGAATCGCTGCCACGGACACACAAGTCACTTAGCAACAATGAGGCCAAATGCTAAACACAGGAAAAATGCGATGCATGGCTGACGACTTTTTTTCCCTCCTTCTTATCCCGAATCACCAAATCTTCTAGCTCTCAAATCTCTCTGTTGGTGATTTTGTGATGCATTTTCTGCCCTGCTGCCCTACTGTGGTGATCATCTAATTACACAAAGCCTCACAACGAAAAGTCAAACTGCGGCAGAGCACCAATCCATCCCAGCATGAGGTATCACATTACGGCATGATATTATTGTGGATTAAGACCACAGGCAGAGTCAAGCACTGTCATTAATTTAGTTTGCTTTGAAAAGTATGGAATGAGAGTAACTCTATCTCTAATGAATGATAACACCTACAATACCTGCTATTAGATCTTAAGGATGTGTTTCCTCCTAATGATGCTGTTTCCCTATACAGACCTCGAGCTGAGAGGTGGATATGTGCACAGTGGACTTGTTTTGAGGAACAAGAAAGAGTTTTAATGGCTTTGAGAGTCAGCAGGCTGTTTTTGTGAGTCAAACTTCAAGCGAGCATGGAGAGAAAAAGGAAGGAAAGCTAAACCGACTGCAGAGATCTTCTTGGGTCTTACCTGTCCTGGCATGGCGTTCTCACAGAGGAGGGTTTCATAATCTATTGCAAAGACCGGGGCATTATCATTTATGTCCAGCACTGTAATGAGAGCGATGCCTTTTCCAATTTGGGTTGGGTCCTCTGAAAGAGAAAGAGAGAGAAGAGAGTCCCTGTTCATGTCAGAGCTTTCAGCAAACTTTCTTTTAAATACTTAAATTCTGCCTTAACTTTGCTGTGATCCAGTTGGCCAATTTATGGAATATTGATCTTTCTCATGTGTTTTAATTAATCGCAAAGTAGGAGGGAAAAAAGTGCTGCTGTAATGAAATATGCAGCGTGCCTCCAACAGCTGGCGTCCTTACCCACTCTGCTGTGGATCAGCCAAAGTCATTACACTCGGTGCTGGCTTTTTGTCGGGGAAGGCTGCGTTTGCGGACGAGCCATCTTGCACTGTGGGCTTCACGCCTCTGTCTGCCTGACACACACTGATGGCTAAAGTGCTGCGTCTGAGTGCAAGATGATGATTTAGCCTGGCGTCGCCGCCATCGCGGCCAGAGATGACGCGCTGACATTCTGGCCGGCTGATTTGATGGTGATAGAAAGGACGTGCGAAGCCTCGGGCCACAGGCTTCTTGTCATTGCCGTGGTCTGGCCAGAGTGGATGAAATGTGAGTGACTGCAGTTCAAATGCACAACATCCCTCAACCGAAGAGTCCCTGCACACTCTTCAGTTACAAAGAATCTATTTACTATAAATACTATCATCAGGCGTACAGGGCAGTGGATTCTCTAGCCAGTCTGTGAACTCAAAGATGTTTTCAGCTGGAAACAGCGCCCGAGTGTCACTGTGTGTCAAAAGCCAGTACCTCATGCATGAGGGAGTGTTGTGACATTTCATATGGCTATTATTATATGCTGCCTTCTCTTTGTTGCTATATCAGGAAAGAGCTCACATGCGGAAATCAACCAAATAGTGCGTCTGTGTGCTGTTAGATGTAAATAAAAACACATCTTTGAAGCAATGAGTGATAAAAAGGTTTTGAAGAAAAATGAATACCCTTTTTCAGTGTTGATTTTGAAGATGTGAAAGCAGAGGAACTGCCAGGCTGACAAGCTGGTTGTCTATTTTAACTTACACTGATGTGATGCAGCTGTCAAGAGCGCTCTGTGGATCGTGTGCTGATGATTGTTGTCCATTGCGTTTGCATGACGGTAATGAAATCATACGAAGGTTGGGGGAAAAAAAGACACTTGTGTCCTTCGAGCATTGAGAGATGAACAAAAACGCAGGCGGCACTTCTTCACATCACATTAACATAGTTCACCAGTGGGTGAGATCGCCCAGCCTTAGTCAGCATCTCGTCCCCACGGCTCAGGGACACATGGGGGTCAAAACGACCGTCCTGTGCGTGAATTAACATTCACCGACAGCCCTACAACAACCCCAACAACTGTATTGCCCTCTGCACAGAAGGCTATGGCACATTATAGAGAGGATAACAGGACAGATAGGATCTCAGGTTTCATATAATTTCTTACAGTGACACTAACAAGTAAACTGACCATTCTCTAAACCCCGGTGGCAGATTTACTATCGAAATTCTTAGTATTTCTTGAATGGGTCCTCAATTTTAAACAGAAGTAGAAAAAAGCAAACCACTTATTTCTAGCCAGCAATTTTGTAGGCTGAAATGACAACGGATGCTAGCAGATTTTATCAGCTGTAGCTAGCTAGGTATTTAAGCTAACATTAACTCCATTAGTTGGTTTAAAACTCATGACTTTTACTGTTGTTAGCTTCTATTTAACTTATAAAATGAATCTAAAATATGTACTTGATGGCTACATGCATGATTAAGGTAAAAGACCAAATCTGCATGACCCTGGCCTAGGGTTCGCATCTTCACCAGTTTGTGATTCATGAAGACATACAAAAAAACATTTCTCTTTATTACTACTTAGCTACTTAGTCCTAACGTTAGTATTATGTTATGTACCATTGGCTGGGCTTGCTGGAACTGCTAACGTTACTCTAAACTAACTAACAAAGGATGAGTGGGCAAATGCTAGATTTAAGCAGGGCTTTTATAAACGTGCCTAACCCCACTAATGAATGTAGTTAGCTTATGAAATGCTCCTTGGCCTTGGAAGTAACATTTGGTTACTACTGTGTGTAGTAACTGGACAAGCTAACAATTGTACATTACATTAAAGCAGATGAACATACTGTTTGAACCATTCCCCACACTTTTGTTCTGTTTCTGGTTTTGGCAAGGCTAAAAAAAGACACCACCCCCTCTGAACTCTTAAAATGTTGAGTATCACTCTTACTACAAACCCACCAGAGCTTTAGCAAACCGTCAACTCTGACTGGTACATTTACTGTAAATGACTGGTGGTGTGTGCTGTAAGTAAACTTACGGCTCTCGATGGCAAAGATAGTGAGGTTATGGACCAAGTTGGCCTCTCGGTCCAGAGGCTTGGCTGTGCTGATGACACCACTGAGAGCGTCCACGTTAAAGAAGCGTTCCAAGTCTGTGTTTCTGTCAATGGAGTACCTGGACAAAAAAACACAACCATACAGCCAACATACTTTTAAAAAATTGCTTTTTGATAGTGGTATTGATTTGACATTTTAGTGTTTCCTCTACTTGTGAGAGAAGATTATGATATTTTTCTTCCATCAAACTGTGCAGCAATCACGCTGAAGATTTCCAGTTGATACAGAGAGAACTTCAATCAATCATCAATGAAAAAAAACTTTATATAACATATAAGATGTTTTCCAATATAAAAAGTGCAAATAATTAATATAAGTGTGTACTTTACAAATTCATGAGTAAAACTAAACCATATTAAATTGTGATCAAATTGAGGTCTGTCTGTTTGTCCCTCAGCACACAACACGGATCAAACCATTTCAATACACAGCAACTCATATTTCTAGAAGAAATTACAACTTCAATTAGCCTACATCCAAAGGGTATTATTGCAATGTAATTTGACTCTTGTGGCTGCATTAGTTCCACAATAATTTTAATTTTAACAGATGTAGTGAAATATATTGCAGACGCTGATAACAGTCAGGAGCAAAAAGAGGCAATTTACAGGCACAATGGTGCAGTAATTTGATTTTCTGATTAAGATTACTAACAGTCCTAACAGACCAAGCCTGAATACCATACAATATTCATTCAATTTATGCATAATTGGTTGGGATCTTGAGAGTGACACTGCACAGATTGGCAATGTGAGTCCTTGTTTTGAGTCACAAATGCCACGACACAAGTGTTGAGCCTTGACCCTCCAGCAGGACGCCCTTCTCTCGTTCACGATGGCATTTCACTTTTGCAAATGTTGCACTCCTTGCCCCTTTCACCATCTGGCATTATCTTTACAACAGCCACATGGGGGACCTTAGGGGGTCCACGGATTCTGTGTTTGCAGATAATGTGGATCAGTTAAATGGATTATGAGCACATTATTCTTCTTGATTCTTCTGATTTGGGAGCTTTATTTGGGATTCTAAGAACACATATGTTCTTAAAAAACATCTCTGGGAAATTATTTTTTTATTAAATTTTCTGAATTGAAGCAAATTATGACTGGAAGAGTTACTTGGCTAAGAGATTCATGAAATAGCATGTGGGCAAATCGTTAGTACCTGATGGCATTGTTGGAGGTGTCTGGGTCATGGGCAGAGACTCTCCCGATTGATGTGCCCACTCTGGCGTCTTCCGAAACAACCATCTTGCTAAGCGGTGTGGAAAAGACGGGTGGCTCATTCACATCTTCCACCATCACCTTGACTGATGTTGTGTCGCTAAATGGGCCCAAGCTCAAGAAGTTGGAGTCAATATTCCTGTTTGTGGCCTCGATTCTCAGAAAGAAGCTGCTCTTTGTTTCAAAGTCCAAAGACTGGAGAAGACAGAATATATAAAACGTGAGATGATCAATTTTGTTGTCAAAATAAGAGAGTTGGCAGAAAATGTTCAGTTCTTTGTTTGGAATTGATTTTAAGACAACACCGCTATGGTTACTCCACATTTCTTAGTCAGTCAAGGGTTAAAGAACAGTTCATGTATGTAAATCTGTAAATCATTCATACAATGCTGAGATAACACCGTAGTCCCAGTTAATGTGGATTATTAAGAGCAATTTCAATTTAACACAGTCAGATTTAAACAAAGTAAATTGCTGATGCATTAAAAACACGATTGATATTAAGAAAGGCACACAACATGATGAAAAGGAATTAAAAAAACGCTTGTGAAAAATTTCACCTTTTTGTCTGGCTTATTGAACTCCCATTGCAACATGTAATGTACTGCGGGAGAACATTGATTTGACACTTTCGTTGTCAGTGACTCTCTCTGATGTTGTAATTGTCTGAGTTTGGTGCAAAACAAACAAAGAATCAAATTGGTCCATCTGACAAGGCTGCTAGTGTCCAAAAATGTCTCTCCCTCTCCCACAAAAGAGCTGCAGCAACGAACTGTCACATCCATGTGGCCTGAGGAACACATTTCCAGTCTCTCTTAAAACCATGAAATGTAACGTGTGAGCCATGAGCACTGGAACATCCAAAAGTGAGGCAAGAATGTGCAACGGATTTCCTGCGTAAATTAATAAGTGGTTTTGTTACACATTTAACTTGAGATGTTTTATTTGATTCATGTAGGCGGATATCAATGACATTATTTATAGCATCTTGGTTCCTATGGTGAGAGGAGTATATTTTAAGTGGTAAAGTGTCTGTTTCCTTCATCAATCCTTACAGCGATCCTTATACTGCCTAGTTGTGAAGACTGGAGTTGCTGTGGAAGTAAACCTTTAAGTGACCATGGAATGTTAACTCCGATCAAAGGGGCTGGAGATAATCAATGCTGATTTGTCACTAGTGATTATCACTTAATCCAAAGATGCAGGGGACATTTCACAACAGGGGGAGATGGGTAAAGAGGGAAAGGAAAGGGAAACTAGGAGAGGCAGTTGTCCTCATATTTTCCAGTAAAGAAGCATATGAAATACTGTAATTACATTACACACTGAGTGTACTATCCAATACACTACAGATCCAAAAAGACAAAAGTCCAAAGTTGGAGTTACTCTATATTTCCAAATCCCGTGAAAAGACAAAAAGCAACAATGGTAGTTTCTATCTCTTAATAATTTCTGAGTCCCCCACCATGTCTGTGCACTCAGTCTCATGTCCATTCATTCCAACTAAATACTGTATATACTTATACATATATAGCTTCATTTCTAAATATAAACGCTAAGATAGCTCCTGAAACAGCAGAGCACTCTGGGTCTTAAAATTTTTCAGGAGTCAATAGTGCATTTGTTGGGGACTGTTTTTAGCTGCAGGTGAATAGACATTTGGTGCTTGAGTAAATATTTACAGCTGCATGACAATGTATGTGGGATGAAAATATATTGCAGTGCTCAGGTTAATGGTAATGAAGAAACACATCATCAAGTAGAACAGTGTGGCTCATTAATGTGTTTTTGATAACAATGGAGCTCTATGGCACAGAGGATTTAGCTATGTCGGGCTGCACTGTAACTGTATGTGGAGTAGTCACACCAGTTCAGTCAATATTCCAAGCAATATTCAATGCCACACCAGCTGCTCAAGTACAGGGCTTTACCTAACAGCCGGAAAATTTTTACCCTGTCTCACTGACTTTCAGGAGGGAGGGTGTAGTCCCATTTATGGGCAGAAAGTCACGGTACAAAGGTTTCAGTTTCTGACAAAACCAGAGGCTGTCTTTGTTTTTATCAGTTTTTATATGCAGTACCTTCAGAAGGATGATGACCCCGTCTTGTGTGTTCTCATCTGTTGTTATGTTGAACATGCCAGGCCCGTCGCCGTCCATGATCCTGTAGTCCATCTCTGCGTTGGAGCCTATATCAGCGTCGGCTGCTTTGATTCTGGCCACCACAGATTGCACCGGCAGCGACTCCAGAACCGTGTACTGATAGTTCTCTGAAAGAGGAAGGACAGGAACGGATGCTGGTAATGGATGTGCTTATTTCACCACCAACTCACCTTCAAGCAGCTCAGCTTTTCTTATACCCCTTCAGCTTTGATTCGCCTGTGTTGCTCCGCAATAAATTCATGTTCCATAACACTGACAGGTAGCAGTAGTGACACACATGGAATAAAGCACTCCACTTTCACTTCATACTGCAGCATAGGCAGTGGAGAAGGCAATAGAAAAGTGAAATATACAGTTAAGAAAGCAAAGACCAATTTCAGTTGTCACATTTCTGCAGCTGGAAGAATATATTTAGGGAAGAATATATTTAATAAAAAAAAAATTAAAAAACGTCAGTCGAGTCATGCTTAGATCCCTTTGGTACCTTTCACAGGATGAAATGTCCACTTGAAGATTCTATTACTCTGAAACTCTCCATTGTGTTCCCTGAGCTTTAGTCCGACCCTTCGGATTTAAAGTACTCTTATAAGAATAAAGAAGGGAATCATATTCATAATTATAATCTCCACAATCACCATGGCAGAGCTCATTACCAGACCTTTCTGTGTTCCTCACAGTGTCTCCCTCAGCCACCGTCTAAATGCTAATCTGCCTGACATTGTTTGCCGCCATGTAATCTTTATAATGGCTTTTTAATTTGCCGTGGAATAGCAGCTCTTTTAAAGACCGAAGAATTGCTTTCCTCCCTCCGATTTGCCCCATGCACCTACATCTTTCCCCCCACCCAGCCTGTCTTCTCATGCAGCTAACCTTGGCTTCTGTTCCCCCGTTTCCTCCAAGGACTAGCTATAGCTGCTGGACTCTCTATCATCTCTGAGGCTCCATAATGGTCTATCCATTCTGACCCATGACCCTGCAAGTGCGACAGCAGGAGCAAAACCCCAAACTCCTCCAATGTCTCCTTTTTCTCTGAGTGACAGTACTGGCTTAAAATGGCATTGATGACTTGTTGTGAAAACTTGAACATGTCTTCCCCCCCAGGGGACTGCAAATTGACTCTGCTTCATGGCTTTCCAGTGGTGAGTGCAGCAGCCAGACAGGGCCTGGACTATCAGCGGTAAACCGATTGCCGGCGCTTCGGATTATCATGAGAAGCACTGCATGCCTTTGAATCTTAAAGCTGGGCCTGGAACCCATTTGTAGCCTGTGAAATAGGCTGACAACAAAAAAACGGAGCCTGATTGATCCTGGTATCCAACGCAGAAGCAGCCCCCAGCTCTGATGAAAAGTAAAGCAGGGAGGTGCACACCTTGCAGCACACCTTGTTTTTTTCTTTTTTTTTCGTAAAATATTTACTGAAAATACAAATGCAACCAAGTCACAAAGATAAAGAGAGAACGTTAGGTTAGGTTGGGAATGCTGTTAAGAAAACTGATGGAAGTGTAATGTGTGTTTTGCTTCTAAGATTTCTGAGTACTTTTTGTTCAACTTTATTCTACCACCCATTACAGGAAAAGTGTTCCTACAGATAATATAGCACATTTAATATTTTCCAATGATTTCTGGGTGAGATATCAGCGAAAGCCTTTTTTGTACCACTGCATTCATTGCAAAGTATGCCCTCATTTTGTTCTCTGAGTTCAAGTGGTTTTTAAGCGATAATAGATCTCTAAAAGCCTAACTTAGCTGGAACAAAAAACACGTCTAAATGAAACAAAGAGCTGGTGGTTTGATTCTGATTGCTGAGTAGCTGTTGAACACATGGCATGTACTGTACATGACAAGCTTAATTGACCCTGTACGGACAATCAGGAACAGGAGTCTTACTGTGAGTGAACCGAGGCGGGTTGTCGTTGACATCGGTAAGCGTGACAGTGACAGAGGTGGTGCCAGAGAGGCCACCCATCTGGCCGACCATGTCTTTGGCCTGGATGACAAGCACATACTGGTCCCTCGTCTCCCGGTCCATGTTGGGCAGAGCTGTTCTAATGACACCTGAAGAGAGAGGGAGAGATGGAGAAAAAGATGCTTTAGTCAGACATACTAAACCCACAGATTAACTCAAGTACCCCTCCATCAACATGTTCCAAATGTGTTCATTTAAATTGATTTTAAACAGGATGTTGTCTAACACTTATTTAAGTGTGGATAGCTTCCCAAGGGAACGCCTTGGGATCCCCCAGTCAAATCTGGTTAATGTGGCTCGGGAAAGGGAAGTTTGGGGCCCCCTGCTGGAGCTGCTGGAGTTGCTGGAGCTGCTTGCCCTGCAACCCGACCCCAGATAAGCAAATGACGATGGAGGGATAGCTTACAATAATGTTTTTTTTATACATAACTGTAAATGTTTGGTTGATTTAGTCAATTTAGCATTTATACTACTACCATTTTGAGACAATGCGGCTCCACATATCAATCATTTATCCTTGAGCTAAGTATTTCAACTGTTTATCCATTACTTTTACCTAACTTTTTTAACCATTACTAACAATTAGCTAACAATTTGAAACAATTATCCGTTACTTTTAGCTAACAATTTCTTCCCCTTATCCTTATCCGTTACTTTTACCTAACAGTTTCAACCGTTTATCCACTACATTTAGCTAACAATTTCAACCATTTGTGTCCAGCACATTTAGTCAACTAGTTCAACTGTTTATCTAGTACTTAGTAGACATTTTCTTCTATCTAAGCTAATTTAAAACTTTCAAACATTATCCATTTCAGCTCTAAAATCTTACAAAAATGGGAATCACTGTTTATAATAGTTATGTTTCTGTTATTTTCAAAAGCATAAAAAAGCCACAGTAGCAAACAAAATGTGACTAAAAGACTTCAAAAAAATTACACTTCCTGCCCTGAAATTATTTCAACTACCAAGCTAGGTGACAAGTACAGGAAGGCTCTATTCACGTCAAAATGGATGGTCTAAAAATATAATTTCAGATTGGAAAAACCTGTTCACATCAATCTTTGAAGTAGTGATTACAAGAATACATGACTTGAAGTTAATAGGTGGAAGTCCATCATGGCTAGTACCTTGTTTACACAACAGCAATGAATTGTGACTCTTCCGTGCCTTCAAATGTGCTGTCACACCAAATAGTTTAGTCTGACATATGATGAGGTTAATGTTAAGACTCTGTCAGAAAAGTGAGCACATGCAAGGGGACATTTTAGCTGCCAGGGGAGGCATTATCTGTCTGTCCTCCTGTCATGATTGATCTGTCATCAGAAAAGGATCAGAGATGTGACAACACTGGCATCAAATGACTGGTATTTATCTTCTTGCAAATGAGCTGCTGTATGAAATAGCTACTGCCAAGCCAAGATGTGGTACACATGCATAAACTAATATGCTAAAATGCTTGTAGAGAAACCTTTTCATTAATGACAGTTTTCTAATCTCAACTCCATCTATGGACTACAAAAATGATAATTCCGGAAAAATGAACACTATGCATTAAAAATGCAAAGAAAAAGTGTCCTAATCCCTCAAAAGCAATCACTGTTGCGTCCAAAGTTAATGACTTACCACACAATGTGTTTAATTCATTAAATGGCACTTATTAAAGATTAATACAGAACATGGAAGATTGCAAAACACACAAAGCCACAGCACACAGTTCCTAAATAAATGAATCATTTTTGTGCTTTATCGCATTCCCAGCCTGATGAAGCATATCAAAGCGGAGCTCTTGCTTAGATTTAGTACCTGAAGAATTTCTAATAATCCTTTAAATCACCCAGAAATTTGACGTGTACTTGAGGTCCAATCTCTCGAGGAAGAAATAAAAAAAAAAAACACTATTTATTTGTTCATTACAGGTGTTGTAGAATCTCAATCAGCTCTGCCCTTGACGAGGACTGTGTTGTTTTTGGATGAGAAATCACCAAGAATGGGTTTTTGGAGAAAGATGTCTGATAAACGGCTATCACTAGCATGATTAAGGTCCGCCAGCACTATGTGTATATTAGGTTTTTGTTTTCTGTTGTGACAGACTGTTATGTCTCTGAAAAAGACAGTTGCTGTAAAATGCTACGTAAAACTTTCCTCCCCAACCCAACTGCATGCCTGACTAGGATTGGGCATCGTTTTGATTTCAACAATTCTGATTCCAATTTCCGATTCGTCCTTTCCTTTCCTTTCCATTTCTTATTGATTCTTTTTTTGAGGGGTGGAGTTGAAACGGGTCACATGCTTATTTCACAGATAAGAGGAACATTTTATTTTGATTCAACGGTGGTTTACAATTTTACCAGACTTTTTCAATGTAAATGTATGAGTAAAGCCACACTAGAGTGGCGCTAACTGTTTTCCGTGGCCTAACCCTAACCCTAACACAACAAGCACCTGGAGGTACGATGGTCGCTACGGAAAACAAAACTAACTCATGTTAAACTTGGAACTGATGATCGGATTTGAAACCAAATGTTTCCAAACTTTTCCATTGGAATAGTCATTTTTGAAACGATTCCAAGTTGGAACCGGTTCTCGATGCCCAATCCTATGCCTAACCTAACCGTCATTCTTGTTTTATCATGAGCAAGGATTTCTTAACATTTAAAGTCTGGTTCTCACAAGAATAGTACAAGTACAAGCACACTTACTCACACTCTCTTTTACTTTATCTCTATCTCTCTCTCTCACACACACACACGCACACACACACACACACACACACACACACACACACACACACACACACACACACACACACACACACACACACACACACACAGTATTTGCAATTAAGCTTGATTCAGCAACAAATGAGGAAGGACAAACAAATCAAGAAAAGTGGGTCAAAAGACTTCAAGAGAAAAATGAAGATGCATTTTGACCGTCAACCGCGGGTGTACTTGAAAATAAACAATTCCATTAAGTGTTTAATTTTCTCTCTCTGTCATCCTTTATTAATGTCATTACAGTCCCTCTGGCTGAAAACTGTTATTGGCTGCTCTAAACTAAATGGCTCAGTTAGCGAAATTATAGTGAGCTGTCCACTTTCTTTTCTCCAAAGTCCCTGCCAGTGGGCTTACAGTGGGATGACGGTGGTCAATAAAGCAATAATCTTTGGCTGTTGATCTGCAAAACATGCCATTTCAGTCCTGCATCAAATAATGAACAGTGGTACGTTGTCATGTAGCAGTGGGGTAAAACAAGGCTTCCTTTCTATCCCTTTGGTTAAGCCTTGTCGACAAAGTCAAAACATGTAATCTGTTCCTTTTTTATGCGGAGAATTTAGGCATCTATCTCAGTGCTGTAGATATTCACCCATCTGCTCCGTTTATCCCTTGCATCCATCTTTCATCCATCTTTTCATCACTTTGCTGTTGCTTCTTCCAAAATGTAACTTCGTAGCCAATTAAAGAGCACCACCACTGCTCTGGTGCCTGCTGCAGCGACACCTGTAAACCCTGTTTACTTGAGTTGAGTTCAGAAAAGGTTACTTCAAGCCTTCAATCCAGCGAGGCTCCCATAATACTAGCTAGACACAAAGAGAAAAAAAACGTATCTGTTCTCTGCTCCATACAGTACATCTCCACCATAGGGACAAAGCATGCATGTCTAGACTTAAAAAGAGGCATCTTTTAACATTCTGGGAAGAAAAGCTGAAGCTGGATAATGGTTGGATTATAATAACAGCTGCAACGGATGGCTCCTAAAAGGTGAAATAAACTAGAAAAAGATGTTAAGCTTGTGCAGCCAGCGGTGAGATAAATGAAACTAAACCACAGATAGGCTTCACACACAATTTATATACTTATTTAATATCAGCTTGGTGTGTTGGAGCCTAAAAGATATTGGCTGTGGTTAATGATGCCATGAATCCTGATTTTAGCATCCTAAAAAAACAACAACAGAGACATGTTTCTCCTCCCGCCTGGCCAGAAGCACACATACTTCTCACCGAGCGACACTGCTAATCCACATGCCGATGTTGCGAGACTGTTGTTTGTCTGCTGGGTGCCAGCCCCCTCGCTCTCTATCTCTGTTACCCCGTGCAGTGCTGGTGTCATTCCTGGGGAGAGGCAATGATTAAAATCCTTCTGTCGCTATCACGGCGCGGCTTCGCATTGCGCCGTGACTCCTTGCCTCCGGTGCAAGCCAGACGCATCGTAGCCGTGCATTTATCTAGCTGTCTCCACAACACTGGCGGCAGACGGGTGGGCCATGCTCCCTGCTAAAGCCCAGATACTTGACATTTGTCTTGGGAAGAGGAAATAAAAGTGCAGACTTTGGAGGAACCCTCTGGCTCTGCATGCAGCTATGAGAGGTACTGATAGAGGTGATGAACACTTAAACATAAAGGGTGCAGTATGTGATTTGCAGAACCCTGAGGCAGTCCACTTACAAAGAATAGATCCCATAACACAAAAACAGGCCACACAAACAGGGAATAAAACCTCCAGCCAAGGTAGTTTATTAGTTAGTGACATTCAAGCATCATGCTCTAATCACGGGTCACTATACCTGCTCAGTGGGAGAGGGCCACAACACATCGAAGTGTCTATAGAAACATGTTACAGAACATAGGATCGATTTTTTTTTTATGTTACGCTGAAAGGAAGTGTGTTCATCTGCGCACACATCCAGGTAGTGTGTTGTTGTTGTTTGTGATTAGAATTGAAAAATTGCATCTCCCTCTCCATATTACAGGAGACAGCAAGATTTATATCTAGCCTTCAGCTGTAATGTTCTCGATTTAGTGCAGTCGCCACCACAAGAGTCTCAAACAGAGCCACAACAAGAGACACACTTTTAAAGAAGAGGGTAAAGAAAAAAGCACAGTAGGTTTAAAAAAAGGCAGCGATGGGGACTTTGAGACTCGGACTCGAGTCACACTTAAATCGCACACAGACTTCCGACTTGACCTTAGACTCGTCCTAAGTCTTCAGACTCGACTCTAACTCGAGATGTGGGACTCGTGAACAATTTAAATTTTTAGAAAATGTCTGATGTGCTGAATGTTATTCTCCTCCCTGCTAGCTTTTAACCTACCTAAGTAACAAGTAATACGTAACGTATCTGCTGCGTGCGGCCATGCGTGAGAGAGGACAACAAACACGTCAACCACACCGGCAGCTGCTGTGCCATTCATCAGAAGCTTTGGCTTTAAAACCTTCATATAACAAGGCCCAAACAAAAGAAGCGCTGAATGCAAAATATGTCATATAAAGGATTCTGGCCTCCCCACATCTAATTTGAAACCCTATAGGTTAGCAAACATGTTTAGCTCAGCATTGCCCATCTAACATTTTTAATTGTTATTTATAAAAAAATTTAAGATTAAAGGTGCAGTAGGTAAGCCTTATAAAACTAACTTTCTGTCATATTTGCTGAAACTGCTCCTATGTTCGAGTAGAACTACATGAAGCAGGTAATTAAAAAAAAAAGAAATCCGGCTCCTCTGGCACCACCTACAGCCTGTAGTGCGATTTGCAAAAATCCACGCCCCCTGTTCAGATGCACCAATCAGGGCTAGGGCGGGTGTCTAACTGCGTGTCAATCACTACTCACACACATTCATTCTTCCTTGTGGGGGGAGTGGCTTAGGAGACCGTTTTGGGCTTTAGCAAAAGCGGGGGAGGGACTGAGAAGTTGTCAATGTTAAAATTTTTGGGCTAAATCGTGAATAATGGCAGGGGCGAACCACGGGGCATCTTCTGCATACACAGAGGCTGGACCTCCTGAAATGATGATTGCCCTGTAGCCCTGTTCTCTGATAGCAAAGGCCGGGGTCTCTAAAGGGAGGATCTCAGAGCGTACGCACATCTTCGCAATCCTACTTACGGCACCTTTAAAAGGCACATTAATCAACATGAGCACATAATCAAACATGTAAATGTGCCAGATTTAGCCATACAGGCTAATTTTCATCTGCTGTCCCTATGTTAGCTTGCTTCTTGCTTTAGCTACGGCCTACGTGAGGTTAACGCTGACTGAAGTTCACTTAATGTTATGAAAAGTTGAATGAGCATTTTTATATATAACTATGCAGTGTTCTAAGCACCCTGGATGGAACACAGCATTTGATACAACACTCCTAACTACGAGAGACTTGACTTGGACTGTTAGCTCAGAGACTTGTGAGCATCTCTGTAAAAAGGCCACGCTAATATTTTAATCACAGGAAGCCCGCTGCTCCTGACCTCTGCATCTAGGATTGCACCTGGCCTTTTGTATTTATTTGAGCATTTCCGGTTTAATTAGATTCCCAGGATGAGAAAAAGACAAAGCTCTGTCCGTCCAGGCTTCTCTCACCTGAGTGCCTGTCATATTCAGATGTCGTACTTGTGTCGCTCTGAGAGGCAAGCCGTGTCACATCTTAAACCCCCTTCAGAGTGTAATTAATCCTCTCATTCAGGCACCTGGCATTTTCTACTGACTAAATTCTTCTCTTGTTATTCCAGCCATTGAGGCCTGTGAGCATGCATGCATGCTTAGCAGTGTTAATGTGCGGGGATAATTGTCTCTAAAGGACTTGCCATGTCGCCAAGGTGTACGGAGCTGGAGGCAGCTGTTCAAACCTCCTTGAGCCTGCCATCAATTAGAACAGCATTTATATTTTCAGCTTCACCTTCAAACTAAACTACAAGCTATCAATCAAAATATATAACAACATTTCTGTCTTAACTAAGCACCTTTAGGCGCAGCAACTTATGTATTTTGCCGACATTATGTATTGCTTGGAAGTTATTGGAGCTATTCAGGATTAAGTACTTTTCCCAAGGGCACCTTGTAGATTCAATTTGGGATTAAGAACCAGAGTAAAGAGACTTGTTAGATGAAAGAGAGCCAGGATGCTACCCACCTAACACTGGGTCACACGCATCCTATTCCCCCCGCCCCCCTGACCATTAGCTCTTTGCCACTTAATCGCTAGTGCAGTATTGCAATGTGGAGCTTAGAGTGTATTTCAGCCCAGGCACTTTGTCAAAGTCACCCTCTGCTATGGGCCAGGCGTGTGCTGCAAATGGGACTAATTAGTAACTTGCAAAGACAGACTCATCCCACAACACTCAATCCTGGTCTGCTGTCTAAAAAGCGGGTGTCTCACCCCCAGAGTGTATTCTGTAAGATACATGGTATTGACAATATGTTAAAAACTAACAGTTAACACAAACAATGTGGTCCCTTTCACAACCAATACAGAAAGCGGACACAATATTTACCACCTGTAGAGATTATAAATTTAAAGCGAGACTAATTTTGTAAGAAAAGACTTCTAAAAAAAGAGTCAACTCAATAGGTGTTTTTTCTGTTACAGCCTTGGGTCTGTTCTGACCAGAAGCCTATGGTAGTTAATGGTTAGCTAACTTACTATATTGTGACATTGCTAGGTTAGTTATCTGACTTCATGACTCTATTCTACTTGTACTAGTGTTAGACTATGTTTTTAACATGCAATAGATAAACATTTTAATGGTATTATCACAAAATTAAAAAAAGCAACAGACTCAAGAGAATCTTGGCAAATAAAGGACAATTCAGTGTGTCATTATCTGGTGGCCATAGTGGACGCTGTTCAGCAAAAGTTAGTTTTAGCGTTTTACTGCTTATACAGGTATACATGTAACTTTTCATTTATTTCTTCTTTTAAAATTCGCAAAGTACAGCTTTAAAATACGATCATCTGGGTAGTGAAATACACAAACCTTGGAGTGTATGCTTTAGATAGGAATACAAGATAACAAGTCAACTGTACAAGCACATTTTCTGTTGTTGTTATTAGGGTTGGGCATCGAGAACCGATTCCTACTCGGAATTGTTTCAAAAATTACGATTCCAGTAGAATCGTTTCTTTATTGAAATCGTTTGGAGGATTTGGTTTCAAATCTGATCATAGGTGCCAAATTTAATATGCGCAAGTTTTGGTTTCCGTAGCGGCCAGGCGCTTGTTGTGTTGTAGCCTTGGAGCACAGTAAGCGGAGCTCTAGTGTGGCTTTATTTTACATTGAAAAAGCTGTAAAACTGCAAACCACCATTGAATCAAAACAAAACTTTCCTCTTAATTGTGAAAATAGGCATGTGACCCGTTTCAACTCCACCCCTCAAAGAATCGGAATCGAGAATCGATGAGAACCAGAATCCAAAGGAAGAATCGGAATTGGAATCAGAATCGTTAAAATCCAAACGATGCTAAACTCTAGTTGTTATTGACATTTCTAGAAACCTGTCTAAATTATTATGTGATGGAAAATCTGGAAAAGTAAAACGGCGTCAAGATGCAAACAAATACATGTAAGGGGCCGTCACTCTTAAGATGTTAAGATGCATTGATAGAAGCTTTAAGCACACTGCTCAATTTGAAACAGAACATAGGCAGATTTGACATCTCTGCATCACATCTAATCCACCACGCTGCTTGCTTCCCAGTATGTACACAGTGGACAGAATGGCATGTAAGAGAAGTTAACTGTGATTAGCATCACAATCTATTACAGAATAACACAGGCCACTTACTGTAAGCAATCATAACCCATTAAAGCTTTTGAAATATCAACCTTGGGGTTTAAAGAATCCACTTAGCTTAATGAAAAACACGTCAGCAACTGAGGCTGTGAAAGTATGAGCTCTGGTCATTGAACTGAATGGCTCTAAGAAAAACATGATATGAGAGTAATGGGGACTTTATGGGGTAGACATGCTGTTTGAACATCACTTAAGTAAATGTCTGCTCTTGCTCTAATTGGTATTGGTGTGATGAAGTCTCACTCGAGACTCGTCGATGGGTTCAAGCGTTCTTGCTAACTTTGTTAAAGATCATTGAAGAGCCGGGGGCAAGTAGTCAAGTTTCTTTCAGTCCCTGTTGTAGAAATTACTGCTTGGACACAACATGATAAATGAGGCCCTTTTCATCGTGATCATTTTTAATTCATCTAAAAATAAGAAGTAGCAGAAAGTTGCAGAAAGTTGCATTTGGATAATTTGATATTAGTGCTGTGATTTTTCAGAAAATTTCAAATAAATAAACCACCAATAGACAAATACAAAAGTCGGCAAGTTTTTAAAAGGTGCTACAGAGTAAAAAGTTGATGACACAGCAGGATCTTTTTACAGAAAACCAGCATTTCATAGTGGCATACATTTCTATTTCCCCAAGGTAGTTCTTCCTGAAAGGTAACTAAATTAAGATGAAGACGAAGCTAACCGGGGTGAACACTTCCTAATATTTTTCTCAATTACAGTTGTGTCTCATAATTTAGCAGGGAGCAATACGGGGAATCTAAAAAGAAATCTATCAAAGAAACTTCCACAAACCAACAGAGACTTCCAGACAGTATCAATGCTGCTATAAAAGCCTGCAGGACTCCCCCCTCGACACACAAGTTGCTCTTCCATAAGCCGTGTTCTCACATTATTGGTATTAAGGTTACTCTTGTTAAGCAACATGTCTTCATGCTTCCCCGCATCGAGTTCCACATGGAGTCACACCTCTCTGACAGCCATCCATGCTGTTCAATTCTGACACCAATATTGCCTCTCATAACCATGCCGTGGACGGAAAGACAGCCAAGTATAATCAGCTGTGGTCAGGAAGAGATGGACAGCAGAAAGCCGAAGCGATTGCAGGGGCCCACGAGTTGCGTCTGGGTGCACATTTAGGTGTGTGTATGTGTGTGTGTGTGTGTGTGTGTGTGTCTACCTCTTGTTTGACAGGTTAATAAACCAGCCATTGTCCTACAGAAAGAGTACCAATGTGGGATTTATCTGTGAGCTTCAAGTTTTGTGCTTAAAGCAACATTCTATTCTTACTCCTAAAAAGCAATTGCAAGTCACTCTTGTCCACACATTGGAAGAAAGTTGGGGTTCAGTGTCTTTCTCAAGGACACACTGGGAGCCAGAAATCCATCCACCAACTCTACAATATTGTCTCTACTGCCTGAGCAACTGTATACAATACCCTTTTAATTAGCCTGTGTGGCCTCTGCAAAATGGCAGCAAGAAGGTATAACACTTTACCAATTTGTATTCTAAACTGTAAAAGGAATGAGAGAGGAAGAATATCAAATCTAGCTAAAATGTAATTTGTCCCATCCATCCATCCATCCATCCGAGGTATACAATCTCTCCAGTGCATTCTGGGCCTTCCCTGGGGTCTCTTACAATTTGGACGTGCACCGGAAAATCTCTAATGGTAGGTGCCCAGGAGGGATCCTAATCAGATGCCCAAACCACCTCAATTGGCCCCTTTCAACGTGAAGGAGCAACAACTTGGAGTAGTCCAAGCTCCCACCAGATGTCTTGAAGCACAAATAATTCACAAGTTCCAAACCAAACTCATCTTAAGGAAGGTAATCACAGCCTTCTAACACATTAATTAGCCCACAGAAGTTTTAGCTTCTAAGCAGCCATGAGGAATCACTTCAAATCAAAGATTTACAGCCTCAGAGAAGTCCCAGAGGAACTGTTGGAGCTTAAAGATTATCCATGAGAAACTTTTTCATTTAGAGTGTATAAAACATGTAAATGTGCGCCCCAAAACATGGAAACACGGAAATGTTCCCTAATGAAAGCTTCAGCGGGAGGCTTCATTAGTCGAAGGTCTCTAGAAAGCGAAAAACAACATAGAAATTCTGTGATACTGCGCAGACTTCACAGCTAAGTGTGCTGGAGTCTTCCTCAGACACCACATCCATTACGCCAACACAGTATGAAGTCATTTTCTTTTTTGCGATATACATAAATTTTTTTTGAATGCTCCATTTTCTTTCGGTGGTTAGGCTTATTGAATGTTTACAGTGAACCTTACAGGTCACTGTGGAGTTTTTGTTGTCGAACATCCTTCATATTTCTGTCTGCCCGAGTGTGAAAAATAACTGACATAAATCTCTGCATTGCAGTGGCTTTCACCAGTTCATGAATTAGAACTACATTCATAAAATTCCCGGCATGTGTGTATGTGTTGCTCTCGAAGCAGAGTATGAAGCCTGACATTATGGGATGGCCCATATTTTTCTGTTTTCTTGCAAGAGTGCTCTGCATGAAGTAGCCGAGCCTCGGCAGGGCAGTGGCTAATGAGCCAGCTATGAAGATGTAGCGAGGACTGCCGCTGCACTTCTCAGGATAAAACGCTCCACAAGTCAACAAACTACCTCACATCTTATCTTTTTATTTCAGCCCTTTTCACAGCCTGCTTTATTTAACAGTTTTCTGATTGCTGTTATCTTTATTGCACTAAGTGACGATACTTAATAGAATTAGGTTGTCAGCTGCATTCTTTGAAACTTTAATTTGTTGATGGCAAAAGAAAAGTGTTTCCATTGTCAGTATATTCCACTGGTTGTTTTCAGGGCCTTTAAATGACTCACTGTTGCCACATCTGTGTACTGTATCACCATCATTTTGTCTGACACATGTTGTACCTTACCGGTCTTAGGCTCCACTGAGAAGTATGGCTGTCCGTGGGTGATGCTGTAGACCACCCTGGCACTGTTCCCATATGTTGGGTCATCTGCATCTGTGGCTGCCACTTGCACTACCATGGTTCCTGTGGGCAGACAACCCATCATTAGTTTCCCAGACAGCATCCAGAAGCCAAGTCAAACAGAGCTAAATGTGGAAACAGTGATCATATCAACCGAGCGCGTGACCAATTCCACTTGAAAGTGGGAAAAAAAAAGGGAGAAAGCAATCAAAATGTGACTTCTGAGGCGGTAAATAATCTCATTAGTCAATAACTGTCTTCCTTTGTTGGGGTTGATGTTTACTTTAGTTTTGTTTTAAGTTTCATTTTTTACACAAAATGCCCAGTTTTAAAGCAGTTCTTCAATTCAGCAGGACCAAAAGAACGCAACATGTGCTGGGTTCTGGCTCTCGGCCTCAAAAGCCGCTAAACAAATAACACTTTCAGTTGTTGCCATCGTTTGCAGTGATGCTGCAGCAGGATTAAAGTGTAATTTTGAGCCTTTAGAGATCATTTCACTGCCATTGTTTTCATTTCCCTCCCGCAGATCAGTCAGCAGCATCTTTTCCGGTAACTTCAATCTGTTGATTCTAATTCAGCAGCCAAATGGGTTCTGCAACCAAGCTCTGCTCTGTTAAACAGACACTTCACCCCCACCAAAAAAGAAATTATTATGTATCTCATATCATATATTTTTTTAGAAGAGTCAAAGAGTTTGAACTTGTCCTCCAGCGATGTCATAGGAGGACACTGTATCTTTGTGTTCCACTAATTAGGACTGAAAAAAATCTCTGTAGAATTTTATGAAACAAAGTTTCAGAAAAAGGCACAGTTGGGAAAATCTTTTTTCCTTCCTTTATTCCTTTTTTTTCTTCCATCTTACTATTTTATTTTCCAGGTAAAATATGTGTACATATGCACAGATGGTAAGCCCATTCAGTTACAGATTTTAGGGTCCACAAACTGCTTCTGGAGAAGATGTTGATCTACAGAGAGGAAAATGTAACTATAAAAACAAAATCAAATCTGAAGGCGAGAGCCAGCATAGCAGATTTGTTGCACACACATCTCAAGTGTTATTTGTTTAGAATGACAAATTCTGGTGCTAGTACACAGTGGAAGGCAGATATTCTGGTTAAGATGGCTGAATATGGCTCTTACTACAGTGAAAAAGGGGTAGGGGTCAATGTCATTTAACCAAACCAACGCAAGTTATCTATCCAAAAAGGGTGTACTATGCCTGGAATCCATACAGTAAAACATATATAAGAGAATCCCTTAAATTACCAGAAATGAGTCCTTCATTTACCCCTGAAAACATACACCTTCATTAAAACCTTAGTTGTGGATAAAGGTATTTGGTATGATAGCTAGAGATCCCTTAATATCTGCATTCATTTAAAAAAGGTTAAAAAACCACAAATCCCTTGGAAAAAAAAAACAAGCACTTTATTGACAAATTAAGTATAATTTAAGAGATGTATGACTTTGCCTATAATTCACACAAAAACACCTTCATTTAAAAATCCTCAATTAATAATTAGATAATAATTATAGATAAAGAAACTAATTGATTAATTCATTAAAACACAAGTCCAATAACAAGTACAAATTCCTGTGTTAGTATTATGTAATGCACACATCAGTTAGCCATAAAGCTACCTTTGCTAACACAACAGCATCCACTGAGCCAAGACAGTTAACGACAGTAGCTAAGGTTTTATTGACAGGGAAAGAATTGGACTATTGAATAATGGAAAATATAACATTTATTGTACACTGTAAAGTAACGATTGCCATATAGTTATATCCCCTTAGTCTCAGGAAAAGTGGAGTACTGCAGATAAAGTTATAAAACCCAAGATATAAAGCCGGATTTTGTTTTAGTGCCCTGTAGTGCCCCAGAATCCCCTAACTTCCTCCCAGCTTACAAGAAGGAAATTTGTTTTCAAACTCGACTGTTAACTCGGCTGACAATTGTTGTTTCTGTGTGCAGTACAGTATTGTCCTCTGCCACTCTTCCTCGAGGCAGAGAAGAAGACAGCAGACATGACTCCTTGTGCATTTCTTTTTAAACATACCGACTGAACGCAGTTGATGTGACTTGAGCTGACAGCCGTGGCTAGGAAGGTAAAGGCACAGAAGCGTTTGAAGATTTCCCAGAGAAAACATAGTCAGCGACAATCATTGGCAATCAATTTCAATAGGTCGGTCATAAATTAGCCTTGTTGCTCCAACTGGGCTCATTTAACGGTTGCAGATTTTTCATGTTAAGGAATTGATATCCATCTAATAATAGGGAGGAAAGGCAATTAATTGCTAAATGATCACAATCAACCATTATGGTTAAAGCTATTGTTTGCTGTTAGACTGTACGTCAGGGTTGGACGCCTACTGCACACTTTGCAGCGGTGAAATCATCAACAATAGACATTGTTGAAATAAACTTCAAAATGAAAATACATGCTTGGACAAAAAAAAAAAAAAAAAAAAAAAAAAGCTGCTTGAATATTTCACTTTAACGACTATGTGCACATATTGTAGAATCTGACAGAAATTGCTGTCCTGCAAGTTGGTGATATTTTACTTTGAAGAAAACATCCTAATAAAAATCTCACTTTGGAACATGAGATGTTTTTTACAGGCTTTTTACAGAATGAAAGTGATCATGGAAATTGAAGATTAGAGTCCTCCATTCTGGCCATAAAGCAGAATTAACAGGCTCTGGCCCTGGATGTGAACAATATAATAGAGAAGCTTGGAGAAGTTATCACCAGGACCGGCTGTAGAAGGACACCTAGATTATATCATCACCTCTTAGTCATGACAGGTTATATTACAGGTAGTTTAAAACACCAAGGTCAAAGGATGACTGTATAGAAGAGAGCTCGGGTGACGTCTAAATCTATATTACAGGTTGATAGTTAAAATCACGTCACAGAGTGCTCTGTGGACAAGGCTGTAAATTAACATTCAATATGGACTCAGATAGAGCACAGTTTCTGTTTTTCTTTTTTCTACAGGTAGTGCAACAAACATGTTCTAACAATATTGTCAGAATGAAAGGTAATCTCAGCCGGGTGAGCCGTATGTCAAAAAAACACCCTGAAATTTCAAATTAGTTTTTTCTGCTCCACGAAGCTGTCATCTGCTACTCAATTTGCCCACGTCTGTGTCCCTTCAATATTTGTCCATCCTCATTGATGTGATGGATCTGATCTTCACATTTTTTTCATTTATTCCCCGCAGCTGTGTAGAAAACAGGTTTCCTAATCAATTACGCATCTTGGGTGAGCAACTGTCATCTGCCAGTAATGAAAATAAATGTGGCATGCTTAAATCTGAATGGGCGACAGGTATTCTTCAGCCCCTTGCGCATACAGGCTGCTGCATCCAACTGTCAAGTACAATATGCCTTTCTGAGTGCACACTCTCAATGCAAATTTGAAGAATGTGACCTAGAATGTAACTTTAATATTAATACAAGCCGCATGTGCTTTCAAATAAAGGGCCATCTTCTGCATGTAGAAATACAATGTGACTAAAAGAGAGCAATATGAAACCAAATATTTGACTTGAAAACTGAACTGCAACACAGATACATTAACAAAAATCTATATTCAAAGATTCCGTTTATGCACTGTAATTTTGCAATGCCTTGATAAGTATTCAAAGCTGCCACCGTTGATTAAGTTGATTATATTGGTGCACATTCACACATGCTCCCTGGTGCTTCAGGGATTATTGCTTAGAGTTCAATTCACTTTCATGTATTTGCCAAGAGAAAACGAATTACAGTACTTTTAAGAAGAAAGTTACTAACTACCCAAGGTACCCTCAGTGGCCACTTTATTGCATACGTCTGTACAATCTGATGCAATCAAATACAACTGTTCGGCCATAAAACCTACTTTTATGATACCTTTAATGTTTAGGTCAATGACAAAAGGAGGACAACAAATTAGAAGGTAGTACTAGAGTGCAGAGTGCTGGAACAAGTTTTAAGATCCTTTACTCAAGTAAAAGTACTAATACGAGGACTATGAGTCCTGCAAATATATGTGAAATATTATGAGATAATGTTTTTCCAGCTGATCCAAGAGGGTTTTTCAAAGTTTAGCAAAAGAAGTAGGATAATTTTCTGAACCCACAAAGGAACACTTCATCTGTCAGTTTATCTCAAACATTTATATTCAAAATCCCCAAATTTGGAGCGGGAAGGGGATGAAAAAGTCTAATCGGAAAAGTAATGTAGTTAAGTAAACAGTACAATATTTGTCTATGAGATGTAGTGGAGTAGAAGTTTAACATTTTCATAAAATGTAAGGTAAAGTACAAGTACCTCAAATGTGCACTTAAGTACAGTGCTTGAGTAAATGTACCACCTTTGAATGCGATCTAAGTAATAAGCATTTCATCTCATTTACACATTTCAGATCATGTCAAAAACTGAACATATGAGCTTCGCAAAGATAGATGTTGTGTTGGACTGCTTTAGATTGTACAGGTGTACCTAATAAAGTGTATATATGGCACTGTGGCTCCGTTAGGCGCTTTGCGCCGCCAATGACGGATTGTGATTGGTTTAAAGAAATGCCAATAAACCAGAGCATGTCTTTCTCCCATCCCTGAATGCTGTGTTGACCAGCCAGACCCTCCTCCGCAGCGCTGTGCAGGAAGGTCTGGCAATGTGAGACTAACGTGACCCTAAATAATGAAAAGAAAAGTATTTGGATCAACTTTCCCAAAGTCCTTTTTCATTTCTAGAATGAAATGATTCCTTGATCTCCGCTGGCATGAATTAGACAGGAACAATGACAGCTGGATAAAGACCTGGTGAGTAGTAAATTCAAGAGCTGTGGCCTTGGGTTGACATTACATTCTCTATGCTTGTAATGAGCCCTCAAACTGCTCCTTTGGCCCTTCGCTGGGCAGCTGGAGAGAGCCAGGTCCCGCGATTGTCACACCTCCAACTGTCCTCGAGCTCTCTTGTCGTTTATTTGACATCCCTGCTGTGATTAAGACAAAAGCCTTCAGAGATCCTCGGGCCATAAGGTCTCCGTGTGTATGGACGAGCACTGCCTCTAATTACTTTAATTAATTGAATTCAAGATTTCCTCTAAATTGAACCCATTCATCAGGGGTGCAGAGCTGTGACCATTAATGATTTAAAGACATCTATAAAGGAATTATGAGGACAAGAGGTGCATGGCCCCATTCCTGCTCTTTACTACATTGGTGATTGATTTGAGCAGATATTTACAAAGGGAGGCGATGCATTTTTCTCCTGTTGTTCTCTCAACTTGCGATGAAGACCTTCACAGGAGCTGGCAGAGTCAATAAAGTGGTGAGGGTGACCCTGTGCCTCGGCGCTCGTGGTGTGAACGCATTCCTCCTCTGTGGTTGATGTACCGAGTTGCTGTCTTATCTCGGGTTGGACACGAGACTCCAAGCCCTTGTACTCTAATCCTCTGGTTCCTTAAGCCTGAGCTCTGTACCCCCCGTTGACAGTCGGCTGTGTAATCCTTCAGAGATCTCCCTCCCTGTGTAGTGAGCACAGCATTGCTTCCCTTGGAACGACTCCCACTTCCACTGCATGCCTTCTGACATTTTCATTTTTGACTTTGAAGGTTATAAAAAAAGCCTTTATAAAAACATCTTTCTTTTTTACTAATTTCCATCTGTATGGTGCCATGCATGTTTGAGGTTTCCAGGTGATGCTGATACACACAATGAGGATTTCAGTTCTTGATGTCTACAGGTTTGAGGAATTGCTGTGTGTTTTAATTTACCATGGTGGTAAAACGTTGAAATTAAATTGGCTATAATGGATAATTTTCTATTAACATGCTTACTTAATAACCCACAGAAAATGATCCTGTGCAGTTTCCCTCAGTTCTACGGAGCTTTACAGCCTTATCTGTAATTATTTTGGTTTTTTAGCCCTCTACCCTAATGTTTTGCATTGCTCTCACTGGTCTTGGTTGTTTCTAAATGCAGCAGGCAACTTTTCAACATATCAATTTAAAACGGTGATAATATATTAGCAGGGTGTTTCTAGGATTTAAGGACATTGGGAGCTTAGCCTGGACCTCTGGATGGTCCCCAGGACACATTTAAAAAAGCAAACAAACTCTATTTGCATGCTTTACTATGCACTCTGGCACCTTATTCAAATTCAAAGTACATAATCACTGAAAAATTCATGTGTACCTCAAAAAACTGGTGTTTACTACACCAGATTAATTATGAATTTTCATGTTAAAAATATCAGTGGTTAGTAATTAGTATTGAATAGAAACACTATGACTATCACTATCAATAAACATTTATTGTTGTCTTTCAAATTACCACTGCACGCAATAGGATAGCGCTACAACCAACCAGAGCAATGAAGAAGGTAGCAGAGCTAGTTGATAGATTAAACTTTTGACGTATCCGGTCGGCAAAAATCCGAACACATCTTCCTTTATTAAGAATGATTTCAGTGCCGTTCTTTGTTCTTTTCTCAAAGACTCCAAGTCTTCCAGAGACACGGCCAAAGCCGATTCGAAAGACCGCTGTTTGCCAGCAGCAGCAGCCATAAGCCCCTCCTCCACCGACTCTATACACGATGTGATTGGCCGGGCCAGAGTTTGGTTGTTTCAGATCGCAAGCCAATGGAGAGTTGCTAGACTGACCCTGTCTGCAAATTATATTTGCTGCCGCTAGGGTGCGCCTAGATTTCTAGGCTAGGAATGTAGTGCAAGTACTCTCCTTTCTACAATTTGAAGGTACTTGTACTTGAGTATTTCCATATTGTGTTACTTTATATTTCTACTCCACTACATCTCAATGGGGAAATATTGTACTGCATTTATTTCACAGCTTTAGTTATTTTGCAGATCAGGGTATTTTTACAAAATAAATCAACTAATAAATGATGATCTATTATTATTGATTAAACTACCCAACAGCATCCAGACATCACCAGGAACAACTACTGTCTGTCGCACGGCATGAGAGCTACGTCTGTTTTTATAAAGTCTGGATGAAACCAAAGACTGTATAGCAACATCAGAGATTTTTGTGTGCAGAATTACTCAAGTGTCTCTACAAAAAGGCAAAAAAGAAATGTCATTCAGGTCACCATATAGACTGGTACCAGAATATGTTGAATGTCCTTTTAATTCACTAACTTAAAAAAGATGGGTATAGTCTTAGGGGCCATCCTCACCGCCACACTTTTTGGTTTAAACTCACGTTTTGCATCGTTTTGGCCGATCGTCCAAACAAATTCTGTAAACGCACTGCCTAAAGATGCACTCTTTTGAAACCTGGTCCCAGGGTGAAAAAATTCGAAAACGGCGCCCTTGTGTCTTTGTTTGGATGGTGAAGCCGCACACTTGCGTATCAATGATGTCATTGCCACACCCCTAGACCTCTAGTCTTCAACCTCTTATCACGTGACAACATCTCATAACAACAACAATGGCGGACTACATGCTTGTGTTCCTGCTGGAGAAGATATTGAGGCTATTAGGGTTACTAGCAAGGGGGTAAGTTTCACTTCAGAACTTGAACCTCCTATTGCGCCATTTTGACACTACAAAGAGATCACCTCCCGTTAGCATTCCACTGACTAGCATACATTTTGGTGTCACTTTGACAGTAAATAACTTTAAATCTGAAGCGTTTAAAGACTCTATTTGTCCAATGTTTATTTCTAAAGAAACACGACAATGTATAAAAGGCTCCATTACCTTGTACCTCACGTTATGGCTCCGTAGCAGGCGTTTTTATAAAAATAGGCTAACGATTGTGTCATAACCACGCGACTTACTGTTGCACAGTAGAGGAATTACCGTATAGTACAGGAGAAGCTCACAGGCAGTTTGGACTTACATTAGCTGTTTAGGTTTAATTACTAATGTTAACTAGCATGTTAGTGATCAATAATTAGCCTGTGCCCATGTTATCTCCTTACATATACCTATGCTCTCCGTCTCTATAAGATTGGGAATGATTGATATTTCTCTTGGCACAGCTACCAGAAGACTTACAACTTTCAGACACGTTGCTCACGTCACATTTACGTTGTCTCTGTCAGTTGGAGGCTGCGCAGTAAAGCGATCACCGGAAAAGTGCTTCTAATAGCCTTCACTGGTCTCCGTCCAGATCAACGGGGTCTATTGGTCCATTTTATATATGTCAATGGTTACTAGAGCAAAATATACTGTGGGTCTATACTGCACGCAAGCTTTATGCGCATGCTCCGCCTCTTTGTCTCGGTTTTTTGGTGAATTTCTGTAGCAGAAACAGCGCCACCTATAGGCCTATAGGATCTGTTTGGACGCATATATTCTTGAAACGATGCCAGGGAAGACAGGGAAAAAAAAGATTGTTTTGGTATGTGTGGATGTGGCCTTAAGTTACTCAGGCACTTGCTAAATGATGCTTGTTGATCTAGCAGATTTGAACAAAGTTATGTTGATTGTGTTAACTAACTAATCTACTAATAATCTTCTTAACATTGTGAGAGGACCGGCTCCCATTCTGATAATTATTATTCAGATTGCAGAATTAATTTTGTTTTTGTACAGGTTTCGGTATCAAATATCTAGAATTATTTTACTTTCCTCTCAGAGGATGCATTGTGTCATTGCATTTGAATACATTTTAATAAATGGCTACTATTAATAATAATCAGGAACACCTCAAAAGAAAATACATATAATTTTTCATTCATCTACAGAAGGCATGTCCAAAGTCCAGCCCGGGGGCCAATCACGGCCCGCGGCCAGATTTCATATGGCCCGCAGCCTCGGTTTGTGAAGGACAAGAGCAAGAGTCATATGTTGTAAGCTTACATGTTAACAAACTTTGCATTACTCATAATAAGTCATGTTTAAAATGACCATGAGGTTAAAATATTTATCAACTTCAAGTTTTTTTTAGATTTGATCACGTGTTTACATTGCCATTTAAAAAAAAAAAGATAATTGTGACAATGAAAATAAAAATAGTTATAGATCAGTCCATTTGTATGTAACTGTATGTCAGAAGGGACCATTGGTCCCCGGGCATCTTCACATTTTCAAATCTGGACAGACACCCCTGATCTACAGTAATCTCTAGATTCTAAATTGTGTTTGTATGTTTTAAATCAAATGAATTGCAACATACCACAAATCACAGTTTTTCTACCAACTGACACCCAAGTTCATTCCTGCCTCCATCCCATTACTCATAGTTCACTTGTGATTAGACCAAAGCTCCCAGCATGCCTATGAGCACCTTGGGAACCCCTGGGAGGAGCTGGAGGAAGTTATGGACGTCTGTGCTGCTCTGAAATGCATTTGTCTGCTGACAGGTACCTGTACGTACCGACTAGTATGAACTCTGAGCCCAATTTGTGGAAAACATGCCCATGGCCTTCGAGCCTGATTCAGACCTTAAGTTAGGTTGAGTCATTATTTAAAACATGCGTCAGTCATCAGCATTGCTAAGCCTAGAGGTCTTTCCTGGCATGTGTGAGGTGATAATCATGTAAATTAAGGCACATCAGACTTCATTATAATACACTGACTTAAAAACACCAACAAAAAAAAAATAGCATTTTATGCCCAGCACCATCCATTTCTTATTGACCAAATGTAGTTTAATTAGCATTAAAACTGAAAAATTCATACTAAGAAAGCCCTTAAAAAAAACTGAAGAAGCGTTGGAAAGTGCTATGTTAAGTACCATATAAAGAGCTCATACAACATTGCTTTTCAATATGGAGGTCACTCTCTCTGTTTCTCATACACCTGCTAAGTTAAAAAGCCTCAGGATGTTGTTGTGGCTCATTTGCATTTACTAGCATCTTGAGTTCGAGCATGACCCGTTCTAAACCTTGGAGGAAATCTTGACCATGCAGCAAGAAGCAGTAAGTTAAAGACAGGGTCTGATATGATGGCTTCCTTCAGGACTGTATTTAAAATGGATAGTTAAAATAAATATCTGCAGTAATAAATGCTAATGTGATCTGCGGAATATAAGCTGCTAAGTCCTTAGACAACTTAGACAACTACAACTGTTTAATGTTTTTAGCCATGCTAGCAGAGTGGCTGTGTAAATGGCAATGTTGCTCGGTCGATGCAACACTTTTGTCTAAACAACTATTGGATGGATTGCCATGACATTTTGTACAGACATTTATGGTCCCCAGAGGGTAAATCGGATGAAATGTCAATTTGTTCAATACCTTCGACTCCTGATTTGTTTTTCCTTCTCTTTTTCATGCTGTTATTTTACTCTCAATGTTTTTCATGAAGTATTTTAAATTTCTAAATGCGCTACATTAATCAATTGCCTTGTCTAACATTTCAAGGGTGACTTGGGAGTACAATGCATATTTTTTGTACACCATCAGATGTACAAAAGGTATTCAAAAGCTCAAGACCTCACAAGGAGAAAAGCATTCCTAATTACTTCTGTAGAGTAGGGCTGGGTATTGTTCAAATATTTTTGATAGCAGTACCGATACCAATACTGTGACTTTGATACCAGTTCCTGACAGATACTTTTCTCGACACCAATTTTAATAAAAATCCATTTTAACAATAATAAATTACATTACACATTACAGCACAAATCGTTTTATTTATTTTTCAGCTCCTACAACCAGAGAGTGTGGAACGTAGAGCTTTTCCTGTGTGCCTCTATGACGTAACGTTAGCCAATCACCAGCATTATTAGATCTTGGTAGAAGAATGCTGCATACTTACTGGCTTACTGACGCTGATGAGATTTACTCCTTAGGTATTGAAATTTGGTATTGAATGACAAGGCATTTTTCAATACGCGATACTAAGGAGGCACTTTGGTCGGTGCCTAAAAAGTATTGAATTTGCTACCCAGCATTATGTAGAGTATTCATGAAAAGAACAAAGTCTACCATAAACCTGCATGCTCTGGCTAAGGGATGCAAAAGTCCAAGTAGTTTAACCTGGACCTCAATTGACGTGGATCTCATGCATTAGAACTGCAAGCAGTTTGAATTGGGTCCAATGTGATTAACACAAATTGAGTCTTACAAAGCGAACACGCTGGATTCAAATTAATATTGCAAACTTCCCTATTCCCCCCATGACCTAAAGACTGAGAGAGATGAAGACAAATTCAGTGAGGTGGAAAATTATCAAATGCAGTTGTCTGAGTGAGGGCAAGTCAAAGAGAAAGTGAGAGTATAACAGGGAGTAGAAAAGAGGGATAAAGTAAAAGGATGGGAATAGGGAAGAAATATAAGAGGGAACTATATGGGATTACATATAAGAGAAATGGGGAAGCTTACCTAAGGGTGACATCTCTGGTACCCCTGCCAAGTATGGTCCATCAAGAAACTTTGGCTCATTATCGTTGATGTCCTGGACCTTGACCACAAATTCAGACCTGGGCTCTACGGGTATATTGGTGACTCGGTCTACAGCTTGAGCTTGGAGGGTGTAGTAGGGCTGTGCCTCCCGATCAAGGCGCTTTGTGGCGTGGATGTCCCCTGTGTTCTCATCAATGGTGAAGATGGAGGTGGCGCCCTCGCCAGTTAACACATACTTCACCTTGCCATCTCCTTTGTCCACATCTGAGTGTAGCTGAAAGACAAAAGAACATCAGAATAAGGCGACCATATAAGAAAGTAAACCATCTATTGGAGAAAAAATGATTTCAATATTTTAGTGGTGATGATCGACATAAAGAATGACTTGAGGGCATTTATCTTAAAGGAATGTTCCGCATCTAAATACTGAATAACGATTACACACCTGAGGGTGATACTTCACATTTCCTATTCAGAGATAACAAGCTAAATTGATTGGACTGGGATTTAAACTAATTTCACTCATCTTATTTAATATATTGTAATAATATTTCAAGGTAAATACTACTAAAATATTTACATGCAAAAGTTGTATGAAATACTAATTTACACATTGTGAATTTCACTGCTGATATGCACACACAAGCAAACACACATCATGTTTATTGGACAAACATCCAAATAAAATCAAAAGATCAAAAACATGCGGCATTTATGCATGATTCATTATGTTACAAAATCCCCTCATTTTGCTACAAAATAATTAAGTGAAATGAAATGGGGCCACTTACTGCAATGCCATTGTGACTAGTTAACTAATGTAATGGTCATTATGAATGATCAAACTAGCCATTTTCCATTAAAACCTCCAGCAATAAGTAGCTCATCTCATGTTTAGAAAACTGACATACTTCAGTTCTTACAAAATACAAATACAATACTTTGTATTTCACTTATTTTCTGTCTATAAACCAAAAACAATAGATCATACTTTTTTCCAAAATAACACCTCAGGAAATATTCATGATCTACATTTTGCCAAAGCATAATGCAAAGCGCAAAACATTTTATGCTAAAAAATACTTTTGCATGAGAGGAGACCCTATATTGGCCCTCATTGGCATCTTTGCTTTTACACCAATGTCAGGTGTAGATTTATTTATTTTTGGCCACAAGTAGTCCAATATTCAAACAGCCTTTTGAATATCAGTGAATGAATGCTCTGTTAAGTGAATGCTGGACTCAAAATCTTTCCATTTTGTGCTTCTTTTCATTCATGTTCTACCCTTTTGGAATAAAAGGAGCACAGATGGTTTGGTGGATGTGAATGTTCTCTGTGCAATTTCTCAATGGCATCTGTTTCAAATGACTTCTGGATATTAAAGCTGAAATATTTTCAACAGTTCCCTTTCATTGCCATTGAGAACCACCTACTGTACTACTATTAGCAAAACTGATTATATTTTTTTTCTCCCTCTGAGAATCAATAGCAAGAGCTATTAGCCACATAAAACAACATTGTCTTAAAGGTGCCCTGCCACACAAAAACGTTTTTACTTGTATTTTTTGAAATATTTTAGGTTGATATGTGTTTGTGTTATGTTGTGAATGTGAAAATGAACTGCTACCTCCTCTGTCAGCTCTAGCCACTGAAAAGAAATAAGCGGATAAATCAGGCCAATTACAAAAGCTGGTCAGTATGACGTGGTGTTGCCTGAGCTCATTACTATTCATGAGCTCACCTAGTTGCGCTGGGTAAAGGATGCTGATAGCCAGGCTCTCATTGGCTAGCTGTTAGCCAATCAGAGTCAAGCAGTTTAGCTCGTTGAATATTAATAAGAACTGGCACAAATCAAGTCTTCCTGTAGGCTTTCTATACCACGCTAGAATGGCTTGAAACAAGGTAACCAAGGCATTTTTTACACAAAAGTTTTTACAGAGTCCATGGTAGAACTTCAGACATTACCACAAAGTAATGAAATACGTTTGGCAGGGCACCTTTAAACAAGTGGCACACCAAATAATGGTCAATTTCACATTTTCAAATCAAATCGATTCAACTCAAAACATGTGGGTAACCACTATGAAAAATGAGTTCTGTTTCTTGGAGTAGCTAGAATATTAATAGGAGTTATTATATAGTACTCTAAAAACAGACAGGCAAGATCCTTTTTTATCATTGAACGTGTGCAGTCACTACAACAACCTTCTTTGTATGGCAGAGTTTTAATCTCAGGAGAACAAGTCATGAGTACAAAGATGACCTTAAGACCCCTCCTCAAAGTACAACTCCAACAAAAATAAACCTTGAACAACTCTAAAGAAAGAACACTTGAAGCTTTTCGGAGCATTAAAATTACCATGACAAGTAACCAGCCTTGAATAATCCTGTTTGAAGTCAGAGCTGTCTGATGGCCATCAACCCCTTCAATGTTCTGAACAACAGAGGGATCACAGAAACTGCCATATATGTCACGGGAAGGCCATTGTTGGTGTGTAACGATGGACAGATGGACCATTTTCAACTGTCAGCATTTAGCAGAGTGCATATTTCTGTCTTTACCCCATCACCTACAACATGACAAAACACCTCAATTAACAGCAAAGGATGTAGAGCAAGCTTTAGTGGATTTTTTCAGGGAATGTTTTTCTTGATTTGGTGTTAAAAGTGTACGGAATAAAGCGTCAATTGAAGCTGTAATATCTACACTTCAATAACACAGCTTTTCACCTTGGTTCAGATTTCTCCATTTCAAACTCCAATGAGCACTTTAGTTTCCAATGAAGAGATGATCAACGCTTCCAGGAGCCGGACTAAAACCACATTGCTCCTCATGTATATGAGGTTCGCCATTCAGTTGAAGTCCTTGTCAGACTGGTCTGTTTCCTCAAGGAGCCTGAAGCGTGTTCCTGAACTCAAATTGACACAAAACAGGCGTGCTACCAATGGCAGCCAGAAAACAGCCAGAGGTTTTTGTATTTCAAGGTGAATTTCCTCCGCTGTCGTGCTTTTGGGATAAGGGTAAGGAATAGAACGCGTGCGTCATCATTTGTGTTCCGGAGATCTTCGCTGTATTCCTACCACTGAATGATCCACAGTTGCGTTCAGCAGCTAACTGGTGCAGATGAAAACCATCAAGGTAAAAGCCTGCCCTGACGCCTAGTCGTCTGATGGTTTGTCACATCTCTTTGATGCTACGTGATTTTTAATATCCTTAGCACACCTCAATAGCTCAGGAGCACACAAAAAAGTACAGCTACTGTATTACTCTGTGCAGAAATAGTGAGATTATAATTGAGCAATTCAATTATGTTTTATCATTTTTATTTTTTACTGTCGACAAAAGAAACAAATGAATAAGTATGTGCACACAGTGTACAATGTTTTTCAATTAAGTACTGGCTTCTCTTGTTTTTTTGTGTAGCCTATTATACAAGATTTCTTTTTATAATACAATGTACTCACACACGATTGTTGTTGCAACTCTTCCTTCAATTTATCTGTAAATGTCAACATCTCATTATTGGATAAATAACAATGGTATTTCAGGTTCCATGCCAGCGCTGCAGGGGTGGAGAATGATTAGGTCAATATCATATTGGCGGCACTGAAGGAGTACATGGTGAACAGCGGATACGACACCAAAGGTCTTATATTATATTAATGAAATCCATCAGCCCGCTGATGGATGCTGCGTTAGGGGTATGATGATTGCATTGGTCGTGTCCTCAAGCCTCAGCATACATATGTCACCTCTCTTATAGAGCTCAGCGTGTTTATTCACCATCTCCTGCTGTCAGAAGCAAACTTGAGGTAAACTGTCAGTCGTGGAGAGAGTCAACATTTAATTTTGAGGAAGCCATCCGTGGCCGTTTGTTTCTGGTAAATGCCATGGACAAGAAGGACAAAGCTGACAGGCCACAAAGCATGCAAGCCGGGTCAAGGGTCAAGCAAACTATTTGGTCTTTTCAGTGGACTGTTTGCTCCATTTCCCATTCTCTGCCTGGCAGTGGGACACAGTGCAGCAACTGTCGCCACATATTCCATTTCTAAATCTCATCAACACTGAGGGCTAAATAAAATATGTATAGCTTTGCAGGGCTTATTATAAGCATACCCTGGTCAAATACTTTTCTCTCTCATTAATTTAACCCATTTTAAAAGCTCCACTGCTCATTTTCAGATGGTATTTGAAGTTTCAACTCTCTCTTTTACTGAGCACCATAGTTGCTTCACTTGCAAAAATGTAAAGACTCCTCTGTAATTCTTTTCTTTGCTTCCCTTGAGGTGAGTGCAACACAGCATGCAGCACGGCGGTGTAGCTCAAAGGCACTCCCAGGGATTGCGAGGGAGGGGTGGGATCTGAACACGAACCCTTCTGAAATCATTGCTGACACTTATCATCACTTTGTATGCAGGCAGTTCTCCAGGGACCAGCCTGTTAGCTTTGTGTTTGCTTGTTTACCGTGTAGCGAGAGAGAAGGGTAAAAAGCATAAAAGAACCCATAACAACCCACTGATACATGCCTGTCCTATCAATAGCACTGCTGCACAATGTGTTCAAATTGTTCTTGCATTTGAATTTTTATTTTTGCCATTCTATGCTACATGACAAGTCATGTTGGGAAGTGTGTAATTCTATTTTGTTCCTCTTTACGCCCAATTGGCTTGGCTCTGTGCAGAGCTGCGGGTAGAAAAATATAAATAAAACTAAAAATGCTCAAACCCCAAGATGTATGTTTAAATGCTTTGTATTTGCACCTCCCTTGAGAAAGAACAAATTCTCCTATTCAGTGGACTGTGCTCAATCCAAGATGGATACAAAAGTCCAAACCTACAGGCAACCTGTGAGCAATACTGGATTCGGTACACCAAAACAGCCTCTGCCGCTGCTCAAGAGCCCTTAATCAACAATCGCCCTCAAGATATTTCACAGAGCAGCTGAACGTCGGGGCTTAAAGGGGTCTCTACGAGCAACGTCTGTATTACAAACCCCAAAATAAACTGTGAAACATGGATGACTGCACTCTGACATTGTTTCCTGATGTTGCACAAGAAACCTACACATATGCCTTCCCACAGTGTAAATCATATATCATGTACTATATAATTATAGTTATTATATCCAACAGAAATCGTGAATTTGCCAGCGAATAAAGGTTATTACAGAACACAGCAGGGAGTTCAGACTCATACAATAGAACATATATAAAGCACACATAAAGAAAGACAGCAGACGGATGTAAGAAGGGTCATTCTGCTACAAAAGAAGAGCTGAAAATGTAGATGGGGGCTTTGGTGCAGCTGTCACTGACATGCTTGGCTTTTCATATATTCACTCGGACATGTGCTAGTGAGTAGCCATGGTGCTGTGCTCTCTGAGAGTCTCAGCCACTCAGCCTCGCCTTTTCCTTTCAAGTTGAGATTTGGGGAATAAGCGCTCACCATGGAGAAACTGTTTGCTATCACACATGGGTGTACAGATGCATGGGATCTGTACACATAGGCTTATAGTTATAATGTAATGATTCTTTATGTTTCACTTATTAGTCTTTTCTCCATTACCTTTTATGTTCTTCGTGTTCTATATTTGTATGTTTTTAATTTAAACCTTAATGCTTTTGACAGTGTGTGTGTGTGTGTGTGTGTGTGTGTGTGTGCGTGCCTGCGTGCGTGTTGTCTGATTTCATTGGATTGCAAAGCACTTTGACACTTTGTTTTGAACGATTTGCATTATTGTTATATTTAATTTCCTTATCACTAAACAAACATGATTACATGTACAGTACTTGTTTTGGATTATACCTATTCACAATTTGTGAGGCAATTTAGGAGACTTACTGAAATACAGATATCTCTCAAACTAAAAGAAAAAGAAAAAAGTATTGTACGTATTTTTTTTTTTTTTGAGCAGCCGTATTGCTTTCTGACTCATTTGAAGTCTATTTTCCCAGAATACCTACAGCATAAGTTATTTCCTTTGCCAGATAAAAACCTTCTAAAACACAAAGCTATTGGATGCAGGGGGAGGCATTTTTCTTTTTAGCTTAACTTTCCTACATATCTGATGTTTACATGTCATTTTAGTTGTGGCAGTCTGCCATGCTAAGAATTACACTTAAAGATGTGTTGAATAATCATCAATATTTTTTGTAATTTATTGAACAAAATCAAATAAGGAGAAATTCTATTTTCTGTCTTGAATAAGCTGCTTCTAAATGAATGAAAAAGGCTTTAATAGACTGCTAAATCTACACAAACAGATGTGTTTGATGGCTTGACAGCAGGTACAAAGCAGGCGCAGACAGCTTTTTTTTTTAGAGGATAAATATGAAAATGCAGAGAGGCAGTTTTCGGCGCGGATAAGGCAGGGTTCACTGCTCTCTCTCTCAGACATGGTGACTGTTCACATACGAGGATCGGCTTTCAATCAAAGTCAGAAATGATTTTCTGAATTCTGACTGCCATTTATACACTTTGTCTCCATCCAGCAGCGGCAGCTCATATCTGCACCTGCTGGCTGAGTCATAACACCAGAAAGATTATGGCTCTGTTTCCATGTTGGAAGAATACATTTGGGTTTTCATAGAAATGGGATTGAACAATTTTAGTCAAGATCTCAAAGGCAAAACAATGGTATATACACCCATTTTCAATCCAAGTTCTGATCCGAGTATTTATTGAATTAGTTTCTGTCAGTATTTTCACATTAAATCACATAAATGTGGATGTCAGTTGTATTCATTTGTAGCTTGTGGTGCACAGGTGGCTCTGTTCGACAAACCAAAACAATCAAGTCTGACAAGAAACAATGGAGCAGGCTGTGTTGGTGAAAATAATAGTGTATCTGCAACTCCAAACTTTAAATAAAGATATCTCTAATGACATGACAATGATTTGGTTAAAATCTATTAGAATATATCTTGAATTGTTCTTCTTACCAGCCAGAAAACATGTGCAAATATCTTAAGATATAAATCTAAAAAATGGTCAGATTGTAATTATAAATTAGATGTCCAATATGTTCTCAGAGATGGTAAAGTGAAGTGAAGGTTAAACTTAACAGAGAAAGAAAGCAGATTTGCTACAGCATTAAGGTCTGAAGATTGGACCATGAAAGATGCTTGAGCTGATTATTTAGCTGTTATTTTTATCTGAAAAAGGCAGTTCTCATCCTCTCAAATATGGAGATTTCCTCCTTTTTTATATAAAAATAAACTGAATATTTTTGGGGTTTCGATTAACAAAACAAGGCATTTAAAGACATCACCTTGGACTTTGAGAAACTGGGATTGACATTTTTCTCTATTTTCTTACATTTTATAGACCAAACGATTAATCGAATCAAATTAATTGCAAATTAATCGATTATGAAACTAATGGTTACTTGCAGCCCTACGCATGCTACATATACAGACACATAAAACACAGTTTTACAGCAAGACATGCAGCATCTATCTCATCTAAGCTGCTTACGTGTTGCCCAAAATGAGCTTTCAAATATATTTCAAATGTGACTAAAATATAGTTTAATTTAATTTAGCGCAATACAACAGTGTTTGGAATAGCCCTTGACATACTGTCCACGTTAATTAAAGACATGCAGGAGTGCTTCCCAGGCCCGTCAATCTGGTGCCCCGTTGGCTTTTGTGGTGTGCCAGCCTTGCCCCTGTGCCGATTTGTCATCCAATGACAATGAAAGTAATCAAGCTAGCAATCAGGGCAAGCTTTCACTTATTTGTGTGTGTGTGTGTGTGTGTGTGTGTGTGTGTGTGTGTGCCCTCATCACAGAGATGCACATAAATGGAAGACAGGAATAGGCATCCCTTTCAAAGTATTATGGGAGAGGGAATCAAAGCTCTGTTGTCGCCAAAAGGCTCCTTAGATGCTATCGCTGTAACTGACTATTGAAGGACGAATCAAAATGAAAATGTGAACAGTAAAGAGGAAACTGTATTTCCAATCATGCAGAAAACAACAGAAACCTTCCGGATGCAAACATAATTATTCAACATAAGGTTAAAGTTTGTATCAATGTGAATGAAGCACCTATTTACTACATTATGCTGAAAAAAGCATACTGCATTTAGATTAAAAAATAAATAAATTTAGTAATTCTTCCATGAGCCTCTCAACATAAACTAACTAACTCTCAACTAAATATGGATGTATTGAACATTTTTTCAGAATAACCTGGACTATTTGAAAATAAATATGTATTTGATGTGAATAGTTGAATTCAGGATTTGTGATTGATTATATATACATGTAGAATTTAGGTTTGCCTAGAAAACATTGTTGCAAAATGCCTTTTATCAGAATTTTTAAGTTGTCAAACAGTAATCTAACTAGCAATCAATACATAAAATAGGCTGAACTCTATAAAACAACAAAGATTTACTCAAAGTTACTTTTACTCAGGTTTAGTAAAAGGGGACACAACCAAACTCTGATACTCACACATTGATTGTTTTCCAATGGAAACAAACAAGGAGGAGTTACAAGCAAGCCTGATATAGCTCATTAAGCCTATGAGGACCAGGGTTATTAATTGACAGTGAGATGGGCCAATCGACCAAATTTAAATAGTGGAGAGGATGTCTGTCTGCTGGGACTGAGAATTCAATCTCAGAGTTTATGTTTGCAAAGTATGCTCCACTAAAACAGTAGAGGTTTGGTGACATTGCTACGGGCTTATACATCGCACAATTGCAAAACTACATGCAAAAGTGACAAAAAAAGAGCTGCTAGGGACGAGTGCAGGGCATACATACAGTATTGGAGGCCACAGTGGGCTATAAATATCACTTGACATACTGTTCTGAACCTCTGGTCCCAGGCTCACAGTTTCAGGCTCAAATGCTGGCTCATCCAGTGTTAACAGCCCAGTGAATCCACCGAAAAACTGCCTTCTACAAAATCCCTATTGACTATACCCCTAGGTAATGGTTTATGGATATTTGTTTATTAATATATCACAATTTGACACATTATAGTTTGTATATCAATGGTATGATTTCCTCCTGAAATGTACCTATCTTTAACTTTGAAAAACTTAAAGAGTCAATATTATATTTCTTCTCAGCGTCATAACTGTACTTTTGGGGTCTACTAGAATAAGTTTATATGCTTTTATACATGTGAACATATTATGTTTCTCGTACTGCCCATTGCTGCAGTGCAGTGCCTCCACCTGAAACGCTCTGTCCGAGCTCTTGGCCCGCCTTCCTGAAAAGCCCACTGGTCACTTGGTCCGCTCTGTTGTGATTGGATAACCAAATTCAAACAAGCCACTGGGCGGTCTGTGCTTGCTCAGGCAACACCTATGGGCAGCACATATGAAAAACTGGGCTGGCTTTCTCAATCAATGACATCATTATTGAGGAATTTCAAAGAGGAATGTGGGCGAGGCGTTTTTAGACAATTGGGAAAAAGTCTGTGGGAGAGAAAGCTCCATTTAGAATGAAATGTGTTGTTTTTTTTTTTTACTTTATACATCTAATACATACACAACAAACTATACAGTATAACACACTAAAATATGGGGAAGAAAACACAATAGGGCCCCCTTAACTGCTTTCAAATGTGCTATGATTAAACATGTAATTTAGTGTTTTAGTAGCATTTGAATTTAATGTAAAAAAAAAAAAATGTACTTGGACCAAAGTGCAGCAAGCCAAGACTCAATTAAAACACTGTATTTGTGATATGTTCATGTAAAATGTAGTGAGGTTGCAATAAAAAAGACAGGTGCAATAAAGAATGATAATTAAGTTAGAGTTAAAACAAGAATATAAAGGATATAACATTATAAGTATACTGTATGTAATATAAGGAAATCATATACTGAAGTATAGTGTGTACTCAAGTGTATATTGGTACAGTACACTTACATTTCTATATGCAATAAAATTACTTTTTCTCATTTTGAATCTTAATGGGCTTCTAAGAACTAAAAGGGAACTCGGAGTGGGATTTGGATCCTCTCCATGAATGAGTTTTTCCTTGGGCCATGCTACAACCTTCCACCAAGTTTCATGAAAATCTGGCCAGTAGATTTTCCATAATGCTGCTGACAAACCCAACCGAATACATAACCTCCTTGGTGGTGGTAATGAAACAGGACACTACCTTTAACATCCTACTGTTAAAATTAGATGACAATCTAAATGGGTATCTATACAGTATCTCTATTATATGGAGGCTATAAAAATGTCTTCTAGAGTCTGTTAAATAAGGTGAAAGTAAGAGAGAAACTAAAGATGCAGATTTCAGCTACTTTGGGGGCTACCACTCTCAGATGAAGCCTAATATCCTTGTTCATACAGAATTTGTTGTTCTCATAAAAATAATACATAATTCTATTGAGAGATGTTACAAAAATACAAAAACAAAGCAAAATTTCAGTTTGTGCATGTGTCTCTTTTTGTCAGCCTACATTATATTCTAACCAGATTGTGACGGCTTACTTTATACTCAACTCACTCTTCTCCCCTTCATTGTGCATGGCTCTGAATTGATTCTTTTCTGAGTTCTATTAAGCTTAAGTGTCCTTTTAAAAAATGCTGCACTTGTCTCATTTTTCTGCAGAGCAAACTTTATGTAGGCTAAATGTATTTAAGGTTTATACAAGAAGATCAAATACTTGCTAGAAAGACAGAAATAATATAGAAGAACATGACCATTCATAAATAAATAAAACACCCTCGCTCCAGGTCAAAAATGAAATGCTTTATTCATGAGGCTAATAGTGCTTTGAGTGTAGGTGTTTCATGATTAAGATTTTTTTTAGATTAGAAATATGAGTGAGTACAGTAAGGGTAGCCTCTCTTTTGGCACTCTAGAGAAAACATGTTGTGCAGAAAATAGGACAAAGTGAGTTTCAAAAGATGTTCAGCAGTCAAAGAATCAACACAGCTCCAAAGTAATACAAACTGTATGTTCATATTGTGTCAGCTGTGTAAGGTAAAACCTTGACTTTAGTCTGCTCACAATAACAGCAGTCCACTTTGTGTGGTCACGTCTATGAAGTTATGTTCTACAACTTTGCAAAGAGCTCCATTCTGCCAACAAAAATGACAGGCCTTTCCAAAGTGGCCGCTTCCATCTGTCTTGCAGCCGCTCTACATTGGCTGTCATATGAAAAAGGCTCTGGCAGTTTTTTAGAACGACTTAAAACTGGCCAAAATGAGGAGGGTATTTCCACTGTACCGTATAGTGGAATTCACTCTACTTTTTGTGTAAAGCTGACCTTAAAGCAACTCCAGTTATGAGGGCCTTGTTATATATTTTTCAGATATCTATGTGTCAATTTGATGATGTGCTGAAAAAATAATCCTTATCTTCAAAGGAAACAAATGACACAGACAAAAGGTTATTCATACAAAAGAGAAATTATAAAAATAAAATAATATACGGTATCCTCACCATCATTTAAATGCCTCTACTTCCCATGTTTCCTTTGGTGATTGTGACAGTTTTCATGTCATTTGATATATTTTTTGAATGCTTGGGGAAGCATAATTGCCTGTTTGTTTACTCTTGTTTTTACACACACTCTCCACAGCAAACACATTTCAATTGTGTTTGACACACATTATTTTGATTAAAAACATGTTCAGTGAAGAGTACTCCTCGCTCCCACCACTCAGAGGTGACGGCCTGATGACAGTAACATCAATAAGCTTATTTTAGGCACTATTCACCCACATGGATAAGGATGACAGACAAGGACAATGAACAATCCAAATATTAGAGATGTGGATCAGGTAAATGATAACTGCCTTATTATTACCCATAAATCACACAATTTTAAAATTTGTAGACTGATATTACTTTACCATGTGTTACTCCAACAGACAAAAACCTGGTTCTTAGGGTTTAAGACAATGGTTAGGACACTTTCTGTCAACTGTCTAAAAAAGTGAATGCAGCTTTATTAAAGATAATTTTTATGGGCTTTTCCGCCTTTAATGATAGGACAGAAAGACATGAAAGGGGAGAGAGACGGGGAAGACATGCAGAAAAAGGTCACAGGTCGGACTCAAACCCTGGACCTTCTGCATCAAGGAATAAACCTCCACATATGTGTGCTTGCTCAACCAACTGAGCTAACCGGGCACATAAAGCTGCCCTTTGTAACTGGAGTGAAACAGCGATGGGATGGGGACAGGCTCAACGTTTGGATGAGCGGGACGTGAAATGAAAGGGCAGGCCTCCTCAGTGTTGGGAATAAATACTGTAGTCACCAGTGGGAAATGCGCCATTTGTTTAATGTGCCATTTCCGAAGTGGAACCCTTGTAATAGTACAGACATGGCAACCTCACCGTGTATGCCACCCCTCTGGAATTCGATCAGAGCTAAAACTGTTTACCAATGTTTAGAGTTTGACATTTATTGAAAGTGGCCTTTAGTAAAAGTCATAGTGAAAGCGTGAAGAGGTTTTCTGATGAGCCTGTGAAGCTTCTCCATCTTCTGAGCCAATAAGACAGAAACTGGCTTGTTAATGGAGCAATATATCAGTCAGTCCCATCAGCTGAGGAACAGGTACCCTCAGAGGGCTCAACTTTCAAACACTTATTTACTTAGACATATGCAAATTATTAGTGCAGCAAATTTATTATTAACTATATTTGAATTAAGGCTTGAAAAGTAAGGTTTGGGAATGCACCAAGAAACAAGAACACAAATGTTTGTGGAAGATAAAAAATACATTAAAGTGTTTATGTGCATCTGCATGTGCCTTTGTGTGCTGTCGGCCATGCTAGTGGCATGAGTATACAGTAGGGGAGGTTGTTGGTCAGTTGGGGTGGTCCAGACTGGGATAGGCATTGATTGCCTCTACATTTTGTACAGACATTCATGGTCCCCAGAGGAAGAATCCTACTGACTTTGGTGATCTCTTAACTTTACCTCACCATGAGGTTATAATTTTTCATTATTTATTGAAATCACTACAACTATTGGATGGATTGCTGTGAGATTTGGTACAGACATTCATGTTCCCGTTAGCCTGGGAAATCCCTGACGAACTTCCGGGAAATTTGAGATTTGCTCTGCAGGTCAGTCAGGCCAAGAGCCCATTCAAGCCCATTTCCAATTTTAGCTGCTACATCACCCGGATCGTTGGTCTGATTGGTTGAAGGACTATCCTATTGCGTCCAGAGGCATTTGAGCGGCGTCCATTGGTGATGCCCCTTTGGAAATGAGCTGTGAATGAACCTTCCCCAGACCCACTCTCAGTTACAACTGAGAAGGGTCTGGTGTCAACCAGACTATGTTCCCGTCAGAATTAATTGTAATAACTTTGAACTCCGAACCTGAAAATTTGGCCACTACATTTGGAGGAAACACTGAGCAGTGCAGACACCCTGGACATTCAAGCAGTATGTATGTTTCCTTTGTGGATAAATGTGGTATTATGGGCTACTGTGTTCCATCTATTGCTCACATGACATTTGGGAATCTCGCTGTCAAGAACAAGTCAATTTTGATTTTGTCTGCCGCTTGTGGGAAACCAATGTGTTGTTTCCGTCGCCGTGTCGCTGCCTTAAGTACCCCAGGCAGTACAAGAGCGAGCATGACATCTCTGCTGTATGTGCCACCATCTGCTCAAAAGAACCAGAGGCCAATGAAGAGTCAGCAAAATGACTGCTTGTGGTACATGATTTGTACCTACTTTTCACTTCATCATATTGTTTTTTCATAAAGTGACCACACAATTGTTCAAATATGGGTTTCTACATCTCTCCTTCATCTTTAGTTTAGATGTCCATTTACAGTAAAAGTAAACGTTCAACTATCTGAATGGATTTTCTTCATCAAAGTGAAATACAAGACATTTATTTTTAAATCTAACATCTCTTTTAAGGACAAGAGCTGTCTTTGCGTTTGTGGAAAAAACAAGTACAAGAACAAGTATAGGTCATGCTTTATTCAGCATGACATATATACATATATATATATATATATATATATATATATATATATATATATATATATATATATATATATATATATATATATATATATATATATATATATATATATATATATATATATATATATATATACACATATATATATATATATATATATATATATATATATATATATATATATATATATATATATATATATATATATATATATATATATATATATATATATACATATATATATATATATATATATATACACATATATATATACATATATATATATATATATATATACATATATATACATATACATACATATATATACACATATATATATACACACATATATATACACATATATATATATACATATATATATATATATATATATATATATATATATATATATATATATATATATATATATATATATATATATATATATATATATACATATATACATATATATATACACATATACACATATATATACATATACACATATATATATATATATACATATACACATATATATATAAACATTTATATATATATATACACACATATATATATACACATATATATATACATATATATATACATATACATATATATATATACACATACAGTATATATATATATATATATATATATATATACACAGAGTAAGAGCAAGAGTTTAAGTGTTTTGAGACCAAACTCTTGTGGGTGTATTCTGGTATATTGATTTTATTTTTGCCTGTATGAAACTCTCTTGACATTTATGTTTTCAATCTTTAAAAAAAAAAAAAAAAACGGGATCTGTGAATTAAATCTATGGTAGACTTTTTAAAATGTCTGCATTAACTCATGTCACTATTAAAATCCATGGAGGTTGTAGGTAGAGAATGTCTAGCTCATGACACATGTGATTAAATTCACAACTTAAATTCACACTTTGAAACTTGTATGGGAGGATAGAGAACACTTTCAATTTACATGTAATAAAACCAACATATCTCAACATTCGTGTCTCAGGACAGTACAATTCTGTTACACCACACATGTATTAATCACCTGTACATATCTGCATTTGGCCTTTGTACTCAATGTTTCAAATCAATATGTAAATGCTCCAAGAGCTCCTGGCAAGCACACAGCTTTATGGGATGTACTTTAATTGATGGGATGCCATGTAAAGTAGAACGGATCATCGACAGGAAAATAAAACAGACGTAAATGACCCCACAAAGCATTTACCCATCTGCATTACAGTCCACAGCTAATTATAATGAAAGCATATACTGTAGTTCACAGTCAACATCAGCTGATGCATGTCCACACTTTACTATATCAGTGTGTTGATGCCAGACTCTTAAATAACTACAGCACTACCTCACGCTGTGATATCTTTTCCCAAGATGTAACACTGTTAGATGTGTGAAAAAAAAACTGAAAAATCAAGTCCATCTTTTCCACAGTTTCCGACAGGGGAGGTGTTGCAGACACTTAAAGTTTAAAATGTATAAGCTAAAAGACAATGTAGACAATGCTAGTTTTGTTCTAACATTTCTAACATTCAGTTTGTTTGCTGTAGGCCTTTGTGTGCATATAATTAGATTTCTGAGAATTCTATGACAAAAAAAAAAAAACGTCTCAGGGACAGTAACTCTAACAGTATAACTCTATTTGTCTTAAGAAAGATTTGAGGATTTAAATATTTTAGACTTTTGGATTTTCATAATTTCTTTTGCAGGACTAATGTAACATGGAGCAATGAGCAGTTGACCGCTAACTAAATCCAGTGCAGCAAATACACACTCAGCTATCAGACGTCTGAGGACTGCAGCTATGTTACTTGAGCTTCTTCACTTGATTATCACCTAATGCTTCCTGGACCAACACATTTGAGTTACAGAAGAAAAAAAAAACATATTTACCTTGTAACAACTTTTCATTTCCCTTCCATTCATACCCAATACATAACATACAATAATACAAATCCTGAGCCCTGTGATTCAAGCCTTCCTTTAATTCTTTGGGGAAATAATTAAAAAGTCCACCTGGATTATACAATGTGACCAAAGACGCTAAAAACAGTAAAACACGAGGATAACGCCACACTTCCCACAGTGCCGCTCCGATCCAAAGGGATTATAAACAAGCAGTACTACTTCAAACAATAAAATACCTTATTAAACCCCAACATGAGAGGGCCTTTGGGAAGGAAGACTTTTGATGTGTACACAATCCCTCCAGTAGTGAATATATTTAGTCTTGCACCAAGAGCAAATCACTCTCCTGACTCCATTCTTCATTGTGAGAGATATCAGGAGCCAAATTCAATAACAACTTTAGATCGTAGCCCAATCCATCTCTGAATCATCACATAGTCTTTGCATAGCCTTAGCCCCTCGGCATAATTTAACACTGTCAGACGATGAACTCATCTCCTCCATAGAAAATGATTGGGCTTGGTTCCAAGAACAGGATATCTTCACAGAAAACCCTCAAACTTCTCTGGAGGAACAAAATGGACTAAAATGTGGTCTAAATGGAGGGGAAATAATTTGTCTTGCACCTTTAGTTCACATTGTATATAGGCCCTAACCAATCGTCAGCTTAAGGCCAAGGTCCTTTTGGCTGGAAGTAGTAGTAAGTAGTAGTAGTAAGTTTTATACAGAAATTTTTATAAAAGTAGTACTTTTACAGACATTTGTATGGTAGAAAGACTTTGAATAGGAAGAAAGTTAAATAAGAAGAAAGGGATCACAGACAAGTTTTGTGGCAAGTTAAGAGCATGTCATATTAAAAAGGAAAAATTATCTTTTTATGGGCATTAAAATAACTAGTCGAGTCCAGTGTGAGCAAGAAAAACTACTACACAACATTTTCTGCACCAGCTAAGATCCACTTATCCCTGAAATTGAATTAAAGCTTTTGGGTAAGAGAATGAAAAGAAACCGAATTGATTCAGCCACCAGCTCTTTCCAATACAGTTATTGTGGTTCTGAATTTCATCAATCAGCCGCGGGGCTTCGAAAGCCTGATCCAGACTGGATCAAATTTACAAAATCCGTCATGTGGAGTCAATAATGAGGGAGGTTAGTTTTGTTCAGTGAAGCACCCAAAATCTGAATGGAGCAATTGTGCTTTTACAGCCACGCCTGTATCTCAGATGAAGAGACAGAACGGCAAAGGTCACTTCTTGCATTCAGATTATTTCCTAGATCATTTGCTTGTTGAGCTCAGGCTTTGAAAAGAAATACCTTTGAACAAAGTGACACAACCTAGTTTCCCTCGCTTCACTTTCACGGTCGGAGTCTGTCAGTCCACCACTTTGGTTCAGACCAGTGCTTGAAGTGGAAAAAAAAGGTGCCGGTACTCTCATACATTGGCAAATCATTATGACATTTGAGATTTCTACAGTGAAAAACAAACCTTGGAGATATTGCTGGTTAACAACAATATATTCTTATTTATTAACAACATAAATGTATGCATTTGTATTGTGTGTGTCAGTCAGTCAGTCAGTCAGTCAGTCATTCTCTTGACAGCTTTAGTCCCCTATCTGTCTGGCCGGCAAGTGACGCAAGTGATGCTGCTACATGTTTTGCAGCCCAGTTTATCTTTAAAAATGAGCCAGCTGTTCGTGGAGCAAAAATACATAATTTGTTCCCTTGACCAACAGTCAGGCCATCCATGTGTTTCATTACTCACGTAATTGTTGACGTCGGTGTCACTGACTAAGGTAACGTTAAGGTTGGTAGCTGCAGACTCCTCATTAACGCCTCAGCTCACTTGGAACCTCGACAGAGGTGATACTAAAAAAAGTACATGTTGGCAGGTACCAGGGACTTTTTTTACATAATGGAAAACCCAAAAAGGTGAGTAGAGTCGAGGCGAGTCGAGCAGGTACCATGTAATGGAAAAACGCTATTAGAGACTGGACGTACATGCAAATAACTTTAGTGTTGTGGAGAGAACCATCATCCATTTCTGGTCAAGGAGCTTTGTTTCTGTTAGACATCCCCTCATCATGGGTGTATTATAAGACCTGTAAGACCCACTCCCGTTCCGCGTCTCTGCTGCACCGCCCCCCCCCCCAATCTAGCGATAAAGTCGCCAAGTTGGCAACACTGTCCACAACATTACTGCTGCCACTTCCTGATTTACCTTACTACTGAGCGAAATCACAGAACACGTGGGCGTTAAAAGCACGTTAAAATTGTATATATATATATATATATATATACACACACATACATATCTATAAATATTAGGGCTGCCAAAATTAACACGTTAATAACGATTTTTATATATCTCTGCCCAGATGAAATTTTTTTTTCCCAGTACCACATGATTAATAGTGGAGGCCCATTATTTAGCCAAAATAAAAGCTTGAATTAAAAATTTTATATTCTGTGATGCAATTAGTGACTATGTGCAATTAAATAAGAAAAAAAAAAATAATAAATTAAACACAATGATTCACACACACAAAACAAAGATAAAAATCGTAATTAATGCAACCAAGTGCACTATTTCTTCTTTACCCGTGGCCATTCAAAACAGAAAAACAAAGTGTGCATTATCTCTGTGTTCTCCTGCTGCCAAGTGTATTTTTTTTTCACAATGAACCGGTGACAGCTTCTTGGGCTGCTACCAACGTGGTCTGCAAATGATAAAATACACCTCCAAGAGCAAAAGCTACAGAGGCACCATTGTGAATCACCAACATTAGTCCGATGACTGGCTCATACAATACCCTAATTGCCTGGTGTTACTATGCATGGCTTCTTTCTCCATAGAGCAATGAGCTGCTGCGAGCTGCTGCACATCGTATTGCTATTCAAGTCACAAAACATTAGCTGGAACTAGAACACAAAAAGTAAAAAATAAATAAAAATTGACCGCATTACTAAGAAATACTTGCAAACTGTGACATGACTTGCTTTGTGTCTTTTGAAACTGCTACCTGATTTTGTTAAGGACACCCTGTGTGATATGTATATATAAATGAACAGCACTGATATGGAAATAAGCCAGCCGCATTTACTTTCAACACAGCTCAAAGTGAAGTTTGTCATGCTTTCAGAGCAACTTCCAAGTAAGAAAGATGTAGTAGAAAGGCTATACTAAGAGCTTTTGCAGTACATGTAGGTCATTTCTGCTCCCTGTGGAAATATAGCCTGTTTTAGGATTATGGGCTATGATTCATTATGACTGAATTTAATTACAGTGAGAGGTGGCCAATGCATGCCCAGTTTTAGCATATTAGGGTCCCTTCCTCTATTGGATGGTAAATGTCTAGAGGAGGATATGTGGGGGTTGGGTTGTATAAAGTGTGTGTGTGTGTGTGTGTGTGTGTGTGTGTGTGTAGGGGATGGAGGAGAGGAGGTTTCAGGTTACTTAAGCAGAGCTGCAATTTGAACACGTTTACACACACACACACACACACACACACGCAGATTACTGAGAGTAATCAAGTTAAGGTGAGGAAGTCGGATAACTCGTTTATGTATTTCTTCCTCTTCTACCATTTCCAAAAACCGGTCTGACATCACAATTAACCCTCAGTGCACTATTGTAAACAAAGATGTGCATGCAAATTGTTATTAAGACTTTCTATCATTGATGTAAATCACACAAACCACCATTTTGTTTTAGCAATTAATTATTGTCAATAAGAGATGGGGTGGTGCCATGTCTGTTCATGGCCCTGTCAAACCAGCTCCACCCTGCATCGGCAATTGAATTGATTTTAAACACATTTCACGCTATTAATAATAAAAGTGGATATTGATTTTGAACATTTTTAGCCATGTAAACGGCGCGGCTCCAGGGATGGAACTCTACTTTGGCCCAGACTGAAATAGATCAACAACTATTGGATGGATTGCCATGAAATTTTGTACAAACATTCATTTTCAAATATAACAATTTGTCCCGATACTCCCGAATATCTGCTAAATTAATGACATTCCCATCAGCCTCAGCTGTGCTTTGTGTTTATTTGCATGTTTACATGTCAACAATATTCCTGCCAAAAATGTGCATGTTAGTGTTGTCCCTGTGAGCATGTTAGCATGCTGATGTTAGCATTTAGCAGGCTTAGAGAGATGCTAGTGTGGCTGTAGACTTTTTGTATTGTTTCAGTAGGTTTGGTAAAAATCTGAAGTCATACTTAGTGCTTAAAGTGGCAGAAGGTGGACATTTTGACCAATTTTCCATTACTTTTAGCTAATTTCATCTTCTCTGCTCACTTGCTAGCTTTCCACTGCATTACCGTTGCATTTTATGGTCTTAAAGGTGTTCCTCTGGATAGTCTGGAAGTACAACACATTAGGACTTATTAGTGTAGTGTTCCTTCAATAGTACTTTTACAGCATAACGTTACATGCAACAACTCCAAGAAACACAGATACGGTTATACTGTTCCAAGTTATTGGGTTTCACCTTCACAAATCTACTTCTGTTCATCAAATTATTCTTCCTCCCTTTACATGAAAAAGGAAACCAAGTTTCTCACCTAGATGGGTGTTTCTGAAATTAGACTACAGCTGAAAGTGGGGAATAATCGGATTGCTACGGAGCTTCAATGTTTGTTAAGAGTCGACGCAGGTTTGATAGACTTTAAACCTGGGGTCCCATAAGCAACAGAGGGTAATACATAATAAATCAATCTCCAAACACGCTTGACACAATGAGCAATCCTCTGAAGTATCTGTAGTAATATGAGAGATGAGAAAACTTAAAGTGGCCATATTATGCTCATTTTCAAGTTCATAATTGTATTTTGAGGTTGTACCAGAATAGGTTCACATGGTTTAATTTTCTATAAACACCATATTTTTGTTGTACTGCACATTGCTGCAGCTCCTCTTTTCACCCTGTGTCAGGTCTCTGTTTTAACTACAGAGTCAGGAATCTCAACTTCTGTAACATCTTTGTTGGCAGTGGCACATGTGCAGTAGCTAGGTAAGGGTCACAATTGCTAGCTAGCTGTTTCTCTAACTGCAGTTAGTACAAGGCAGGATTAGCCGGGAGACTTCTTCTAAACGAGAGCGCACTTCCAACTTTGCGTGGAATACCTGCAGAACAGGGACATGTAAGTAGTTCTTTTGTAGATTATGGTGAACTAGTGTGTGTTGTAGCAGTGTTTTGCCATTGAGAACGAGGGGGCTAAGCGCTAGCATGGTTTAGCCCCCTCGTTTTGGCTAGTGATGTAGAAAACCCTGCAGATTTTGAACACCTCACCCGGAGACTGAAGGCAGGTTACATTCAGAAACCGTATGTCACCCAAAATAGCATGGATGTTTTTTTTTTTCAAAGTTTGTATGCATGTGGAAGCACGAAAAAGTGATTTTTTCATTATATGGGCACTTTAATGTAATAATAATATATTTCACAAAAGATAAATGGTCTTCCTGCCTTTACTTTAAACCAGAGATCTTCAACAGGGGGTCCAGGACCCCTAGGGGTCCTTAGAGTTGCTGCAGGGGGGCCACCAAATTATTGTTTGATAGTTTAAATATATATTTATATACATACATACACACAGTATATATATTTTTTTATTTATATTTAAACTGAAAATATACATTAACATGAATCCAACATATTTGTCAGAAATCAGAATCAGCTTTATTGGCCAGGTCTGCGTAAACAAACAAGGAATTTGACTCCGGTTAATCTTTGCTCTGAAAGTAGAACTCTCACTTAACATATAAAGAATAAAAACAGAAATGACAGTAAGAAATATAAAAAAAATACTGTTAAGTGTACAGTATAACAATACAATATAATTTACAATTTTACAAAAAAATATACAAAAGAGAGGGAAGGAACAGTGCAATATCACTATATCAGATACAGTTACTGTTCCACATTTTAACATTAAATAATGATGTATAAATAAACTGTATGAATATGTTAACATTTATTATTTTAACACCTTACTATTGTTTGCCCCATAAAAAGGTATATCTAAAGGCTCTACGTCGCCCTACACATTATTGTAGGTCCAGTTTAATATGCCTCTCAATTCTATACATTTTATATATGGGTCCCTGCTGTGTCTCTTTTTCAGCTAAGGCTGACGTTGAAGACCCCTTCTTTAAACTACAAAATCTTCTCAGAGGAACAAGTGGCAGACATTTAACGGACTTCTTTGCTGCTACTACTTACTGCCTGTAGGTTGTAAGTTGACCCCCTGCCATGCTTACATTACTCAATGACATGGAGAAGAATGCTAAACACCACCATTATACCAAACACAATAGTCTCCAGGCCACCTGTTATCCACTTTGTAGAGTGAAAATAGAGATATCTTAAATCTTAAAACTTAAATTCTGTGTGTATTCATAGTGCGTCAATACTCTCAGCACAGGCGGAGGACCTCTCTTGAATTATTTAAGATTAGACCTGTTGGGGATGTGGAAAATCCAATACATCAGCACTTCAGGAAACTTCAGCAGTCAAAAAAAAAAACACACTTTAAAAGAGGATTCGGATAGAAAACTTAAAATAAAACACAACTTCAAACTATTTCACAACTCCCTCTCTCCCACAATATTCCTTCATATTTAATTAAGTTGCAGTACAAGAAAGAATATTTATCTGATACAGCACATCCAAATGCCACAATGATGTACTTTGTTTTTCATCAAGCCATCAACAGACCACCATAAATGTGAAGAACTGAAGCAGAGAGGTGAGAGGGGGTGAGTGAGTAAATCCAAGCTGTAAATAACAACTTAAGTTTGCCAAAAAAAGACAAACTGCTTCTGTGGTAAGTGCAAACTTATGAGACGTAAATCACAGCACAAGACCAACACCCCTTTTTTCAAAATGTCTTCATCTCCTGCCTACTTTGCCTGGGACAGGTCTTTTTTTTTTTTTTTTTTTTTTTTTTTTTTAGAAAACATGCTGTAAACAAAGAAGAAAATGCTGGGCTGTAGTTCATTTTATGCACAGTGTCTGGTGAACAACCTTTAGTAACACTTTACTTGAAGGTATCAACATAATCGTGACATGACACTGTCATGAACGTGTCAGAAACGTTATAAACAAGTCATAAACGTTTATGACTTCTGTCATTAAGTGTTATTCGGTTTTTGTCATGACAAGTTGACATTGTTTGGGTTGTCTTGATTATTACAAGTTGACATTAATTAAAGTGACATTACCAGACGTTGTCTTGGTCATTACAAGTTGACATTAAATTTGTTTGGGATGTTTTTGTAATGACAACTTGACATTAACCAGGATGACATTACCAGAAGATGTATTTGTCATGACAACTTGACATTACATTTCTTTGGAGTGTCCTTATTGGAGTGTTTAACTTGACATTAAACAGGATGACATTATGTCAAAGACATCCTGGTAATGTCATTCTGGTTAATGTCAAGTTGTCATAATCAAGACAACCAAAAACAATGTCATCTTGTCATGACAAAAACCGAATGACACTTAATGGCAGAAGTCATAAACGTTTATGACTTGTTTATAACGTTTATGACACATTCATGACAGTGTCATGTCACGATTATGTTGATACCTTCAATTAAAGTATTACCCAACCTTTTAATTTGACAGATTAATCAAATTTAGAGTGTGTAAGCTACCCACTGGAGCAAACTCGGCTTTAGAGTTTATGGGTTGAAGCAGCTGTAAGCCCCTGCGGACCCCCAGTCTGCCCACTCAGATGTTTTAAACCTGCCTGTTTAAACCTTTCCCAGGACTGCGTGGGCGTGTTCAAACTGTGCTTGATTGACATCTGTCTCACTCTACTGGCGGTTTTGCTGCAGGAATTAGGGCAAACACATTTACAAAAAATAATGCCCATAACAGGTTCAAATATTAAGGGCAGCCTAATATTCATTTGAATATCATTATTTTTTTTAATATTCCAATTATATTTGAATAACGAAGTTCGGAGTCAAAGCCCTAGAACACTTACACCATTATCAGTGACTATGTTTACATGCACATAATATTCAGTTTTTTGCTCTTATTCCGAAAAAGACAATATTCCGACTAAGCTGTTTACATGGCTAATGAAAGTGAATATTCCACTAATATTCCTGTTTACGAGTCGGGAAATAGTCTGGCATGCAAACCTCTATAAATTGGCAAATTGCAATTTTTACTCTATATGTGCTGACTTCTTCAGACAGAGCCAGGCTAGCGGTTTCCCCCTTTTTCCAGTCTTTATGCTAAGCTAAGCTAGCTGGCTGTAGCTTCATACTTAACAGACAGACTTGAGAGTAGTATTGATTTTTGTATCTGACTCTGCACAGAAAGCAAATCAGCGTATTTCTTAAAATGTCAAATTTTTGCTTTAACTATGATGTCATTAATGTATTCCCAAAAACTGACACTGGATCTGCCATACAGGTAGCCTAGATAATACAATCACATCTCTGCGAAAATCTATTTTGCAACTTTCACTGTGGTTAAAGTGGCAAACCGTCTAGTTTCGTTTCGTGAGGTTTATGGTACAAAATAGGGTTGCTTATACACTGGGATGCATGTGTCTAATGGTGCCAACTTCGTAAATGCTTATACATCCCTGAGTCATGTGGATTTTTTATTTGGTATATTTTCTTTTATTGTCCATATTATTCAGGTGGAGTTGTTATTTTATCATCCTGTTTATGATGTATGTGTATGTTGTGTATGATGTCTTTAAGCTACTGGGACCTTGAATTTCCCCTTGTAGATCAATAAAGTATCTATCTATCTATCTATCTATCTATCTATCTATCTATCTATATCAATGAATGTGCATGTGAATATATATATTTACAGAGACTGGTAACTGAGCTCTTTTTTTACCACAGTATATTCCTTTAGTTGGATGTTGAAGGGTAGATTACATTCTCTGCTGACCCATTAAAGATGCTCATATACTGTGTGTGTGTGTGCGTGTGTGTGTGTGTGTATGTGTGTATGTATATATATATAAATGAATCTCAGAGATGGGGACTTAAGTCTGAGACTCGGACTTGAGTTGCAAAAACAGCTGACTTCAGACTCGACCCTAAAGACTTCAGACTAGGCTATGCCTATGTGCGTGCACTCACCAATCAAAAAATGCATAGAGGATGGCGACACTAAGTCCTCCTGGAGTTTTGCCTTTTGTCATTAGTTTTGTTTTCAATAACTTGGTAAACGGTGGCAGTAAGCCAACAGCTAAGGTGTAAGGTGTGTGGCACCAAGATAAATGATGCCGGATCAACAACGTCGGACTTCATCAGGCATCTCAAAACACACCCAGGCAGGTCAGTCACTTGCTAATGTGAAAGAGACGTTACATTTAGCATATATCGTCACAGGTAACAAGCTAACCATCGCAAAGTGTTGTGCTAATGCTGGGAACAGGTAAATTGTATCTTTATAGTTGTATCCATATGATGTGACAGACTTAGGCTAATGTTTCACCAGGTTGTTGTTAAATAGCAATACGGAAAGTATCAGTTCTCACATGTTTGCACCATGGTTGGTGTATTAACTTTTCAAACTTTGAACACAGAAAAATGTCATGCATGATGAGGTTGGGCTTTACAGCCAGTTAGTAACACAGACAAACATGTATTCTTTGGTGCAGATACCAAAATGTTGAAAAATACAGTTATGAAATTGAAACAGAGTTCTTAATTTGTGTTTCTTCAGATTGTATTGCAATAGACCCCATGAAGTTATCCCAGAACTGATTTTAATACTGTACTGTATGGATGGTAGCTACAGGACATGCTTTGAATTCATAAGATTTAACAATACAGTGTTAGGGACGGATCAGATGGCCAGAGACTTCAGACTTGACTCGGACTCGTGGCAAAAGACTTGAGACTTGACTTGAACTTGCCCCTCAAAGATCTGAGACTTGACTTGGACTCAAGCTCAAATAATTGAGACTCGACTTGGACTTCCAAAAAATGAACATCTGTTGTGAACATCTCTCTCTCTCTCTATATATATATATATATATATATATATATATATATATATATATATATATATATATATATATATATATATACATATCTATCTATCTATCTATCTATAAATATATATATATATATATAGAGAGAGAGAGATGAAAATGTACAGTTTATTGCACATTTTGGTCTTGACTCAGCCTTAGTTTACACAACACTGCCTTGACTTTGCCCTGCCCTGACATTGCTCTGCTGATGTTGACTCCAGTCTTGGCCCCTATATGTGAGAGAGAGTGTAAACAATGCTCCTCTCCTGTCCTTTCCCCAACCCGGCTGATAACTACCCTCTGGTCTAGTTAACATTGCTGTTTTCATCCCCTTTGATTCCCTGGCTCTGATAAAGGCTTTCCCACCATTCCAGAGGCCCCCAGGACGTCTCATGAGCTCCCCCCTCTGTGAGCTCTTGTCCCTTGATACCGTGTGTATGATGTCCCCCCCTGTCAGCTTGAATCACTCTCCTCTCCGGCTTAGCAAGCTGCTCTCACCACTCTCACCACTCCCCAGCCACGACGATGTGTTTGCGGCACCAGCGAGTGTGAGTAGATGCTATTGAGACTGACCTTTGCAGCAGCGCCCTGTGCTCTATGATTCTAACCCATGTGACAGTGAGAGTCTAATAGAATGCTAATGAAGTAGCTTGCATAGTAACACACTATGTAGCTTCCATTGTAATTATCTGTGGGATTATCCCTGATGCCCATGATGCAAATTGTTTGATTGTTAAACTGAATTACTGTCATGCACAACACCAGCCTCTTGCTACCAGGTCAGAAATTACTCATGATGCATGCTTATAAAAATGCTTAATGGTTGTTGCAATAAATACAATCAAACAGTAACACTTGTTGCAAAGAGGAAAATGAAAATGTCCTGTTTCCTGTGTTGCGATGTGTGAGAAAAGTGATTTCCATTCTTTAGTCTCACTTGAAGCTATAAGAGATTCTTCTTTCAAGAGATGCTTTCCATTTTCTCGCTCCTAATTGAGGTTCTATTATTTGTGTTGGAAGTCCTTGTGTGAGTGTGAGCCTGAATAATAACTTGAAATGAGTCCATCCATTACTCTGATGGTTAGCCAGAATAGCAAAAATGAAGACATTTATGAGATACAGCATAAAGGCTGTGTCTGTCACTTAAAACATAAACCAATCCATGAAAAATGCCCTTATCAAAAGTTAATGAATACAAAAGGAGACATTCCAAAGTGTAAAGCAAAAGTGCATTTCCAAAACAAAGATCCAATCGTGTTGTAAAACTGCACGCCTGCTGACATTGCTTATTCAGCAGAAGCTACAGATTGGTAACACTTGGAAATATTTAGTCACATGAACACCCAGCAAAAAAGTGTTAATCACATTATGTTTACGAATAAATGTTTGTTGAGTGGATGAGTTGCTCCAGCGTTTGTTTGTTTTTTCACTTGTTTAAATGTGTGTCACCAATTTGCAGCGGTAGGCTGTGCAGTTTGTTCTTTAATGTATGTTTCCACTGGCTTGATATGACTGCAGCTGATTGCGGGCCAGTACACTTACCCAAGGCAGAGTGCCAAGGCATAATAGGACATTTGGTTGTGAAATTCAGAATCTGACAGAATACATTAAAGCCAGGCAGACTGCAGATGCAAAGGGAACAGCAAGGCCAAAATGATGACTTCCCATTTCCTACTAGATCATATTTCCCTTTGATTCCAGCCATACAAATGACCAAATTGTGCTGCGACTGTGCCATTGTTTGGACACAGACTCCTATTGTTTGTCATATTAGATACCCGCACACATATGACAAAAGCTGTTAATGTCACTCGGTTTCTGCCAATAACCTGCTGGAAATTTTAGAGCTGAGCATGAAGCTTTGGCTGCATGTGTTTTTGTTGTTTTTTTGTTGTTGCAGAAGCTACCTAACAAATTCATTTCTAGTGAGGTCATTCTCTTGACGTGGCAGGACCTTCCATATCGCTCACACTGAGTCACGAGGTCAGGGTGTCCCGCCCAGACTTTTTGCAGCAGCGGCGTGCCCTTGTGATACCAAACAAATGCACACTATGTGACAACTATGATCTCAGGGAACAAATAATGTGACAGCTTCTCAAGCTCCCAGGCAGCCGGCTTTGCCTGGGGGGAGTAAATGAATCTGATTTTTCATATTTCTGAAAGGGTTAGATTGAGCTTGGGCACGAGGTCAGATGTAAAGATGTAGCCAGTCGGGTTTTTTACACGCTGTCTTTGCCCTAGACTGCTATAAATCACATCAATCAGTACATGTATGGAAAAAAATAAAAGGACCACCTCTTAGGGCTGCACGATATCAGGAAAATATGCGATAACGTTGTTGAATATCGCGATAACGATATTACTTGCGATACAGTACATAAACGGATATTAAAGTGTACTCAGTTGCATTTCTGCTGCTTTCAGTATTCTGCTAAAATACAACAAACGTCTTCATGAATTAAAAACAAATGAAAGGAATTAATTCCCAAATGTTCTTTTATTTAAGAAATTGAACATTGAATTGAATAGACATCACTAAAATAAGAATGACAGCTACATTTTAAAGTGCAGTTTTCTGCTGATATTTTCTTTCAACTAACACAATAAATCTCAGAGTGTCTTTCGTGATATGTCGCAGCCTTTCGCGATATTTATATTGCGGCATTTGATATCGCAATGACGATAAAAAAAACAATATATTGTGCAGCCCTACCACCTGTTAAAAAAAGGGTGCAAAAGCATATATTCCAAGCAGATAAGAAGATCTCTACACATCTATGAATAAATAATCACATCTTTCAGGATTTAATAACAAGAAAAGCAATCAGACACAGGCATGTGTAGAGGAAAAGAAGCAATCGAAATTCCTGACTACTGCACTGGGCTCTCTTCTGTAACTTTCAAATAGGAAACACGGGACAAGGGCACATCTGAATCAGACAACAGATGTTCACAAGCAGAAGATGCTAGTCAGATACAGTAGATATCTGGGGGCACACAGATCAGACAAGAGAGGATTTTAAGATACTGTGGACGCTTGGACAAGAAATGACCTAAGGCTGAACTCCAGCAGTGTCACAAATGCACTCATTCTGATTTAGATGCTTTCCTGCAGCATCCCTCTGGCAAAGAATAGAGAGGAGAACAATAGGACAGTCAAATGTATCCTAATTCCAGATGGAGACGCTAATCCAGTTCAGAGACAGCAAGGAAATGGGCTTGTGAGAGCAGACCCGGCAAATACATGCAGATGAGAATGATTATCCTGCAGATGAGCGGAAAGATGAAAACTAATTTAATAATAATACCAGAAAATTCTCTAAGATAACAGGGATCTAGAGACCAATCCAGGACCCATCTGGCCTGCACGGCGGCACGCACACTGGAGCCATTTTCTAGGCAGGAGCTGTCCATTTTCACAGTGGTGCTGAAAGCTTTGTGTACACCAACCACTGTGTAAACCAGCACATTTACAACAGATAACTTCAACATGTTATCATGGACGTTAATTACAACTGGAAAATAATAGAAGGGTACTTTTTGAGGTACTTGTGCCTGTACACTTTAGTATTTCCATTTTATTCTAATTTATATTTTTACTCCACTACATTTCAGAGGAAAATAGTGTACTTTTTTTTTTAAATTACATGTTTTGACAGCTAGAGTAACTAGTTAATTCCAGTAGTGGGCTGTTACTAAGTACTTTTATTCCGGTTCTGCAGTTAAGTACATTTTGAGGTACTTGTGTCTACATTTTAAGTCACAATTTATATTTTATACTGTCCTGTACATCTACTTCACTACATTCAGGAGGAAATTCTGTACTTTTCACTCGGCTACATTTATCTTACATGCATATTTACAAGTTACTTCCAGCGCTGGAATGTAGCTAAGCAAGTTTTTCAAGTTCTGTACTTTACTAACAGTACGTTACATTGCTGATTTATAATCAAAGAATGACAGGCTCATAAAATACAATTACTTGTTATAAATTAAACAACTCAGCAGTATATAAAGCAACTGTTTATATAAGAGTAAAATGCTGCTTACACATTAATGCACCAGTTATTATAATCCAAATATATAATATAAATAGGAATTTTTAAACTGAGTATTTTTCAAATCGTAACTGAACACTTCTGCCACTGGTCTGCATACATTTGTACCGGAGGAAATGTGATCCATAGTAGAATAAAAGTGTTGCCATATCTCATAAATGCATGATTAGTCAATTTGTCTGTGTGTCCTTACGTTAAGTATGCTATTTGGGATGAAGCTTGTGAAGGTTTCATACGTATTTATCTGCCTAAACATTGGCTAAGCATTACCTTGATATATCCGCTTGTACCTTAGCAGAACACCTACTGTACAAAGACACATTTGAGTAATATATATACATATACTGTATGTACCTTTTCTGGGGACTGACTGCGATGCAAATTACCTTTTCACGTCATACACCGGCCTCTAAACTAAAACTGCACATTTGTGCGAGCACATCCTTCAGCCTGGCTGGAGTAAAATGCAGAATACCTTCCTACACCGTCTGTGTTTTGTCTTTTCATTTGTTTAACATTTTATATAGGGCATTGGGAATATGTACGACTCAGTAAAACACTGCTGTGTCCCAGATTTTGCAGGTCGTTATGGTAAGAGGTTATTGATATACAGTACACTTGCACTAAACCTGGTGCCAGATCTGCAAAAATAGGGTATGTGTGATTCAGTTTACCATAATACCATTTTTTGTTACTTTATGTGCATGTAACAACATTGTTAAGCCGTGCTAATACTGACCCATTAAGTCACAGATCACTTACCTTGCCAACATAGAGTGGTTCATTTCCTGTGTACTCCTCCAATACGAAGAACTGGTTCCATACCCAGCTGCGTTTGTGCCTGAGCAGGGCCTCCCAGGGGTCTGGATCAGAGTGTGGGGACTTCTCCAGATCCCCAGAGCTGGGATTCAGCCCCCAGCAGCCCCTCTCTCGCAAGGGAAACAGGAGTGCCAAGAGAGCCAGGGCTCTGCATATGCCTGAGCAACGCCCCCCCATCATCTGGGCCCTTTCCAAAAAGCACCGGGGCCAGAGGAGGAGCAAAAGTATATAAAAAAAAAAAGGCAGTGAGGCTGAAATGTCAAAACCCTCAGGGTTTTATCCACACAGTCCTGACCCTGTTTCACCAGAGAGAAAGAGCAGTCAGACACTGAAAAGAGCGCATGGGTTAAAAAAGAGTCAAGCTCTGCATTTTGCTGTGTTGCTCTTCTTCTTTTCCTGATTGGCGACTAAAAGTGGGGTAATTCCCTCCACTTAGGAGCCAAAGAGTTGACATTAAAGCTGGGTAACAGGGTCAGTGGCGACCGGGCAGGCTTCAACACGCAGGCTGTATAATTGGCACCTATCAGAACAGAGAGAGAGAGAGAAAGAGGGGGAGAGGGAAAAAGAGAGCGAGAGAGACAAATAGAGGAGAGAAGAGAGAAAGTACCATCAGCAAAATTGCCTCTGTGACCGCAGTCACTTCAGACAGCAAGTAATGTGCTTGCTGATGCAATGATAATGATGTTTTTTTACCAATCGTGGAGAAATTGGTCAAAAATGAATAGACAATGATTATTGTACATACAATCACCACAAAGTCCTTCACCTGCACACAGGGCATAGAACGATTGAGACGAGGTCACAATGTTAATAAAGGTAAGATGCGAAGGGAAAATGACCTGCTGGCTGCTTTGAAAAACAATCAAATGCCATTCAGCTAGCTCCCAATTATCCAGGCTTTACCTCACCAAGGTTATTATTTTGTCACATTGTCTTTGTATAGGGAGCGGGGCATAATGGTGGAGGGGCTCGCCACTCCACACTAACAAGCCACATGATCTGTGTGGCAAGCTCTCATCACCGAGATTAAAAATAAATCTGAGCTGTCAGCAGCATGATGGCCCGAGAGCTCCTGACCTCTACCCCATAGCAGTCTGTTCGCCGGCCTGAGCACATGCGAGGGGATCTGTCTCCCTGCCGTCGCCATACCGTGACAGCTACCCCTAAGATGCCAGGACATGAAGACTTGTCAAAGCAGAGAAAAGCATCTGCTGCTGATGGATATTCTTCATGTCACAACATATCCTGGCAGTCCTGAATAGTTGAGCAATTACATGAACTTTAATAGCGCTTGTATTATCTGTCTAATTTGACACCTAACAATGACTTCCCCCCATAAATATTTTGAAGGAGGAGCATGAAAGCGCACAGAAAAGCTCCCTGGCAAATTTATGAAACATATTGGGATGATGTAGACTCTAGAGGTCTTCTGAAAGCAGACGTTTAGAAAACAGAGCTCGACCGCACGTATATTTATTTCCTCGCTGACCTCTCTGTCATTCTCCTCTATGAAGAGTATTGGCAGGGCCCTGGACGAGGAAGGTAATTGCTTTGGCATAAAGTGACCTCTTTCTTCCCACACACAGATTCTTCAGTTCTCATTTTACTTTCCCTCTGCTCCCCCCACCCTTAGCAAAAATAAAAAAAACAACAGCACACCGCACATCCTGTGGAAGTGATATTTTGCCATAGCAAAGTCATTATCCGGTGCTAATAATCAACACGGAAATAAACAACAGCATGACTGTCACCTTTGAAGACACCTAGGTGTTTGTGAGAAACATCCTGAACATTTATTTCAAAAGTGCTTCACTTTTAAATGTCTTAATGGAAGCACCTTGAATTTTCAGCCACCCCCCCCCCACCTCACTTTTCCGGTCAAGGTGCAGAAAGCACACAAATCCCTACAAGGCAAAACTTTCTTCCAGAAGCCATAAATCTGTGGAAACATTCGCCCCTGATCTGCTTTAATATGAACTAGAATACAGAAAGCGCGCAAAGGCTGCAACACATGAACGTGCGCACACACAGACACACACATTTAAAGTCACTGCCTCTGCATGACAATTTAATGGTAGAGGTGGAAAGTGGAGCAGATCTGGCTGCAGGGCAGCACGGGGTTGTGAAGGCAGGTTGCAGCGGTGCTATTGTGGAGGAGAAAATCAGCGCAGGGTCAGTTTGAGCCAGGAGGCCAGGTTAATGCTTCTCATTTCGCTACACCCTGAACACTGGAAGAGGTGGGAGTCAGATACAGACTGGAGATAACACTGATCTAGTCATGGGTGCAGCTGACATATTAAATGCGGTTTTTGCTGATTTACTGTAGGAATTATTAAGCAATTCATGCAGCAGAGAAATCAACCGAGTCAATACATTTCTATTGTTAATCATTTTAAAGATTAAAAGCGTATGGCGTCAGCTCTAGATTGAAATTAGCCGCTCTACTCGCAAACAAATACAGGGAAATGAATGCGACGAGTTTTTCATGAGAGTATTTTCCTCATGACTATGACTATATATATTTTTTCATTTCTTCTTCCTGTTGGTGTTTCAGGTGATTGGCAGTAAAGCAGAGCATATACATTAACTCAGCGTTGATATGAAAACACTCGACTCTGGCACAATGAAGTGACAATGAAGCAGAAAAGCAATAGAAACTTTGGGGCGAAAAGAAAACAAATGAAGGCTTCGTGTCGACTGTGATGGATTATCTCACTCTGCGGAAGTTGTTTTTTTCACACTGTACAGGAGTCAAAACCAGGCCTGATGACTTCAAGTATAAGGACTGACTGTGGAGTTAAAAAACTAAATGTAAAGGAGGAGGACTGGGAAAAATGTAAAAAAAAAAAAAAAAAAAAAAAAGAAGAAGAAGAAAAAAAAAAAAAAGATATCAAACTGCCAATTGTTCTTTTTTTAAGGATTTAGTCATCTGATGAGTAGCTGAGTTCCTGCACTGGTAATGTTTTGGGGTCAAATGCTCTAAATACTGGTGCTTTAAAAAAGCTCTAAAATAATTAATAATTACTCAAAAATCAGCTCAAAATATCATCTTCTGTCAGACTTTAGTCTAACAGCGAGTCAAAAATGGTCCAAAGTCCATGTTTCTCTGTGGAGAATCAGACTTATTGTTGGGCAGAAGAGTCAGAGCAATGATGCCAAATTAAGTAAAAATGTGAGATAAAGCCGTGAATGTAAAGCCTCCTAGTCATCCCCCGGCTCGGTTTCTCTTACACACAGTGTTCTAATCCCATTTGCCAGTCTCACAACAGGATTACCAGCGCTACAGCGCTCAGTAACCAATCACACGCTCCCTCTGATCCATATTCTCCTCAATCATTGAGTGTCTTCTACTCATGGGTCAGAATACAGAGCACACACTGCCGAGAACTTAAGTTAATAATGGTTTCAGACACTTCATAAAAGGCTGTACGTGGTGTCTTTATGGTAAACCAACTTCTAGATCAGGACATTGTTTTGTTTTTTTAAGTGACACTTGAAGTTCTGTTTGTAATTTCAAAAAATGACAGCATATGAGCAGTTTTCAATAATGTGGCACTTTGTTGATTTCTCTCGCACCTTTGCTCTTTCTGTGTCTTCTTTCAAGGAAAAGACAGAGCACAGGGTCAGATACAGAGAGACAGCAACCCTGTAGCTGCTGGGTCTTCAAGGACACCTAACAGTACAGACAAAGTCTTGCTGACGCGGGAACTTGAACCTGGTTGAAGGGTGGTCTCTCCACATTTCCGATACCTCATCTCGCATTCATTTGAATTCCTCTCGCATCCTTCGCTAGTAGAATTGAGGCTGACTGAAAGTCGTGTGTACGTTGCTGCAAGGAAAAGCCCCAATGCAACATCTGTAAAGAGTTCAATAGAGGGCTTTTTAGAGTTCAATACAGTTGCTGTGTTTGCCTTTTCTTGTTATATTGCTCATGAAAAGATGCTATAGGGTTTCGCGATGAAGCACTGCTGGTCTGTCTACCAAACAGCAAGTGGATAACTGACCAATGCAAATGGCAGAGGTGTGACACTGAAATAATCCCATCTTGTGCATTTTAATTCATATTCCCATGATAAAAAAGCAAAAACCATGTCTGTTTAATGAATGAGTATTTTAGAAATGTTTTTTTTTTTTAAAGACTTTAAACTGAGACCCTAACTTCAAGACACAAACATATGCCTTCCTGTCCTTGCAGCAACATGATCAAAATAAATGTGAAATGCTGCTTGTGATACTATATCTCATTGTATATTCCACTCACTGTGGGGACTATACAGGACTTACAGGCAACAAAAGACACATTTGCCGTTTTGCACAGTCAGAGGTCTCATATAAGTAAAAAAAATAAAACTGCACTGCAATAAAGGTCCATCATTGTATATGGATCTATTTTTTGTCCTTTAACAAGTGAAGCATCCTGCCAAATTATTCCTCTTATTCCCACTGCAGTTATTAGTTTCATGAATTTCCTGGAAACGTGGAGGTATATTAATCTGAAATAGTGCAGATCTTTTAATTTAGAAAAGCCTTAATTTGAATGAACTAGCAGTACTGGCTTTTACCCTGCTTGCAGTTTTCATCACCTCTCATTAATAATATGAGATCTTGCAGCTCAGTTGTGCACTCAGCGACTCTTTGACATGGACTCTTTGCAGTGTAAATCAGCAGGTAGCCCTGTGCCCGGCCTTGCGCACCGATGTGACCGGACTGCTTTGACCCTCCTGTTAAGTATCAGTCATTGCGCATTAGCTGTCAACACCTGCACCATGCAGAAAAAAGTTCGCAGGGGCGCACCTGTTCCCGAATCGTTAAAAAGACGTTTTTGTCCGATACAAAAACAGCTCGCATCATTAACACAGATCGATTAAACATCTTAACAACTTAGGGGTTCGGAGAAGCGGTGAGTGGACCGTCAAGGGACGGTGGCAAAAACCCACACATACAAAGCATATGGGGATACAAGCAGCACGGAAACACCGACAGTAAAAAGCTTAGTGAGCGGCCGCCGCAGGAAACCTGTGTCCATGGAATACTAATTACAGAATAAGCCACGGGACAAAAACGCACAGAATACACAAGTAGACCATGGATGAACTGCGATGCATTGTAGGGTGATTAAAACTGTCCTTAATGCGCTTTAAAAATCTATTGGAATCACTCACCAAAAGAAGATGGAATAACTTCACCGACGCACAGATGGTGTCTGGTGCTAAAAGTTGTGTTTCCTTTTCTCTCTCTCTCTCTCCACGCAGCAAATAGACAAAAACAGCTTATGTGAATAAAAAGAGTTTACAAGTTTTTATGATGAAATTAGTCCTGATGGCAGAGCAGGGCTGCCGGAGACCGGCTACTGGATCGCGCGTAAAATGCTCACTCTTGGCAGGGATGTGGCAAGTCTGATCCCTCTCCTTCTCTCTCTCTCTCTCTCTCTCTCTCCCTCTCTCTCTTCGTATCCTGCGCAGTGCTGCCTCTGTGCAGGGAACCCCAGCTGCAGGGTTGTATGTATCTATCGCTCTCTTACATAGGCAACAGGGGACGCGCAGCAGCGAGGAGAGTCGGAGCGCCGGCCGAGACAGGAAACGCTCTCATCTGAGCCAAATCCTCGCCGACTGAAGTGGAGAGAGCCTGTCGAAATAGTTTGACCAAAATAATTTGGCGAGGTGGGAGCCAGAAACACACGCAGTGTTTTGGCCGGAGGGAATGAGGAGCCGAATTTCCAAACCTGCCAGGTTTTTGGCAGCAGATGGCATGCGAACTGCTAAATGATTTCCATGCTGGTGAAGACAAAATCAATACAAAATTATTGACACCTTCCACCAATGAGAGGGATTGAACACCTCCCCCTTCACACTGAGAATGTATTAAATCCTGCAAGTCACATAAAATAATTACACAAAGAAAAGAATTAGGCGACATTACTTTTTTTGTGTGCAAATAAAGTCCATCTTTCCTTCTTTTTACTTGCATTACTCATACTTTACAAATTGACTTCTTAAAGACCCAATTTTTGAAGTGTACTTCCACATCTGGATATCTGGGCTCTACTTTCTATTCAGAGTTTTGTTTTTCATCCAATTAGCTGCCAACTGAGCTCCTGCAGTGACAGAGGAATGCAGCACGAGGCTGGGCTCTCTACTGCACCTCTACACAGACCTTTGAAACCGAACCAGTATTAGTTACATTCCTAATTAGTGATAGTAAACATATAAATATCGCGCCGGCATCTCCAGTTCATAACCCGTGCATTTGCACGGAATATAAAACTATTTTCTTGCAGCCTTGGCAGTGTAAACAGTTTGAACTCAAATTTTTACATGCATTATTTCACAATATTTACACCTGTTCTCACATAAGTCAACATTACATTTCACCTTGAACACAGTCCTGATCATTAGTCACCCAAGAAGTATCTTCTGTGTTTTTCATCATGCTATTTGCATTTTTGAGACAGAATAAATTACAATTGTGCAGCTCTTTTCAGTAATTTAGGAAAAGGAGCACTGGCCCAAACTGATAGAAAGAGCAGCCTCTGTCTGTCATACCAGGAAGGGCAGTTAGCAAAGATGAAATTAGACACATGGGACAATGGACACGTAAAAATAAGCTACAGCACAATGCAGTGGAATGAGAGGAAGAACAATGTTGTTGGAGGCAAAGGGAACAGTAAAGGAGCATAAAGCCAAGAAGATAAAAGTGAGGAAAGCTGGACTAAATAAGACCTCAACTTAAAGAGAGACAGAGTACAGAGGGAGAGTGGGTGTGTGATAATAGAGGGAGAGGTGAAAGGGAGGAGAAGAGGGAGGTGTCTCACAGGAGGGGGTGAGTAGAGGGGGTGGTGGGGGGAGGCTGCAGTTCAGCGGTGAGTTATTTAATTGGAGAGTGACATTGGGAGCCCGGCTCGTCAGCTCTTCCCCATCAATCACTGGCGGTCAGGAGATGCCTGAGGTGATGTGGCCCACGGCCTGCTCCCTCTGGATCCCGCGGCCAGCCCCGGCATTTAACTGCCATGCCTCCATTACATCTCCACCCCCCAACCTCCTCCCCGCACCAGGATGCTCTGACCTCGGCTCACCTGGCCGACTGTTATCTGCTCCCCTGTGACACACCGCTCGATGGGTCTTTTTGTTCACAGACTAACAAGAAAAACAGTGAAGGTTTACTGAAGCGGCTTTTCGAGCATTCATAAAATATGACCTCCGAGGACAATCAAGTTAGGTTTCTCCATAATATTTGTCACTATATAATTAGGGCTGGGTACCGAAAAATGCCTCGTCATTCAATACCAAATTTCAATACCTAAGGAGTAAATCTCATCGGAGTCAGTGAGCCAATAAGCATGCAGCATGCTTCTACCAAGATCTTATAATGCTGGTGATTGGCTGCCTAACTTTACACATTACACAAGCAGGAAAAACTCTACGTTACGAACGTAGAAGGAGCTGATAAATAAATAAAAAGATTTATGCCATGATGTGTAATGTTGTAATTTCTTTTTGTTAAAATGGATTTTATAAAACTGGTACCAAAAAAAGTAGGGTGAGGCTATTTGCACCCCTGGTACAATTAGCAGTGTATGCTATTTGCACCCTGGTGCAATTAGAAGTGTATGCTATTTGCACCCCTGTGCATTTACAGTACCTTGGCATATATTTACACACAGTTATCCATACTACTCATGTATTACACCTTTTTGGAATATTGTCGCCCTGACATTCTTACCTTAACCATAACCAATCCCACTCCTCTTGCCTAAACCTATCCAACCCAACCAGAGCAGGCATATTCATGAGTCTTCCCCTACCACCCTGCAAAAAAAAAAAAAAAAAAAAAAAAAAAAATCGCGTTCGCGGGTCCTGACTTGCGCAATTGCATGCAAATTATCCAATCCAAATTTAAAAAAATAAAATCTCCACACAGGGGAATCAAACTCCAAACTCCCATACCAAAGGTAAGCATACTAACCACTTAGCTAGCAGTTCTTTCAGAATGTTGAACAACTGTTAACCACTTGGTTTCTTTAAGCCTCGGTTGCTAGGTAACCATACTGTATACAAAAAAATAGGTACTACCTAACAAACCAACGGTTGTATGCTTTCACTGAAGACAGAAAGTGCAACTGTAGTATCCATTTTCCGCTAGAAATTCAATTGTTATAAACTTTAGAGACAAAACTTCCCTAATATGCCAGTTTCTGCGGTCATGGAAGATGAACGTCCGCCATGATTTCGGTGCACGCGAGCAACGTTTTTTTGTTGTTACGTCACAGGGTGTAAATAGCTCAGCTGTGTGGCCGTGGCTATTCGTACTGGGGGTGCAAATAGACACACTTTCTATGTCTGTAGCTTTAAATGCTAATGAGGAGGAGAGGGGGGGGTGTGGCCTTGACCAACTGCCACTTTGCTTGTTTGCAAGCCATGATGTCTCTCTCTCATGGGTGGGCCAAATTCTCTGAGCGGGCAAAGCAGAGAAAGAGGAGGTAACCTTGCTCCTTATGACCTCATAAGGAGAAGATTCCAGATCGGCCCATCTGAGCTTTCATTTTCTCAAAGGCAGAGCAGGATACCCAGGGCTCGGTTTACACCTATCGCCTTTTCTAGCCACTGGGGGACCATAGGCAGGCTGGGGGAACTCATATTAATGTTAAAAAACCTCATAAAAAGGGAAATTTTCATTCCATGGGACCTTTAAAAAGCAGTAATAAAAGGCAATCAGGCCTATCCATTTATTTAGTACTTTCTATTGTATTTATACTGTATATGTTCATCTGTTACTTTTAGCTAGGTTTATCTGTTTTAACTTTATATCCATGGCGCCACGTGAGTGGTAGCCTGTTGCAGCAGCTCTGAGCCTTTTCGGTGAAATTTAGTGTATTTCTCTCTATGTCTACTTCATGTGTATTTGTGTTATTCTGTTGTGTGTACATTTTTTTCTTTTGAGCTGCTGTAGCACAGGAATTTCCCCAGTGTGGGATTAATAAAGTCTATCTTATCTTATTTAGCTATATTTCAAAACGTTATCTATTACTTTTAGCTATCTTGACTATTTCTCCATTAGCTAACTGTTTATCCATTACACTTAGTGAAAATAGTTAGCTAATTGTAATGGATAAACAGTTAAAATAGTTAGCTATTTATCCATTACACTTAGCTATTTTAACTGTTTATCCATTACACTTAGCTAACTATTTTAACTGTTTATCCATTACATTTAGCTAACTAATTTACTGGTTTATCCATTACTTTTAGCTGTTTAGACATCTCTGCTCGCTTGCTAACTAGTTTTAACTCTCAACCACAACATGTAGAGTTCAGAGCTACAGCTGACTCAATATACAGGTATATATTTTTTAATCAAATTTCTATTTTTTTAATTAGTTGTATAGGTCTTTCCAGGTACCCCCTGACATATGAAGACGTACCCCTTGTGGTACAAGTACCCCTGGTTGGATATTACTGCTCTAACTGATACATATGAATAAATACTCTAAAACAGTAAGATAAGTAATGATAACTGATGGTCAATCTCTGACCTGCTAAAAGACAACTGACATTATAATTCCAGTAACTGCCTTTCCCTGTCATTGGAAACAGATGATTGGTACATTGACTGGCCAATTTCAGCTGTAAATAAGGTATCGATTTCCCCAGTGGACATTTACAGAAAACATGTCGCTGTGTTCACAGCTAAAGAACTGTCATAACATATGTTTTCTGAGCAGCACTGCAGAGACAAAACACTCAACATGCAGTAAGCCACAGCAAGCAAGAGTTGGAGAATAAGGTTGAAACAGCTGCACATGATCTGGTTCTTCCTATCCTGCAGAAGCACATAAGAAAACCACATTGGAGTTAAAAAAAAATGTCCTTACATTTGCAGTTTAATTAGTTTTGATTCAAGTTTCTAAGTTTGTGAAAATAGAATTTACAGTACTACATTGCGTCGGCCTTTGCGTTCTTTTGTGCTGGCGGAGCAATGATTCACAGCAAGTGACCTTTTTTCACACCGTGATCTTGACAGTGGGGTCGTGATTTATCATCAAACTGCATTCCATTTAGTGGTTGTTCCTATTTATCTCTGACTCCTTCTCTCCTCCATAACTGCACCGAGACAGTTAAAATGCCCCCTTAATTGTTTCTTTATTTTATTCTAATTCTTTTTGTTGATTGATTTTTCGTTCTGTTGAGCTCAGACACTTTCAGCAGCTCTGTTTCTCTCAGAGAGGCTTACCCAGTGTGGGTTTTTCATTGCACACAGTATGTGAACATGTATTTCACTACATGGTGTTCATAAGGCTCCAGAGAGCCAGGGATCAGAGGGAGCAGAGAGGCCTTGATGTTCGAGGGACAAGGCCGGGGAGTTGACGTCCCTCTGACTCCAGCACCATGTAACCGAAATACAAAAGCTGGACTTATTTGCATATGCTGCATCAAAACATTCCTGCTTCTCCTCTTTGAGAAGCAGGGATTTGGACTAATCATTCTGTGAGTATTGAGCAATTACATTTTCATCTAATGCTATGTAAGAGGGTTGAAAGATCAAGTGAACTAATGGATGACCTAATCATGGGGGGATTGGCTGTATCGATTCAGATGGTCATATCCTCATTGTCTGTCAGGCCACTGAAGCTGGAGGCGGATAAAATCCCTCACTGGCTGAAACCACCATATTTGAGAAACCCTCATTGAGATTACACTAATTTAGCCCATACCTCTCCTGTTCCCCTGGGGGTTAAATAGATTACGGGGGAGGAATCGCAATCTTGCTGAGTTGCAGCCTAAGAACTTCGAATAATTTAATGTAACAGGTTTTTATCATCCCTACTCCCTTTTAGGTATTTTATATTTTTGTCATATTTCCTAACGAGGAGATTTTGCAGCGCACACTACGTCTGCTTGCACCTTCCATGTATAAATTGTCTTAATCCTCATTGATATACAGTGTGTTGAAATGTTGTCATGCTTGCAGATGCAATTTTGCGCACAAGCAAAATTATGACTTGGTGGTTGGTGACACGGGCTGCCAACACTGCAGAGACAGTCATTCTTCAAGGACAATCTTCTGCATCTGTGCGAATAATCAATGTTTCTGAAAGTTTATCATGAACTCGTGGCATCTTTCATATCCCATCAGGCAGCATCACTTGTGCAAGGCGAATCTAGATGTAAAGTGACATTCATTCTTTCTCAAGAAGATCGAGACAGCCAACCCTTAAAAGTGAAGAAAAAAAAAAATCGAGGTAAATACTTGAGATAAATAACAGACAGGTACAGAGGTCAGTCTCGGCAATTTCCCTCCAGACGCGTCACAGCAGGTTCTGAAAGAGTAACGTCTCACTGCAGACAGACATGTTCATTCACCTCAGTTTGTGTCGACTGAGACAGCATCCTGATCCGAATCCTAATGACACAGCGACTTGCTAGCATTCAGTGGTCTGTGTGTCACAGAGCCGTGGCAGCTCGGGCTGTGCTCTCAATTCACACTCAAATAAGCACCTACAAAATCTCTGCAAAAGGGAAATAAGACCGTCAGAGGAGATCCTCCTTGTCTACACAACCATTATAATATACTGTAATATACAGTACACTGCCTGTACGACTTTTGAAACCTCGGGTTAAAACTCCAAAATGCATTTGATTTATGGCTTTTTTTTCTTCTGCTGACTGAAAATAATCAGACATGTTTAAAGCCAAACTAATTAAAAATAAATATTCTAAAATTATATATATATATATATATATATATATATATATATATATATATATATATATATATATATATATGTAAGGTGAAGGGGGTTTGCATGGTGTCAGATCCACAGAATTTTTTTAGCCTACTGTATTTTGGCTCAATCTTTTGGTTCTACATCCGGTATATTCAAATTTCATCAACTTCATTTGACCAAAACAAAGCTCAGATAAACCTAGCTAGCTAGTTAGTAAAGAAAGTCAAAACAGCAGCTAAGCAGCTAAATAGATTGTAACATCACGAGTGTGTGGAAGCCGAAACAAGAAATACTGGTCAGAAACACTCCCAAGTAAATGCAAACATTGCTGTGTGTCCTCTGGATGTGTAAATTATATTGATTGGCAACATTAGCCAAAAATAATTTTAGAAGTCAAGTTCAAGCTATACTGTAGATTTGATATCAGTGACCAGAAAATGTCCTAATTCAGCTTTAACCTTAACGACAATGTGGCACATAAGACCCACACACATTAAGTAGCTAGGTTTGTACAGGCTGTTTAAACCAATATATCACCCACAATCTATCATTTAAGTATCAAACACTTACCCAATGTAGTCTAAAGCTTGCTCTTTCATGGAGGGGAACTTAGATTCACAACAGTTAATCCAATGGTGACCCAGTTTTGTGGTGGAAAAAGATGCAAACTTCTTAAATCCTGCAGAACAGTCCGGACTAAATATTTATATTTGGATAGCCAACATGTAGCTAAGTACCCTGCTTTTGTCTTGCGCATAAGTCTTTCCTACTCATTAGCTAGCCTGACACTGCACTAATCACAATGTGGTGACACCGAATTTCGCCGGACGGTTTGTACTAATTTGGTGCAGTAAAAAGTAGGCAGAACTGGAAATGGCGTAGATAGCGGCGTAGATAGCGGCGTAGATAGCGGCGTAGATAGCGGCGTAGATAGCGGTGTTTGCTTAAAGTGCAGGCACTAAGTAGCCTGGGAAAAGCCTGACGCAAATTTGAGATTTGCTCTGCAAGTCAGTCTGGCCAAGAGCCCATTCAATCCCATTTCCAATTTTTACAAATCAAGGCACCAATCACAACCGCTGAGGCGGGCTTTACACGATGACGATAGCGCAGTGACGGCAAGCAGCTTTTTGTTTACATTCAACATGACGGCCACCGAAGTGCAGCAACCCGTTGATGCTGCTGTCGATGCTACGTCACCCAGATCGTTGGTCTGATTGGTTGAAGACATTATCGAATTGCGCCCGGAGGCATCTGAGCAGCGTCTGTTGGTGACGCCCCTTTGGAAATGAGCTGTGAATGAAGCTTGCCCAGACTGTCTGGTGTCAACCAGGCTAGGCACTAAGGTGTCTATCAGGCTTACAACAGCAGTCCAGAAAGAGCAGCGCAATCAAAGGGGGCGACTTTGAAACCTTTTCCTCATTGGCATGAATTTATCCATATAGGCAAAATGGGGAGCTGAGCTCATCAATGGAAGAGCAAAAGGCAGGATCTAATGGAGTCTTCAGAGGATTGCCCATGTGCATTGTAATCAAAGTGAATTTAGCCGCACAGCATTTAGGTCCAACTATTAGTATTAAGCATACAAGATGAAGGGGAGAAGTGGATTTTGCTGCAGGAGTAGTTTGAGAACTTTATATGGATGTTTTAATACTGTAAAAAAAACTGGATTCCTTTTATCCATATTAACTGCAGTAAAACGAAGGTTACTACAGCTGCCACTCTCTGTGAAGGAGCTACAATTTACGAATTCAACATTTCATATCTACAGGCTGCACAGAAGATAGACTTCACAACCAAAAAGTTGCCTCTTAAGCCATTCTTGTGTGGGATCCCCTTGTGGTTGCATATCAGATCGCATCTGTATTCAATTCTAGTTTACACATTTCTACTTTATTTGTTGCACCTCCAGAGCCAGGGTTTTCAATTAGGATTTCCCTGAAAGGTGGCAAATGTACCAAGCTTTTGACAGCAAGCCTTGACTGCATATCACAACCAGATTCTTTTCTTTCCATTTTGAAAAGAGGGGAAATAATGTCACCTTGTGTGTTATATACAATGAGAACGAAAGGAAGAGCCAAACAGAGAGCAAGCACAAATAAGACAGAAATGAGGACAGGATGAGACAGAGACATAGACGAGGAGCAGGAAGGGATAGCTAAAGCCAGAAGAAAAAGCAAAGGCATTGGCTTTGTCATGACAGTCTCCTCTCCCATGGCGGGGAAGATGTGTGTTCACATGCTCCAGTAGTCAGGCTGAAAAACCCGGGCCTGTTGCATTCACTCCAGCAGAGCAATAGCACTCGTGGTTGCCTGGCTGGCAAAGAGCTTGTTATCCCTCCCCATCCCTTCATCTGTTTGGTCCTCTTCTTTCCACATCCCTTTTTCCCACACCACAAGCATCTGCATTCTGTTTGCTTCAACGAGCCCCCGCGTTTCCTGGCCACCATGTAACAAGGAAAAATACAGCGCCTTTTTTATTCTTCTCGCAAGACGCAGGTGAAGACAAACAGCACGGCCAACAGCCCAGGTGGCATTTGCGTCAGGCGATGCGCCCTGATCCTAAAAATCAAGTGCAGTTCTGTCAAGCCGAAATGTGGTGCTCCCGCGGTGCCTGAACCGTCCTGCCGGAGACAAAAGTGAGTCCCCAATCTCAAGAAAAGGAAACGAACAGTGATAATCTAATGGACTCGATCAACCAACAAGTGTCAAATGGGAATACACAGGCACGCATGAGGAGCCGGGCAGACTGAATACACTGGGTAATGAATGCCGGGGGAAAACTCAGGTCTTCTTCTTCTTATCTGGCATATTTCAAATGTTTCTCATTAACTCCAGGAGTTTCTACTCTACCCATTAAATGTTCTCTCTGTCTTTATGTGAATGGGATTGTATGAGCCAAGAACGCTTGCTGAGTCAGTGGGTGGAGGGCGAGCGGAACGAAATACATTACCAATATTCTTTCTTTTTTTCTAGAACACAAAGTGAATATTAAGTAAGGCATTTTTTTAGGCACAAAGTAAAAATAGACTTGAGAGGGGGAGCAGATTGTGTTCAAAAAGGGAAAACGAGGACAAATATTTGCTGTCAAGTGTGGAATACCTCAATTTGTTAAAATGAGTAACACCATAATTAGAAAACTACCCGTGTTGCTTGAGAATCAAGGATGAAACTGCCAAAACTGTTCTTTGCAAATTGTTGATTTCCCTTGTGGCCAGTGGTGACTGTTTGCTAAACACCTCACCCAAACAGCTACTGTCCAATTATAGCTTTGCAACAGTTATTAGGCGTGGCAGGCCTGTCAAGGTTGGGATTTCTCCACTTGCTGAAGTTTCAGTGACAGCGGTAATCTGTATTTTAAGAATTTCCAAAAGGAAACACACAAGAGCAAAAGTGTTAGGAATTGATTAATGTGTGTTTGTCAGCTCGAATGTAATCTGCAAAGGTAAGCATGTCTGGCTAACTTCCAGGGCCAAGAACATGTCATACTTTGTTATATTTTGTGGGGTATGCTACATTAAAGAAAGCCCATACAAAGCATGTCTGCTGTTTAGAAGATGCTTGGTGCTAACGAGTGCCTGGTAATGTTAGCACCTTTGTCCTTCTCAGTTTCGGAGATAGCGTTACTTTTGCCAAACAAATTGCCTATACCAGAAAAGACTTTTCTCTTGTCATGTTAAAAGTGAAACACTCTTTTAAAATACAAACAATGAAGCGTAATTTTCACGTCTGTCTTGCTTGTTCAAGTATGTAAGCTGCCAGGGTGAAGAGAATACTCTGAGTGGACACACAGTGACAGGAGCTGATGTGGTCGTCGGCGTCCGTCACAGCTTTCATTTCCTACGCTATACCATTGATTCCCTGGACGGCTAACATTAGTGACACTCTCTTTTAATCTGTTGCAAAGAGCTTGACCTGTGGAGCACGTCTCCTGAGGATGAGAACAAACTCCAAATGGAAACTATCACTTTTTTCCTGGCTGTTTCAGGAAAAAAAAAAAAAAAAAAAAAAACTCTCCACAGCCAAACTGTTTTGTTGGAATAAATAATCAGTGTTTCCTGATTGTACAAATAATGTTAGGACCAACTCACACTGCACTCCAATACTAGAATAATGCTATTTCTTTATTTACAGGTCATCTGTTGAGTCTCAGTTTCTTTGGTGTTGTATATTTATGTAGTCATTAAAGGTCCCATGGCATGAAAATTTCACTTTTTTAACATTAATATGAGTTCCCCCAGCCTGCCTATGGTCCCCCAGTGGCTTGAAATGGTGATAGGTGTAAACCGAGCCCTGGGTATCCTGCTCTGCCTTTGAGAAAATGAAAGCTCAGATGGGCCAATCTGGAATCTTCTCCTTATGAGGTCATAAGGGGAAAAGTTACCTTCCCTTTCTCTGCTTTGCCTGCCCAGAGAATTTGGCCCACCCATGAGAGAGAGACATCATGGCTTTCAAACAAGCAAAGTGGCAGTTGGTCAAGGCCACACCCCCACCTTCCACCTTGTCCCCCCCCCCTCTCTCCTCCTCAATATCTATAGACACAGAAATGGCACATACTAAGGAAAGCTCATTGTGGGACTTGCTCTAGTGGCTGTAATTCTGCACCAAGGCTGAATTATGGGAAAGAGACTTCAGATACAGTATTAGGGGACCACTAAGGCCTATATAAAAGCATCCAAAGAGCACCATGTCATGGGACCTTTAAGTGCATATTTAAGACTAGCTAGCCAGTCATTTCAGCTGGCCAAATCACTGGTCCCCAACTAGAAATGAGAAACCGGCTTTTGTCTGAAACAAGGACCATTTGTTCAAATTAAAGAATTTCGAGAGCTAAATCTGCCATTGCTCTCATTTTACTGCATGTGTGCGATGTGACAAGCTTGATAGGCCTAGCAACAGTAACTAAGTGTGGGTACATTTAGTACCTATCAGCCTAGTACTATCAGCCTCAGATAGGCTACATTTGAACATTGAAAGGGCTGTGAAATATGAAGCTTTATTTGTCAGTTTGATAAATGACAACAAATGTACACATCTAAAAATGAAAGGGATCCCATGCACACACAGAGGAGATAAAATAAATAAAAGGAGGAGGAAGACAAGCAGTGATTAAATCCCATTGTCTGAAAAATGGGTGCAATCAGTATATTATGGAGAGAAAAAAGATTAAGCAACAATGAGCTCTGTTGATTATCAATGTGACCAGAAAAAAAAAAAGAAAAGGAAAAAAAAAAAGTCTTCGCAAAATAACTGCTTTTTTTTTTCTCCCGGTGACCATTTCCCTCTTTCACTTAATATGTCTATGTTTCTAACTTCTAACACTTTGATTTCTCATGTGGGGACAAATCCCACATTTGAAATGAGAAAAGTTCTCCGCTGGAGCAGAAGCAGAGCTCAGTCCAGAGGGGTACACGTTGATTGAGCTGATGGTGTGAGTGGCTGAAGCCCCGTAAGCCTTTTTCAACAAAGTCCCCAGAGGGCTTTTTCCATGGTTCAGGAGTGTGTTGGGGCCCCGCTGGCTTCAGCTGACAGGGTCCCCCACCCCACCCCACCCCACCCCTCAGGTCCCGGCAGCTGCCAGGGTGAAGAGAATACTCTGAGTGGACACACGGTGACAGGAGCTGATGTGGTCGTCGGCGTCCGTCACAGCTTTCATTTCCTACGCTATACCATTGATTCCCTGGACGGGTGACATTAGTGACACTCTCTTTTAATCTGTTGCAAAGAGCTTGACCTGTGGAGCACGTCTCCTGAGGATGAGAACAAACTCCAAATGGAAACTATCACTTTTTTCCTGGCTGTTTCAGGAAAAAAAAAAAAAAAAAAAAACTCTCCACAGCGACACTTCTGGATCTAGGGGTTGTTTTGCTTTCACAAAGAGAGAATCCCAAGAGGGGGATATAAAAGCTGGGCTACCCGGGAAAAGAGCAAAAGTGAGCAAATTGCAAAAAAAGGAGGGGGGTTAAGATTGGTGATTAGATATAAAAAAAATAAAAATAAAAAAATAATACGGACATCATGACTCTACAGGGAGGCGTTGGCATATCATTTTCTCAAGGATATTTGGAATCCGGGAGCGGCTTCAATTTGAGCTTGAGAAGAACGGTCTGCTTCCTCCGTGTGTTGTCAAAGCCGTTTGACATATTGTTTCAGGAGCGGGAATGGGAGGGTGTGCCGGTGTAGACACAAGCCTGCATTTGGCGAGCGAAATTAAAGGTCATTTTGAGAAAGTGAAAATTAATGTGAGCTATCAATTTCCGCCTTTAAAAAAAAAAAAAAAGTGACATATTTCAGTCTGACACATTTTAATTAGGCCATCAATAGTAAGGCAACAGTGGCTAATGGTGCAGAAGACACAACCAGGATAAGTTGCCTTCACTTTAACTGTTGTGGACACATTTAAATGGCATTTAAAGCGCTATGTTGACACAGACTTTTTAGACTCTTCCTGCAAAATAACATGATTTATGCTGTCAATATATGCTGATTCTGTTGGTAAAAAAATAAAAATGCATATTAATACACACCTATAGCCTCCTAATATATCAATATCAAAACTGAATTGCAATGTAATCTGCACTCTTTGGATTCTGAGAGAAAATTGCGCCATCTGCGCTATCTAGGATACTGTACGTGATTTAATTACGTTTTTTTTTTTTTTTGGAAGAAAAGCAAAACAGTCTTCCATTGGCAGATTAGGAGGAACCTTCTTCATTAGCGACACACTCTTTAAACTGTTCCTGCTTTTGTCCCCCCCCTCCCCCTCCTCTGCCCAGAGAATAAATAAGATAAGGGAGAGCAATGAACGCATCCATCATTCAAAGTGGAAAAGGGTAATTTAGCTCGGCCCTCCTGACAGCTTTACAACTTTGCACGCTATTCTATTTTAATTGGCAATCATGAATTAACTGAATGAAAGCCCTGTTCACTGCCGATGTCTTTCTCATTGCAGCTTTTAATTGGGTTGACTTGATGAGTTCCTGAGATAAAACCAGACAATATATTCTCATGATTGGCAACTCGTTTGTTGCCATATAATTAGGCCGCAGACAAGTCAAGCACACGACTGTTTCCTCCTCAGCCGGGCCTCATCCTTTCATCAGACACAGACTGCTGAAGGAATGCTACACTACAGGACAGTGAAGTGTTGCGTATGACATGATGGATATATATTTGGAGCAAGATTCTGACAGGCTTGTTGCTTCACACTGTAATCTGTCATTGTTCTGTCATGTACCGATTCGTCTCAAGCAATTATTGATCCTTAAGAAAGAGGACAAATGCTCAAGCTGTCACATATCTGTTTTCTCACCCAAGCGTGATCATAATTTTATAGGAAAAAGGGTAAAATCAAATGCTGCAATGATTTGATTTGAATAATATGTAAGTCCGCTCCAATAGAACAAATTCCTAATTTTTTTCCCCTGCTGCTGGTTCTTAATGATTAAAACAATCCCGGAGGCTTCTCAGACTCACCCTACACTTTTACATTTAAGGTCAAATGTTCAAAGCTTTCCTCCATTCTCCCTCCATTTTAAAAACAGGGGGGAAAAAAAGGAATTAAACTTTAATGGGCTGATGAATAAATATTTTGTGTCTCCAGGACTCAGCACTTTCTCCCATTCCTGCAGCTGGCTTAATTAACTCCTCCTGAAGCCTTTTGTAAATTAACACATCTCTTTCGGTGTCCTTCGACATTGTTTTTGTTCTTCTTTTCTTTTTTTTTCTTTCCCGGTCAAAATTTGTTAGACAGGTTTTTTTGTGCAGCGATATGCCACAGAGGGACGCATAATTATTCGAACTTAGAGTCACAGTTTTAACTTACAGTGCAAATTTTTCCCTTCAGATCGTTTGCTTGAGGCTAGAGCGCACATGCCAAAGAGTACGTGAATCACTTCAGAATATAACACTTGTATTTCTGATATTCAGAGTACTGCTCACCTGGAGCTTGGGCTACATTCTGGACAGTTCAGTATCTTGGTCTAGGAATCCTAAATCATTTAGTCTCAGCTGGATACTGATACCCTATGACTATTTCTCTCTGTATTCTCTCAGCCTTCTTGTACAGAGACACAGATATCTTCCTAAAAAGAGCTCCACAGATCTATTGATGAGATTGTTAAATATTCTCTTTATTACTTTTCCCACAGATGGGAGGTTAGGTGAAACACTCCAGCTGCTTGGTCCTAAACTGTCAAAGCATGGGTGAAAACTATTTTAAAATGGTCGAATTCCAAATGCAAATGATTATCCGCTAACTATCCCTTCAGTCACTGTTGCTACGCCTGTCAAGCTTTCCATTCTAGCACAGATCTTGCCTGGGTCTAGAAATTTGTTTCAGCCCAGTCCGCTGAGTTGACTGATTCGTCATGACATGAAACAGCGGTTTCTTGGTTGAAAAAGAGTGCCACGGGTGGTTGGGGGGGGTAACGGTTAGCCAACAGACGGGACTAACGCCATTGTCAAGCTAGACAACATGTCTTCTCAATATCGCCCGATATCATACTTTGTTTGTATACTTCACTCTGCTGCACTCTTAAAGGGTAACTACCGTTTTTTTCAACTTGGACCCTATTTTCCTATGCGTTTGTGTCTAAGTGACTGATGGGAACAACAATCTTTGACATTGGTCCAGTATTATGCAAGATCGCTGCAGTCGGCAGCGGCGAAACAAGCTACAATGTAAGTTAATAGGGCAATTCTACAGCTTGTTAGCCTAGAAATCTAGACTCACCCTAGTGGCAGTAAATTTATTTTGCAGCCAGGGGGGGGTCTAGGCACTCTCCGTTGGCTTGCGAGCTGGAAAAACCAAATTTTGGTCAGGCCAATCACATCGTGTACAGAATTGGTGGGCGGGCTTACGGCTGCTGCTGCTGGGAACAGCGGTCTTCTGGAAGACTTGTGGAGTTAAGCTTTTCTTTGAGAAAAGAACAAAGAACGGCACTGAAATCATTCTTAATAAAGAAAGATGTGTTCAGAGTTTTGCCGACCGGATACGGCAAAAGTTGAATCTATCAACTAGCTTCGCTACCTTCTTCTTTGCTCTGCCTGGTTGTAGCGCTATCCTATTACGTGCAGAGGGAATTTGAAAGACGACTATTTATCCCGCCCCTCGTATTGAGCCCTGACAATGGTGAATTCCCAGACCCAACATCTTGATGTGGGTCTGGCTTGTCAGGCTTACAGCTTGTATTTACCTTCACAAAAGTGCTCGTTTTGCCACTGACAGCCTCAGTTTTATGTTTTATTTAAACATAAAAACATCCGCAAAATTGCATTCGCTAAATAAACAGTAATTTCAGCATTGTAAAATACACGTCATTCAAAGTCGACATAAACAAAATAAAACTATGAAAAGCAGTTTGGGGTCATCTTTCCACTTTTCCAACCATCAAAACTCTCTTTTTGGTTGAAATAAACACATAGTTTACCGATTTACATGTGAAGTCGTGAGTTCGGTGAATTTAGCACTAGCGATCTCAGAGCGGTTTCTCGTTAAATAGAAAGGTCTTAAAGGAGGTTTTAAAAAGGCCTACCTATGTAGTATATACACTACCGGTCAAAAGTTTTAGAACACCCCAATTTATTTTGTTTTTTATTGAAATATTAGAAGTTCAAGTCCAATGAATAGCTTGAAATGGTACAAAGGTAAGTGGTGAACTGCCTGAGGTTAAAAAAAAAAGTAAGGTTACCCAAAACTGAAAAATAATGTACATTTCAGAATTTTACAAAAAGGCCTTTTTCAGGGAACAAGAAATGGGTTAACAATGTAAAGCTGTTCTGCAGCAATGGAGGTTGATCAAGCTTTGAAAGTTGGTGCTACCAATTCCCACAGGTGTTCCAACTTGTCCAAACCCCTCTGTTTGTATAACAGTATTGTTGGAACACACTGTGGTACCGTACCCTCGTGAGCATTAATTTGAACAGTATTTTACTGCAGAAAGTAGCGTGTTGCTATAAAAATGGCGGAAAAAAGGCAATTCAAAAGTCAAGGTGTCAGTGAGTACAGTATTCTTCACCATCAAAAGGCACTTAGAAACTGGTGGAAACTCTGACAGGAAGAGGTCTGGCAGACCCAAAGCCACAACAGAATCAGAAGACAAGTTTCTGAGAGTCAACAGCTTGCGTGATAGGCAGATCACAGGACAACAGCTTCAAGCACAGCTTAATAGTGGTCGTAATAAGCAAGTCTCAGTTTCAACTGTAAAGAGAAGACTTTGAGCTGCAGGTTTGATAGGTCGAGTTGCAGTAAGAAAGCCATTGCTAAGACATCAGAATAAGAAAAAAAGGCTTTCCTGGGCCAAGAAACATCATCAATGGCCTACTGAAGACCGGAAGAAGGTGTTATGGACTGATGAATCAAAATTTGAAATCTTCGGTTCATCACGCAGGATTTTTGTACGCTGTTGAGTAGGCGAAAGGATGGTTCCTCAGTGTGTGACATCAACTGTCAAACATGGAGGAGGAAGCGTGATGGTCTGGGGCTGTTTTGCTGGATCCAGGGTCGGTGATTTGTACAGAGTGAAAGGCACCCTGAACCAAAACGGCTACCACAGCATTTTTCATTTGTTCTATTCTTTCATTTCAGAGTACAATAAGACATTGAACTGCATGAATTTCAATAAAAACCTGGAAAAATTGGGATGTTCTAAAACCCCACGGAATGCAACGGTGTTGCATTAAATGTGGGTCCTTGACTTGACAAGTTCTCCTGAAGGCAAAAAGCAAAAAGCTAATTATCGATGTAGAAATAATAATAATTAAAAGATACTGCCTAAAACGCTGGTATCGGTATCGGAAAGTACTGGAGTTAATGCACCGATCCGATACCGAAAATCTATGTTAAAATAGATTATTTATGTTCTTTTTCTGTTATAACTGACTGTCAAAGTCAGGACAAAGTGGACAATAAAAGAAAGTTCTGTGGCATTCATGGTTTGTGTTTGTTTCACAAAGATAGAAATAATATCACATCCATACAGGGATAGTAGTATACAGCTGTTAAAACATAATAAAATATATGACACACTGGTATCGGATCGGTACTCGGTATCGGGCGATACACAAGTTCAGGTATCGGAATCGGTATCGGGAAGCAAAAAATGGTATCGGGCCATCTCTAAGTACAAGTCAAGGTTCCACTGGGTTTGGCTTTTTCCCCTCAAAATGCTGTCCTGGCTAAATGTGTCCTATCTGTCATTTTGGGGGGCTTTTTCCTGAATTACTCCCACTGTCAGTAAGAGTGCAGCTCCTCTTCATGGCTTACATTTGTTTTTTGCTTTGGCCTATGCTTGCCCCTCAGATGCTGCCCTGTCACAACTGCAGGCAAGTGATAAATGTGACGTTACTCCATCAGAGGATCATTAAATGTCAGGTCCTGCCGTGACAGTGGAACGTCATGGCAGAAAGTCAATGAACTGGGGGAGGAGTTGTGCGAGTGGAGGAATCGCCTGGTGGAAAAGCCTGCAGGGAAGGATCAATGGCTCATCTAACACCCACATGCCCACTCCTGAACCAGGCAAGACCACTCACACCACTCCCCGCCTGGCAATGAGTTTGTCCAGCTGCTTGGAGTGTGCACAGTCAGATGCAACCACTTGGGGTGACTTGTTGATATATTACAAGGAAGGGTTGGTGACAAAATAAGAAAAATCAACTTTGCACTCTCCTATACTTATATTCTGTGTTCTCAAATTAACGCCCACAGGTCTTTTATTTTTTATCCGCCATGTCTCCTTTTGTAAACAAGGCATGGATAAACTCAATCTCTTCATCTTGTTTTCAGAGCAAACTGGGCTATCAGAATGCTGCTGCGATGTCAAATACATCTGTAAACGTATAGCAAAAATACAGAAATGTAATCACAGATATTTATTCAAATTACACATAGCACAATAGTGAACAAGACTTTGTTCTTCTTGGCCTTGGAGATAAGAGAAAAAAACAAGTCCCTATTCAATTTCTGAATAAAAAAAATGTGCCTTTCCTGAAAGCAGTTCCTACATACAATGGTACAGAGGGCCACATCACGCTCCCTGCTCTTCCAAGGCGTAGACCGCTTCACCTGCTTGATCTGCCTGCAGCGCACACAGGTCCACGAGGCCATCCTCCTCCTGCGGCTCCTTATCTTCTGATGTCACTTCTTGCCCATTTCTGTGTCAAGAAGCCAAATAAAAAGTGTAAAAACATAACAAAAACTATATAGATTGCTCCGCCCTGGGCGCACACCTTACAATGTTGTCCAAGGATAATCTACACATTATTTATTGCACACACACACACACACACACACACACACACACACACACACACACACACAATATTCTACTCATTATTTTGGTTGCTGCCCAAATCTACCGATACTAGGATGAGGTGAATGTCATGCGCCGGCTCATCCAGGTGCTCTCCACATTGATTTTACGTTGATATGCTTAGGTGGCTCGCAAAAAACGTATAATGGTAGGGAAAACCCTAATAGTGAAAAATCAAGAGGAAATAGAAAAAGAAACAGCAGAAAGGAAATGGCTCGACCAGAGAAAACTGGACATACCTGGATTAGATTAAATTGTTGCTCTCTCATGCTTCTAGTATCCTTTCATATACTGTATAGCAATGCTTGTTGTCACCATGTGCAGAAAAATGAGCAAATGGGATATTTATCTCACAGAACTTGACTCAGTGGTAAAATGATCATCCTTTGTTGAGTTAAAAATGCAGCGGTGTTCAAGGACAGTTGTAGTAAGATATATTTTCGTTATGAAAGAAAAAAAAAAAAGCAGAAATACAGGATCTCCTGCTACAAGAATCATGTTTCAAAGACAAGAGCAAAATGTTTCTCTGTCCAACTCTTGTATTCAATGTCCCTGAGACCATAAAGAAGACAATAAATAAATGAATAGCTCAACAATTTTTGAAATAGGCTTGTTGTTTTTTTTGCCAAAGGATAGATGAGAAGATCGATACCACTCATGTTTGTAGGCTAAATATGAACCTACAGCTAGCAAACAATTAGCTTAACTTCACGTAAAGACTGAAAACTGGAGGGAAACGGACAAAGAACAAGATATACTGTAGTGCATGAGCTTTAGAGGGGTTTGTAGGCAGATTGGGTTACTTTTGGACAGAGCCAGGCTAGCGGTTTCATGTTTCCAGTCTTTATGTTAAACTTAGCTCACTTGCTTCTGGATGCTAGTTTAGCACAAAGTCTAGAAACAAGCGAAAACAGCTAACCTGGCTAAAGTTGTACTATTATAGGTTATGTGCTGAGCTACTTTTTGACTGATGTCCAAAACTCCAGGACGGCATCAGAAGGCACTTTTGCATTTAGGTTTTTGTACAGTTTAAACATGTAACGTGTTATTTAGTAAGTTTTAGATGTCCTCATAGGCTAATTTTGTTACCTTCTAACAGAGCCAGGCTAAACTGACCATCTCCTGTCTGTAGCTTTATATTTAGCATACAGACATAAGTGTTATCAATTCTGCCATCTAACAATTGGCAAGAAAGCAAATACATGTATTTTCCAAAATCTTGAATTATTGCCCTATAATATTTAAGGCAAATTGGACGCATCTCTCATTTTATTAAATTTACTGGGGTGTTGAGACATGAGATGGCGGTATATTAAATTGAATGCATTATAGTAAAAAGATGAACAGACTTTAGGTTTTTGTTTGATCTACTGATGGTACATGTAGACATAACAATTAATAAGCACGGAAGATGTCAGGCAACCCACGTTTCATTTATCCAGCAGTGCATATTATCATTGTTACCATGGTATCGTACATAGGACAGAAAGGACAATGCTCATTAAAAATAGCGCTGTTTTTTTCATGTGGTAATAGTCTAAAGGCTATTGAAACAGTAATGTTGCTTCGCCTCAAGGAGTGCAAACAGCCAGACAGGCAGAGGAACAATAGGGATTCATCAAGCAGCAGCCTCTAAAGCCCCGGATCGTGACAGAGTTAAATGAATTGGTCTATCAGTGAGACACCTGAGAGACAGTCTTTGGGAGTCTGTCAAGATAAACTCTTGAGGATCTTGCGGAGGGTGCATTGCAGCAAGGTCATCGTCACATTGCATCAAACAGGGTGCTGGGAGGAGAGCTTTTGTTCTCTTGTGTGAAGTCGCATTCGCCAGAGGTAACAATTAAGACTCATCTGTCAGCGCGCGCTAATGTGTTCATTCCTGTTTCCACACCGGAAGACTTCACTTGCTCATTTGCGGTTTCATGGCCATCATTAAAGTCCAAGGTGTTCCAGGCAAATGTTGCTCCCAGATTGCAGCGAAGTCTGTCATTTGGAGCCGATTTTAAACAGCTACAATATTGTTTAAGGTAGGTGTCTGTTGCCTTTGAGGCAGGGACTTCTTTTTTTCCAGCTTAAAATGATCATTGGGTGAAACCTGAGTTAAAGGTTCATTTCAGTGTCACGCGAGTTCGGCACCAACCAATCTCCCGGTCTCCCAGCTGTCCCTGGGTCGCCCACTATGTTACAGTGACATTTATCAGATGTGACAGCTTGGGTCCAATAAAGTGGAGGTCTTTAACAAGTGTTCTTTTAGTTGAATTTGTACAGAGGGGGAATGGAAGATTGTATCTCCCCATCTTGAAGCAATTTCATTCTCAGATTCCTGTGTTGTTTGATGTTTTATCATAGCTGGAGGTCAAAGTGGGCCTTCCAGGGTTATCACAAAGTTAACTTTACAGGCATTTTATCCCTACAGAAAGAAATGTTTAACTGGGATTAAATGGCAGCCCTGTGTATAAATTGTGATGCGTGTGTCACAAGCCAAGGAATATAATAGCAATGTATACTTGAATCAAAGCCTGTTCCAAGCAGTAATGAAGTTGCACTTGAATGTGAGGCAGCTGTTTGTGTTCCAGGCATTTGGGAATAACAGACTGCGAGTCAATTCCAGCAGGTCTGTTGGAGAGTGTGGCGGCGAGATAAAAGGCAAGGCGACATTGTTTAAGTCTTGATCCTGATGCAGCACTCTTCTGCTGGGGGATTGCACATTTACAATGTAGAAATCAGCCTCATCCATTGTCCTCTTAGCCCCACCGCGCAAATGCGGAGAGAATCCAAACATTTTCCCTCCATCTCAAGATTACACTTAGCTTGTTTTCTTGCCCTGCCTCTCCACCCCTCCCCTGGCCTCTTCTCTTTGAAACTCTTTCATTTCACAAACATCTGTTGGCAAAAGGGAATCCCTAATCTCTCAAGGCCTTTCTTTCAAATTTCATTATTGAGACTGAATGCAGATTTGAGTTACTGCAGATGCTGCCATGCTTTTATAATATATATTTTTTTTCATTCTTCACTCTATTTTAATGCATTTATAAAAAAATATATAATAATCTAATGCCCACCATACACTAAATTACTAAAGTTTCGATTCTGCAGTCACAAACAAATCCTGATGATAATTTCACTTGATTGTTGCCTGCTCAGGCTGCCGGTCACCCACCATCATTTGTTTGTAAGGGGAATGTATGTGTTTAATAAGGCTTAAAGGAATAGTTTGACATTTGGGAAATGCACCTATTTGCAGTGGGTTAGAAGAAAAGATCAATACCACTCTCATGTTTGTACACTTGATATGAAGCGAGAGCCAGGTGCCGATTAGCTTAGTTTAGCATTAAGACTGATGAAGATCGCAAACTACTTGAAGGGAGTTGGGCTGTTTTGTGTACTAGAATACAGCTAACTGGGCCATGGTCTGAGATTATTATTGGATGACTTTCAGAGTTATTAATTTGGGATATAATAGGATTACGGACAAAGAATAATCAATATGAGAGTAACTTTGTTGTGGGGGTGAGTAGTAGGAATAAACTTTGTTTAATGGGTTCCTTGATAGCCAACAATCACTGATTATTGGATCTTCCATGTCATAACATTAGAAGAGTGCAATGAGTTCAAATGGAAAGTATGAGGAATGAGTATACGTAAGTATGAACTGACATTCAAAGCAAAAGAATTATAGCGAAAGTGTATTCGAACTTAATCGAATCAAACAACAGCTCTGCTCTACGGTTGTGTTATTAGTTTTGAACCTGTATAGTCCAACGCAAAGCCCTTTATCATTATTCCTTGGAGCTTTTTCTATTCATTTTCAGAAGGAATCAGCAGAAGGCTTTACAGCTTGATGGAATCACCGCTTTGAGTATTAGTGGTTTGACTATTCTATCTTTGGAAAATATAGTAGTTATTCGTCTTATCGTACTGGACTGTCCTAGACAACGTGAAAGACACATTTCAATCTTTAAATAGACTTATATTCCCATTAAATCTCCATGCAAAACTGTCAGACTTTGTATTAAAAAAAGTGAAAGCTCCACTGCCTTTACTGGCCGCCTCATCGACTGCAACAAGGGAACTTGTGACAAGAGGAAGGCGGCTTCAGCCTTTGTAGACCTCACATTCTCCCTTTGGGACTGAACAAAGCTATGGCCTCCCTCCCATATCAACTGCATCGCCTGGACTGGGAACATAAACGGGAAGCAGAATAGAGAGATTGGAAGGATGAATCCCAGAACATTTTATCTTGTTCTTCCACTTCCAACAGAATTATGGGGATTATATTCTCAAAGTATGTGTTGATGTAAAGCATAAAAAAACACTCCTCTGCCAGGATATTTGACTATGTGAAATCGGGTTTTTTTTCAAACTATATCCTCACAAAACCACACCAGAGGAAATTATTTACTGCCAGGGAACATGTGAAATATCTGAAAGATTAACCATTTTGACATCACACATTTTATTTCTCAAAGCGTTGAGAAACATGCTGATGCTATTTACGTGCTGTAAAATAATGGAATAAAAACAAGTTTCCTGTTCATTTGTGTTGATTTGTTCATCTTGCAGCTCTGGACACATTTCCAATGAAATAAGCAGATTCCAAGAATGCAGCCCGCTGATGCCAAGATGGTAACACTTCAGATTCTAATAGCAGTCTTGAATTAATTTTCTTCTTTCATCTGTCAGGACCCATTGTGCCTTCTGTTAATGACTGACAGTGACAGCAGAAGCTCTCTTGCACACACAAATAATAATAAGGAAAAAGACTAACAATAGCAGCAGCTGGAAAATAGCACAACACCTTATTAGGTAAAGTCAAACATGAGGGGTTCTATTTCCAAGGTGCTTTTCAATGCATAATACAACAGACTCAGTGTGAAAGTGTTTTTTTTTTAGCAACCTGACACTTAAAAGAGGAGGATGCAGGTCACTTAAAAAATGTACAGTCAGTATGTTGTCCCGGTGTCCCAGGACAGAAAAAAACATCTTTCTAAAAGATGGAAATCAAAGAGAAAACCTGAGACTGTGCAATCACAAGGACGTACAATCAGCTGCTTCACAGACAATGAATAGGTTGCTGACTTTGTGGAGCCATAAGATGCTCTCTTCACGTATGAAAACAATTATTTCAAATTCGTCAACATTCATTTCTCCTTTCCATTCACCTATGTGGCCAAGTACGATGTGATGGCTAGGGTTGGGTATTGTTTTTGTTTTTTTAGATACTGTAAAGCAATACTTTTACAAAAAGTAAAAAATAAAGTCGGCGAAATTAAAGAACGGCTTGTTTATTGCTAAGGCCATATGGTCAAAATTAAATGATTTATGAATAATGTAATGACAAAAACTTACAACAATAACTGATTTCACCAGTAAATTGCTGTTAAACAACAAAAAAACACCAGATGGGAAAAGATTATTTTACAATAACTTTGAATGCACCACAAGGTTTAGGCTACTGGTTTCAAGTGAACGCACCTCTTGTGTTATTTTTCCAACATCTGCAGACTGTTACGTCCCAGTGTTTGAATCCGCTACAGGGAAATACAGTCACACTCCAGATTTTTGGGGTTTGGCCGAATACTGACTCCACTGGTTAATATTCTGCCGAAACCGAATACCGAATGCTACTCCCAGGGCTAGCAAAGCGGGTAATGGTTGTCTGGTTAAGACAACACAACAGCAGCTATGTTGTGTATTGTTTAGGGTCCTTGTCACCACAAGACAAATCGGCATTGCAAATTGAACATGTAGCTCGACTTGAATTGCCTTCTTTTGACTGAAAGTACTGCCAAACAACACTTTTTCTGCTCACGAGTACCATTTTCACTTTCACACTCGCACAGCCTACTGCATTGAACGGTCCCCCTACGTAAACACCTTCCCGTAATCAACGTCGTCGTTACATTGACCAGAATAGCGCACGTAGTGCAAGTGTAGGGTTCAAAACATCAAGCAGAGCTTTAGCAATGCAAACTACTTTTTTTGTGACGGGCAACCAAAACTATTATTAATACTATTACTATAGCCTACTATTAAAAAATATTTTGTGCTTGACCTAAAGTCTGTCTGGAGGTGCAGGGCAACAATGGCTGCACAAGTTGCTGAGTGCAATCCTGAGATTAACTTAAGTAACTGTGTAATGTTCCTACTATGAGTTTGGGGATCTTCATTTCTTCATTTAAGAACAGACAGACATAAAGTTGTTGAATTTTTGTAAGGAAATAAAAGGTACAACCCTTTGTGAGTTTCAATGGACCTACTGCAAAAAAAAAAATTCTAAATCCCTGCAAGGAGAAAACATGTATCCTCTTATACTGAAACCTCCAGCGTTTCCTCTATGTTGATTTTATAGTGGCGGCCCACCGTGGCAACATTTCTGCCACCACGGTATCAGAAATAGGGCTGTACGAAAAAATGTAGTCGCGGTTGCCTTTTAAATTATTCTGCCGACATAATGCACCCCCCACATTGCAATTTAACAACAAGTAGAACTATTCAGAGGTTATTGGGCCCGTCCAGTTAAACTCCACAAACTGTTGCATCGATGTAGTTTATCGTCAAAACGTTCGCTTTCTTCCAAGTAGACTATTAAAACGAACAGCTCCACCAATAACATCACCGCGGTGGGTCCGTTCTAAGTGTAGACCTGTTGTAGATGTTAAGTGCCCTATAGTTCCTCAAAAAATACAGTTCAATCACAACTGAAAATATGCCTAGGGCTGGGCGATATGGAGAAAATCAGATATCACGATATTCTTGACCAAATACCTCAATATCAATATTCCGTCGATATTCAAGGATTGACAATTGGTGCTTTAACAAAGTATCTTCACACTTAGATTTTTGATAAATAATCATCAGTAATGTGGACATAATGTCTAAATGGGGAAAAGGCAAATAATACAACAGCTAGAACAGTCTGGTAAGTTCAGAAAAGTACATCACTTTACTGTAATGCAGCATTTAAAACCAGGAAAAGACAACACTTATGTCATATCACGATATCCAAAATCTAAGACGATATCTAGTCTCATATCACGATATCGATATAATATTAATATATTGCCCAGCCCTTCCTCATTGTGTGTGAATAAATATATTAGTTTGTGTTGCAGCGAAGTGTCAGTTCCGTTTCATACGTAAAACATTTGGCGGCGGGGTGTGTGGGGTGGGGGGTTGTTGTTCGGACAGACCTGCCCCCCACTGCTAAAAAAAAATCCTAAAAGGAAACACTGAGCTCATATGGCTCTTAGATAATTGTATTGAAATGCAAATCTCTCATCACATTATTATAGTCATTTCAATAAAAGTTTTGCTTACAATTATTAGTGAATGTTTCATAATGTGAGTTTTGCGCCGTTGTCTCACATTCATACACGGCTTCACTGACAAAGTGATTTTGCACAGATTATAAACAAGATTGTTCAAAGAAGTTGATATTATTTCAACTACCCTTATTCTTTAAGCCATTTCCGATTGTTTTAAGTATATATACCATTTGATTTGATCTTGAAAAGTACCACCCCACCGCCACACACTTCGAAAAGTATACCCCTGCTGTATATGTATTTCATAAACATTGAATGTGTGTACTGAAAACAACTTTGTAACAGGTACAATTCTACTAATGCATTATATTAATTGATCGTTCTTGTGCACGTGGTTGGTAATGAGAAGGAAACATGCCCATCTAAACTTGATATTGTAATAGTTATAAAATGGAAGCACAGTGACACACCCATAGCAAATAGTATGACCACAATAGATAATACTGCTTTATCTGTTAATTTACAATTTGAGACACAGTTATCATATTTCTATAATGTCATTACACTTAATTAGTGCTCTATTACTGTGGTCAATGATCCCGGGGTACCAATCTCCTTTGCTATTAGTTTATTACATCATTTTTAATATAGCTAAAAACATTTCTGTTATTAAAATATATGACTGGTCATATGGTCATTAAGATAATTTAGCAAAAATGACATTTTCGGGATGCAGAATGAAAAGCACAGTCTGGAAAATAAACACTGGCTCTTGTATAGATTTTGATACATCACACACACACACACACACACACACACACACACACACACTTAAATAAATACTACTGCTGACTTGTAATTAGCCGTCCACAGTGGTACCATGCAGCTGCTCAGCACAAGCCCAAACACAATGGAGAGGGTGTGTATTTACTGTATTCTTTGAGCAGCGGACCATGGCTGTGCTCATTATACAGTGTCATGCTGCTGATGCCATCATTGTAACCAGGGAGAGGCAGGAGCAGGGGGTGTTGCCTCTCCGTGCTCTGCTAATTCCACCCATGCAAGTCGATGTGCTGGTCGGCTCAAATGAAGGAGCAATGCATTGATTTATGCTGTGTGTATCTTATGGTCAATTGCGAGGACGTTGAGGTAATTGGTGGCCATTCAACACCAAACAACCCAGCTGGGTGGCCTATCCGGTCCCAGAAAGAGAGGAAAAGAAAGTCATAACAAGAAGCAATTGCTTGTAGTTTAAATTGGCTCCGTATAGAGTACAGCCAAAGTTATTTCAACAGTGTCTCACCAGCACAGATTCCCTCTGTAAAGAGGAAAAAAAAAAAAAAAAAAAAAAAAAAAATCACACTTGGTATGGAAATGAAACATAAAATTACAGTAAAAAGGGAGGTATTCATCTCCTAAGGGGCGGGTTTGGCCAGAGGGCTTGGGACAGGGGTGAGGCAGCCAAGCAGTTTAACCCCTCTCCAATTAGCTGTGAAAGTCCTTTGATTTTAATGCAGCGCTACAGACCAGCAGTACACTACATGTCCCTCAACCCTCATTATTCCACAGCCTAATTTTCTGACATAGCTCGCAGTATCTCCCCCGACGTAACGCTGCTGTTAATTACCGCTGCAGAGCCGAAGATGAGCAGTGTGAAGGACGGAGGAGTGAGTGAGAGGGCTGGAGAACGATCCGAGTGAGGAGTCTGAGGGAGCAACTGGACATGTTTTATTGAATCTGTGGTATCAATCTGTGAAAATGTATTGGTCTCCAAATCATCCAAACACCACCAAAGGGATTTGTGCAGTGGGAGAGTATGCTAATCAGGGCTGTGTTCCCACCCAAAAAAGAGCACATAACTTAGAAGATATTTCTTGTTCTACATTAATGGTCATTGGGGAGTGTCTCATCCGACTGCTGCTTAAAGCATGAGTGCCTACAGCGCCTCTCTGTTCACCTGAAGTCAGGAAATATATTTCTTATTGTTAACTGACACCTTACATGACATCAAAGTGCTCAAAACAATACAGCACAGTGACTCCCAGAGAAATCCTGAACTCCATTCTTGTGATTCTATCAAGGTGACATTGCTTGAAAACCTTTCCGTCTTCGTCTTCGCTGTGCAGTTCCTTTGTGACAGCGACTGGTGATCCAAGCACTCTTCTTGTGCAACTATGATGTACAAGAGCACTGCTACAAGGCACAACCACAGGAGTTTCATTATTAAAATCATAGGAATGAAGAGACAAAGTAAAAGGGCAGGGCGAGGGGATGTCTGGCCCAAAGTTACTGAAAAGCTCATAAAATAAAAAACACCACGAAAAGCATTCTTTCCCACACTATCTCTCTCATATCCCCACTTCATAAAAGTGCCAAGTGCAGCTATTCTAGACCCATCTAATAGACCATAACTCTATGCAATTAGGACCAACTTAAATGGGGGACACTTTTCTGATAAGTGCATTGTTATGGGGTTATTACAGGATTTTATTTTATTATTATACAATGTAAGTGAAGATAGTTGCGCTGGACAAGTTCAGGCCATTATTTCATAATTACAAAGGTCATAAAAATAGCAAGATAACTGTGAGGCACATTATGCAAAAAGACTGGAAGTACATAAGTAATGGCCTACAGTATATTCTGTAGAAGAGTAATGTAGGAGATCTGTATTACTGTCTACCGTTTACAGTTATCTTTTTTGTCTTTATAAAAAAGGAAAGTAAACTCCTTGGCCATAATGTCTCACCAAGCAAATGTAACTAAAAAACCCAGTATAATTCTATAAAACATGACCTGTGTTGGTCTTCACAGTCATGGTCTGTTTCCTCTCAGTTCTCTTTACACTCCCAGCTCTGTTTTCTTGCATTAGGAATCGAAATGGATATTTCTGGCATCAAACAGTGTAATTATTCCCTATTCTCTCTGGTGCACTTGTGTGTAGAATAACTTCCTAATGATATATGACACAGTGTTACAGTTTGGAGAGAATATATAAGCCTGCATCAAAAAAACACTGTGCATCATCATCAACACAGTGTATATTTTAAGCTTCTTGTAATGATTTTCCATCTGACCTGCAATGCCAGAGTCAGACTACACCATTTTTTTTTTTTTTTTTTGTGTCAGATTAGGCAATCATAGATTCTTGCAGTAACGTGCCTGAGCGACATGGCAGGATGGCAGACTATTCATGGGATCACAACCTATTGTATCTCGTCATCTTTAGATGACTGGGGCTGAGACATCTTTCAGACTACTGGTTATACAGGTTGACATGTCAAAATAAGCCAACAAAATAATCAATAAAAAAATCACAATGCTCTCATGATGACGACGATATGGTGAACAGAATATTCATTTTGCATCAAGTATATTTTTCTTGTCTATTTTATTTGATAGGTATCATATTTAAACCCCAAAGTCATTCAGAATAAGACTTTATAATTGTCAGGGTCATTTTTATCTAAGAAATCATTCTAAATCAGTGATAAATAATTATCTTACTTGTGCGTTCCACTCTCCATTAAAGATTTATTTTCTTCTCCATCCAATGTGAATTTTGCAGAATAAACGTTCAGGGGCTTCCCCTCCTGCTCGTCCCAATAACTTGCTATTTCACTTCACACCTGAGTAAGAAACAGGAAATGTAAGTACGAAAAAAACACTGTCTACTGTTTACAGTTTATATATATACATATATATAAGCAAATGTAACTAAAAAACCCAGTATAATTCTATAAAACATGACCTGTGTTGGTCTTCACAGTCATGGTCTGTTTCCTCTCAGTTCTCTTTACACTCCCAGCTCTGTTTTCTTGCATTAGGAATCTAAATGGATATTTCTGGCATCAAACAGTGTAATTATTCCCTATTCTCTCTGGTGCACTTGTGTGTAGAATAACTTCCTAATGATATATGACACAGTGTTACAGTTTGGAGAGAATATATAAGCCTGCATCCAAAAAACCACTGTGCATCATTATCAACACAGTGTATATATTAAGCTTCTTATAATGATTTTCCATCTGACCTGCGATGCCGGTGTCAGACTACACAACTTTTTTTGTTTTTTGAGATGATTACAGTGTCAGATTAAGCAATCATAGATTCTTGCAGTGCCTGAGAGACATGGCAGGATGGCAGACTATTCATGGGATCACAACCTATTGTATCTCGTCATCTTTAGAGGATTTTCCGACTACTGGTTACACAGGTTGCCATGTCAAAATAAGCCAATAAAATAATCAATTAAAGAAATCACAATGCTCTCATGATGACGACGACGACAGAATATTCATTTTGCAGCAAGTATATTTTTCCTGTATATTTTATTTGATGTTAGGTATCATACTTAAACTCCAAAGTCATTCAGAATAAGACTTTATAATTCTCAGGGTCATCTTTATCTAAGAAATAATTCTAAATAAGTGATACAAATTCTGTTATTTGTGCGTTCCACTCTCCATTCAAGATTTTTTTTCTTCTCCATCCAATGTGAATTTTGCAGAATAAACGTTCAGGGGCATCCCCTCCTGCTCGTCCCGAAAACTTGCTATTTCACTTCACACCTGAGTAAGAAACAGGAAATGTAAGCCAAGCTTGATGTATATAGGAGAATCCATTTGAGATTTCTTCAAAGCTAGAGGCAGCAGTAAAGACTTGTCAAGTGTCTCAAAGGAATATACCACAAAATACATGATTTAAATGGGTCATCCTTGAAGCAGATTTGTCGAAATCTCAGTAAAACTTGCTGTGTCGAAACTATCTATCTATAAAAGCTTTTATTTTCACAAGGTGCAAAGGTTTGAGGAGGTCATTGCCTCATCTCCAGATGAACAAGCGTGTGGCCTTGCATTTTCTTTCAGTTTCTGGCCTCTCTAACCTAAGGCCACAGTGCCTCGCCTGATAACTCAGAAAGCTATGTAGCAGTTAGGAATAACACACGTCTTCGTAATATATTGTTGTCACTGTCTTCTTACCAGAGCTATTAAAATTATACATTCATTAAGCCAACTGCCCATTATGGCCAGCATGCACGTGTAAAGGTTTTGAAGGCTAAAATTGACGTGAAGAAGGTAAAGACCGTAAATGTACAAGTGGGCGTGTGAGCAATAGAAAAGGTGAGCGTGCAGTGGCAAGGTTACCAGTTTTCAATATCTATGAGAGGCCTGTTCATTTATGTGATATTGAGTTTTCACCGCGAGGCCCATTTGGGTGCTGTTCCACTGCTCATTTTATCTGATTTACTAGGCTGTGTGTGTGCGATGGCATCTATTCATCTGTGTTTAACATCTCCGGGGCCACGGGTTCACCTGCCTCCCCATGTTCCCACCGGAGCTTATTAACCGTTGTCGCTAACGGGAGCACTCCTAGTTAATTACATAAATGGATATGTACACGCCAAAATGTAGCACATCCTGGTTTTATCTTCTAAATCATTTCACATAAATCTGACTCGATGTCCCCCAAGCAATGGCTCCCAAAGATGATTGCATAGTTCACTCCTGCTTATTTCGAGTTATTTTCTCAGACTGGACTCCCTTTCGAAGCTCACATGCTGTGTGTAACACAGTATGGAGCACTGAAACGTTATCAGGGAAGTCTCAAATACAAATGAATATAAAGCAATATATGTTTCCTTCAACCTCTAAGTTGGTAAAACGAAAAAAAAGATTTGTCATGTTTTCTGTTTCCTATTCTACTCTTCTATTTGTTTTTCACTAGCTCATTTTATTTTTTAACTCTTTCATTTTCGTGTTATTTTGGTCAGCACAGACAATGATTGGTCCAGGATCTGAGATAACTGAAAACCCTAAGGGCTATTTACCAGTAGCATTATCTTACCTACCAAGTTAACACAAAGTTAGCTAATGCTAGTCGAAAGTAGGGCTGGGTATCGTTCACAAACTGTCGATACCGGTACCGATACCAATACTGTAACTTTGATACCGGTTCCGATGTATAATTCATAAAACAAAAAGAAATTACAACTTTACAGCCAAGCACCAGCATTATTAGATATTGGCAGAAGCATGCTGCATGCGTATTAGCTCACCAATGGGAAAACAGTCATGACCAGTCGAACGACGAACGCCGTGCTTGAGCTATGTTATTGGTTACTGGTTACACAGCGTTCGTCGTTCCACTGGTCATGACTATTTTCAATGCTTAGGTTTACATGTAGGGACCCTCATTATGCTACAGTGGAAGTGTGGTGCTAGTTTGAGCCTTGTTAGTGACATAGAAATAGCGATTTCTTTTTACTTTAGCAAGCCCTGACGACTAGTGTTACAAGCTAATTACCGTTTTGCACTGAAACTGGTCACATTGGATTAGCCTGAAAACATATCCCAGACAACGGTGGACTCGGTACCCATGTGTTATTAACCCCTAGGTTCATTTTGCATTGCATTAGAAAAATTGGAAATGTGTTAAGTAAAGGAAATGTTGCTTAAGGGAAATTAAATAAATAATCCAATGTGTACCAAGAAATTAAGGAAGAGGTACCCTTTTTACACTCCATTTTAATTATTCACATTCACTAACAATATTATTTATAAATGCAGTGGTATTTTTTCCAATTCTGAAATGATTTTACTACATTTCAAGGTTTACAATCCAGATTAATCGACAGAGATACAGATTTAGTCCAAGGTAGATTTAGGTGAGGTATTTTTAAGTATTAAGATACGTTGATCCAACAGTACTTACTGTACGTTATATAAAACCCAGAGCATTTTCTAGCTCTCTATTTGCTCTACAGGAGTTTAGTAAATGGAAAGGCTTAGATAAAACCAACATTTATTAGACAGAGCTTGATTGCTTTCTGAAGCTGCCCGACGCAACCTGCTTTACAGTACAAACAAAAGGTGAAAAGACGGATGGGCGGACTCGCAATGAGCTGGCTGCATTTACATTAGTTGTGAATCATCCTTTTTAGACATTGATGCTTCACAAAAAAAATGAGAAACTCACCTGAAGCACATGGAGGGAGTCTATTAATGCAGTGCTGCTAGAACAGATGTGTGTTTATCTGCTTACCACTGCATTTGGCTTAGATATCTAGAGGGACTTGCTCAAAGCCCATAACAGCATGCAAAGTGACCAATAGTGGGACAGTTATTAATATTTTCTTTTATGTTCAAAACAGGAAAGCTCTCACTTCCCTCTTTCACATAATGAAATGCACAACCCAATGAAATAATCAAAATTATTTTAAATATGCTGACAAAAGCCTTTGATGCTTAATAATACATGTTGCTAAAAAGTATAAATAGAAGTCACAGGAGATGGCATTGTGAAGAAACATCTCTAATTTCACTAAAAGTCACTCTTGCTTTCGAGGTAAGATACTGAGAGGGAGCTAAAAATATATGTATTTGATGTTAATGCCAAAGGAAAAGAGCAGTTTTAAAGAAAATACGTTTTCTGATTGTGTAAACTTACATTTTTCAGACAAAGAGACCGAAGGTTGAATGTGAAGAGTTTAGTTTAAAATTGATAATCCCCACTAATTTCAGGCAAAGATGCAAGTTCCTGCATGCTTCTTATCAAAACCGTTAATTGGCATACTGCTGGACCTGTGTAGGTTTTCAAAGTTCACTCTTTCTAACCTTGTAGGCAAAAATCATTTATGTCCTTTTAGCCCGGAGTGCTTAACATGTCCTGCACCCTCCCCACAATCAGCAGCTGCATCTGACTGGTTTTCATAACCCCCCAAAAAAAAGTCCAAATAAATTGAGCAAACCCTGTGCCCTTGTGAAGTAGCCAAGGTTCAGACCCAAAGCACCAGGACCGGGTGTGTGGGAGGGGTAAGGATGGAAAACAAACACATCCGTTTGTTACCAAGGATTCATCACAGAAGTTATGGTAAATTCATTTGGGAAGTAATTGGTTATAGGCGATGTTCAAGGTCCTTTTTCTTTCTTAGCAAGACAGAAACTGAAAGAAAAAGAAAAAAATGCATAAATATGAGGAAGATGTTCTTAGACAGTCTCTCAACTGGGCAAGACGGCCAGCTGCTGTTCGTCACCCCGCTCTGTTTCACTCGTTATGGCAGTCTGCAGGGTTACTCATGCAGAAGACCTGGCTGCCTTAGTCACTTTAGGCCTCAACGGCTCAACCATTAATATAATATTAATTTAACATTAATATTAAAATCCACAATAAACTGTATCAGCCAGGATATAATATTGCCCCGTGGTGACTGAATTAAAGCACCACCTGCTCATCTTGCATTCTGCTCTCACTCGCTATCATGTACAAAGCCGGCGCTGTCATTCATCACGTCAAATGTGGTGCAAACATTCAAGCAGGTGCAAAGAGTTTACTGACAGCTTTGTGGAGACAGGATCAGAGAGTTAAATGCAATTCCTGGTGTTGAGAACAACGAGCGTCGAGGAGGGTTTGTGTTTAAATACAACACACACACACACACACACACACACACACACACACACACACACACACACACACACACACACACACACACACACACACACACACACACACACACACACACACACACACACACACACACGCACACGCACACGCACATGTAGCAAAAGGTAAGCAAAAATAGCTGCCTTCTTGCAGAGCTGTTATTCAATATTCAGAGTTACTTGACGCTTTCCACCTCAGAGAATGCATCTATTTACTATTTCATATGCACAGTGGAGAGTATATTGAACCCATACATGCCTGTGTCCAAGCACAGAACACTATGAGCATGAGATCTTCTTGTTCAGGTGCTTTCTGTGAGGTATAAATGCATTCAGAATTCAAATGTTAAAAGCACAAAAATCAAACCCTTTTCCTACCCATCCAAGATAGCCCCCAAAGGGACAAACGAGACATCTAAATCCTTGACGTATAGATTTGTATCATGTCACAGACTTAATGTCTTTCTTTGTAATTGCAAGTTAGTTTGATGCCAAAAGAAAAGCAGTGATCCACTTAAGCCCTGGAGATTTTCTGTATAATTCTGTCAACTGTTTATGAGCCCAGCTCTCAGTGTGAAGGGATTGTCAAAAATGAAATAATAATGATAATAATAATAATAATAATAATAATAATAATAATAATAATAATAATAATAACAACAACAACAACAATGACGGTGAAGTTAAAACCAAAATGAAAACTGCAGCTCCTCACTTTATTGTCACAAATGTTAATTGCTAAGTACAGATCGATGGCTTCATATAAAAGTGACTTCCATAGTTTCTCTTCCTAAATGTCACCTGGATTGTCGTGTTTGTGGATATGGTGGATGAAATTGCACATCTGCTGGAAGCAAAAGCCCTCAAATCCTCATGTGATCAAGCCTATATAAGCTTCATGGTATATGGTAATATATAAAAGGAAATTTTGCTCCTGACATAGCGAGTGGTCTCTTTATAGTCTGCTACCTTTGTTCAGACTTTTTTTTGGGGCGTTTTGGGAGGCTTGGCATTTGCAGTTAACACCTGAAGGAATCTTATTAACAAGCGATCGGAGTATTTAATCACGTCTTACGAGTTTGCAGTGCACCCTGTACTTCATTTATTAAAAGTATTATGATTTTAAATAAAGCCATCATTCACTGTCATGGCTCGGGCATTTTGTGCACACTGAAGGTCTAATCCTTTAGTGTGAAAAGTTTCCATAGCGAGCATGTTGAAGTCTGAACTGTTGGAATAAGCCAAACTCTGCAGGGTAAAACTACTGGGTAAAGGTAACTAAGTATATTTACTCAAGTAATGTTGAGGTACTTTATTTGAATATTTTAATTTTAAGCTACTCTAGACGTCTATGTACTCCACTACATTTGCCTGACAGCTGTATTTCTTTTCTGATTAAGATTTTGCATTAACAAACATTCTATACATTTTGTCAATCACTCACTGCTCAGGCACACACATTTATTCTCCCTTGTGGGGGGAGGGGCTTAGGAGAACATTTTGGGCTTTAGCAGAAAGGGGGGAGGGACTGAGAAGTTGTCTATGTTCAAAGTCCATGATCTTCGCAATCCTACCTATAGAACCTTTAAGTAAGATTTAGAATGCAGTTTATTCACGTGTACTTGTAATTCAGTATTTTTGCTCTATTTAAATAAACAATCTGTGTACTAATTTATCTTGACAATCAGTTTTTCTGAAGCATGACTTCTACATATGTGTATGGAACATGTTGTTGCATATAATTACAATATTTAGGAGGTACAATTCACAGCAGATTGAAATAGATATATGTTATATGCTGCGTCCATTAATTATATCCAGTAGGCTGGTTGTGTGATTAAATTTGATTAGTTAGAGTGGCTCCTGATTTATTCTCTCCTGTTCTTGTACCAGATGTCTAATAATCGCAGCCACGGCAGCTCCAAAGTTTGTAGTGATATAACCGACACACATGCACAAGTCTTCTGCTACGAGATCTGCCGCACAGATGCACGATTCACTTCAGGAATTAGTCTAATCAGTGACACATCTGAATCAAATGTGGCACATAGCTGATGAGACAGTGTTAATTCATACTGACATATCTAGCCTGCTTCTCAGTCTGTAAACATATAGGTTTAAATTCCAAGGATCACTAACTTAACCCATCAAAAAGCTATATGCAAAAAGCAAATATGGCTAATGCAGATGCAGTTTGCATTAGGAAGGGGATCTGCACAAATGAAACCTAAGGTGGAATTTTACTCATTTCGTCCTCATTTTCTTGCCAAATGTGCACACGTTGTAATAGGATGTACTCAACATGTTGTAGAGAGAATGCCATTTGGTGGCTTATAAGAACCAAATGGTAGCATAGCTTGTACATAAGAAAAAAAAATTATAATGGAGAAAAACAGAAGCACATGGTTATATAGTGATTTGGTTGCTTGATTATTGGAAGTGGCAGCAGATTTTCCTTGTACAGTAGATACAACGCTGAGGATTATATAAACAAAAAAATACACTGGAAGAAAATATTATCTTAATTTGCTGAGCTCAAACTATGCACATTTGTGGATGAACAAACAGCAAATACAGCTGGATGTTGTGCAGCACTTGCTTAGAAAAAAGAAGAAAAAAAAAAAAAAAAAGACAAAAGCTAATCAAAACAAATGCCATGCATTAGTTACAAAGGCCCAGGCCTTGGCGGGCATGCAAGAAGTTACAGCCCAAAGACTTCCTCATTTAAATTATATCCGGGGCAGAACAATAACAATCACCCAAGACAGGGCGACAACTGAGACGAATCAGGCCAAAGTCCAAGGCAAAACAATTCACAGAATTTCACAAAATACTGCAGCAGTATATTCTGAAATTCTGTGAATTGTTTTGCCTGTATTACTGTTTCAAGCCTGCTTCAACCTCTTCTTTCTTGAAGGGTCATTTTGTTTCTTTTCAACCTGGACCCTGGATGTTTTTGTGTGTAAGTGACTGATAGAAACAACAATCTTTGAAATTGGTCGAGTATTAAGCGTGAACGCTGTAACCGGCAGCCACAGACCGGGCTGCAATGTAATGGGTAGGGCTGTGCAAATAATTTATTTTTTAATTGTGATTATGATTTCACAAAAACGATTATTTTACAGATTATGTGTTGAAAGTAAACTGTTCTGAATGGAAAAGTTCAAACAGTAAAATTATGAAGGGAAATTTTACAGTTCTAGGTGTTTTCACTGTTGATTTGTTGATCTGTTTTTGTTTTTTTTATTATTATTCAATAATTGCAACATCTTTCCAAAAGTCAATAAGTAATTGTGTTAAATAATCGTGATTGCAATATTGACCAAAATAATCGGAATTATGATTTTTTTCCCCATAATCGAGCAGCCCTAACTATGGGGCATATGGACATCAATTTTGTCCACTAAAAGTGCTGTTTTTGCCACTGACAGGATTAGATTATTATTCTTAGTGTCTGACAACATTATGGAAAGGATCCCTACATAGGCCTCTTTAAGACCTTTCTGTTTAACAGCTCTGAAGTCACTAGCGCTAAACCCACCAGACTCCATTTAAAATAACAATATGTTTAGCGTGTATAGAGCCAACACATTTTCACATGTAAATCGGTAAACTATGTGTTTATTTCAACCAAAACTAGAGTTGTGATGGTTGGAAAAGTGGAAAGATGACCCAAAACGTTTTTTCATAGTTTTATTTTGTTTCTGTCGCCTTTGAATGAAGTGTATTTTACAATGCTAAAATTACTGTTTATTTTAAAAGGAGTCTGGTGGGTTTAGCAAATGCAATTTCACAGATGTTTTTATGTTTAAAAAAAAAAGGATCTTACTCTTTTAATTTTTTTTTTTAACATTTTTTGGGGCTTTTTTCCCTTTATTTCAAAGAATCGAACCCGGGCCGCTGCAAAGGCCTCAGCCTACATGGGGCGACCTCTAGCTCACCCAGTAACAACGTGCGCCCCATGTAGGCTGAAGCCTCACTTATCTTATTTATTATTTGTAGTATATTTCTTGTATTTTTTGTTTGTGAGTGAGTATGTGTACGTACAGTAAGTCCTTGTAACTTGCTACGTCCTGCATGTAACACAGTAATTTCCCAATTTGGGATTATTAAAGTCCATCCATCCATCCATCCATCCATCCATCCAATGGTTGGATTCAGCTAGAATTAGGAATGATCATGGAAAGTTCTATATTTCAGCCCATAAGATGGTCTTGTACAATTACCCAAAGCCACTATGAATGCTGCATGAAAAGAAAGTGAAAGTGGTCTGCAGGAAATAGCCGTTAACAGACTTGAAGTAAAGTGCTACAATTCCACAGAATTCTAAGGGTAAGCGATTTAGTGACTTTCAGCCCTTCTTGCTTTAATCACTTTAAAAATGAAGCTGATTAATAGTGGTGGTAGGAGGCACGTAGTGCAGCAAATCCCTCTCCCTGCACAGCACAGACTATTCTTTGATGTTGTTGTTTTTGTATGTTGCACCGCCCCATCATTTGAATATCACACAGAGAGGGGGCTCCTACTCGGCCACTTGCTGCGCCTTTGTTGCCATGATTAAAGCAGGTGTCGCGCAGGGTTGTGTTTGTTAATGACAGTTTGCATTTAAATAGCTGTCACTCGTCTGTCAAGGGGAGGGGAGGAGGGGAAAATGTTTGTTTCCGGGCCTCCAACGTACTCAGAATGCATCTCGTTTACATAAGCTTAACCTAGCTTTGCAAATGAGCTGGCAAACTTTTGCATGAGTTCACCTGTAAAGACTCTCCACTGACAAGTGAGAAAAGTCCAAACTTTAAAAAGGGAGGGGAAATGAAAGCCATCCCAGTTGAAAGTGTTGACTTGTAAGTGTCTGTGTACAGCATGAAGATCTGAATATATTTTTATGATCACAAAAACTGCAAGGTTAAGGATAGAGTAAGATTGTTATCATGGTTAAAAGAAACCAACATTGAGTGGAGGATCAACAGGAAATTAATTGGCAACTATTTGTTTTATAATTAATTAACAATTTGAGCCACTGTTCAAGCGAAAATGTCCAACTTTCATTGGTTCCAGCTTCTCCAATGTGAGGATTTGCTGCTTTTCTTCGTTTTAAATGATAGTAAATTGAATAGGCTACATTATCTTTGGGTTTAAAACAAGAAGGTACAAAAGCTGGAGTGTCAACTTATCTTTGGCTACATCCCGTTCCAATTTCGCTCCAGCAACACTCACACCATTAATTTGAAGTATACCAGAGCTCGACAAAGAGGGTATTTATGTATTGCGCACTCACACTACAATGCAGCTTTCTTTTTTTTGGAGCAGGCGGTGAGCGATTTCAGTTGCGCGAGGTGAAACCTGAGTTGAGTGCAGAGCGATATTGTGGCTTGGAGCGGGGGGGAACGAACAGCTCCCTGAGCAAGGAATTTTTATTTAGCATTTTTTCATCATTTTCAATCTGAAATGTTTCAGTAATTCAAATAAACGCTCAAATAAACTCTTAGGCATGTGAACAAATACATGTGTGTTTTTTGTGTTGTTCTTTTTCTTTTGACGTCAGTCTTCATTCAACACGCCACTGACATAAAGTTACCTTATAAACAGGGACGGACTGGGGCCAGAAAACAGCCCTGGACTTTCTCCCAAATAGGCCCATCATCCAGCCATTCGCCCCCTAGCCGTGCGCGGCAGACACTAGCCAGGATGTCATGATACCATGCCATAATTAAAAACAAAAAATGTACAATGCCATTACATCTGCATTGAAAATAAAATACAAATAATGAAATGTCACTGGCTACAGAAACCCCAAATTACACAAAGTTGTAATTATAAAACAGTACAGAGTATTACTGACAACACTTTCAGAGATAAAGTAGGCTACTGCTGTACCTGAACATGTGGATTAGATATTCTGTAGGCCTATACCAAAACTACACTGAGTGTTAGTTACTACCCTGTCATCTTTTGTGCTGCAACCATCTTCAACCTGAATAAACAAATGATTTCAAAGATAGGTTATTAGCCATTATTGATTATATAATACAGTATGTGTTGCTTTGTGTTAAAGAATTAGCACTGAATAACCTATTTAATATTTTGTCACTGTCATATTACACTTTTGATTCATATTAAGGCTGTGAAATGATGTCAATGACTTTCATAAATCAACCACCAGGTCTTTGCCTGTTCCACAATAGTAAACGCAAATATGAAAGACGAGGAAAAACTGCACTCTGATGGAAGACAGACAGAAAGTGCAAGCTAGGATTTTTTGGTTAAACTTTTGGTTACATTTGGTGAATTGTTTAGTGCCCTTCCCAGTTTGTTAGCACGCCACGTTTAGAGTGGTACCAATGCATGCCTGATGTTTTCCCGTTTAATTCAATACCATAGTCTTCATCCGAGCAGCAAGTGAGCTCACTACAACCTCTCATATACAACCAAGTGAAATCGCGGTCAACCCGCAATTAACTAACACGTTTAATGTTTCAAATTAACCTAACAGAAATTATTAAACACGTTAAGTTTAATAGCACTAAATGGCACGATCATTTTCATAATCATGATGCTCACCCATGTTGATAGCTGACTATGCAATTTGCTAAGATAGGATAAAGGCAGCCTATTATAATGTGTCCTGCTCCTGGCACTTACCAGTACCTCTTGCAGATGTGAAATTAACTCTGCTGTCTGTCCCTCGTCATTACCAGTCATGTCTAATGATGTAGGCCTACTCTTCTTCCTCAGTTTTTTTTTTTTTTTTTTACGTAGCATATACAGTAAGTGATCGTATTAGCGCCCCCTGCTGTTGGATGTTAATATCGCTTTATTAGACTTTTTTGTTTTGACAGATTGTCATTGTTGTCCCTGCTTATAAAGTTAATATGGTGAAACCGTTTGCACATTTACACATGCAGCAAATACAGAGCCAAATGTATTTATTTGGAGTTGTATTTCAAGAGACCTGATGAATGTAAGTCCAATATTTACTAACTATTAGCTCTTTTTTGGTCTCCACCAACTCCCCTGGGAAATATCTGCTTAATTCTCCATTATGTTCATGTTGCTAATGTTGTAATGGTATCATTTGAAGCTTCTTTGGCTTGTATTTATCCTTAAAAGAGAATTTTTATATTTGCAATGCTTATATCTCTGTATTTTACAATACGTTTGGAAGCCCAAAAGTCTGAGATTTAATGTGCTGTGGGTATATGTCAAGTTTTCCTGTATTTTAATACACTGTCTGAAAACAAAACTTGGCCCACAGGGACTGCATCATGGCACAGAGTAGCATTCTTTCAGAGGAAAGTGACAACCAGGAGGCAAACGTGACATTTTCTCTACACTAATGCAGGTGATGTTCCTGGGTTGTATGTAAAGTGTATTTTGCAGGACACTGGAAGACTGTGGTGTAAAGAAAGGAATTATGAATGTCAACTTAAAATCAAAAGAGATGCCTGGCTGGGGTATTTACTCTAATCAAGGCTAGAATGGTATAGGACCTGTATGTCAAGAACAACTGTATTGTCCTTGAAGAGCAAATTCCTCTTTACAATAATGGCCCTGCAATTGCACTGTTTGACTGTGTTAGCTGCCCTTGATGGGTCAGCAACAAACACCCAGTCATTCATTCAGGAGTCACTTTCATCATAACATCGTTGGTAAAACAAAGTGAAGGTGGGAGGAATTGCCTTCTGGAAGTAATTAGCCATAATCATGCTGTTCCGTAGCTATTGGTGGCATTAGCTTACCTTCGCTCTTAATCACTGTTTGTTTATAAGAACCCAAGGGTCTTAAAAATGTAAATATAAGCACAGGACTGAAACTTCAGAGGTGGCTTTATGGATATACAAGGGATAATTTTAAACAAGAGAACAGAAGGTCCTGAAATGGTTTCTGGGGGAAATTAGTGCACTTTTACTGACATGCTACTAGCTAAAAAAACAACTTTTTTGTGTCACTGTGTGTGCTTTACAGCGATCAGTTAAAAACAGAATATTGAAATCTTTCATCAATTGTACAACAAATATGTATCCAGTATAAATATAATTGTTTTAATGAGCACTGAGAAACCAGGTTGCTCATTACACTCACCTATCGATTGATTCCGCCTGAGAGAAAGGAGATTAGCAGTCAACTTTCAACACCTCAATCAATAATCATCTCCCTAATTGGGTATTAGCAACAAGAAAGTGGACTCACTTGTCACACAAAAAAAAAAAAGGAAAGAAAGGCTAAAAGTCTGCATTTTGAGGCAGCCGGGTTTTGGCCGTTATTCATCCGAAGCTTGCTCTCCTACTTTTAATTTAAAAGTAGGGTGCTATTCCTGTTAAGGATGCACAATTCTTGCTGTCTGAGAAATATCATAATCCAGGATTTACTGAATAATGCTACAAATCCCACAGGACCTTAATTTGCAGACTTTCTTCTATGGGGTTCTGTTCAGGAAATATAGATTTTTTTTAGATATACTGGCCAATTCTGAAAAAAAAAAAAAAAAAAAAAAAAAAAAAAAAAGGACTGCAGTAGAGAAAAATGCTGTGTGACCCTAAAATGACTTTTGCGTGTCGAAACACAAACATTGTTTGGTATTTTTCATATTTCCTCATCACAAGGTCAGTGACACTCAGGCTGTGCCTCTTCGATTGACTCCAAAACTACTAAAAAGAAGCCTTTGCATTCTTTTGGTGCACATAGCATTCATCTGTAATTGATTTGTCTCAGCCACTGTGAATGCCATACACCATGAGTCTCTCTCTCTCTCTCTCTCTCTCTCTCTCTCTCTCTCTCTCTCTCTCTCTCTCTCTCTCTCTCTCTCTCTCTCTCTCTCTCTCAAATCAGAGAAAAGAAATTCAAGGAAAGCAGTTGCACAGCTTCTCGCTCTATCTGGATAATTGAAACAAATGCCAGTTTGAAACCAAGAGTGTCTGCTTAATTTACAGACAATATGATTCTGCGGCAACAACTCTCCATCAGTGTGGCCCATTCATAACCGCTAACAATGTAGCTGTGCTCAAAGCCAGTTTGAAGCGAGTAGAGAGAATAATATAACAGATGAAGATTTTCTCTTTTTTTCTTGACAAACAAATAGAAAACAGGGAACGGAATACATTAGTTTTAACTGAAGTATGGTCTACCCAAATGTTGTGAAATGAGCATGTCTAAAAAAAAAATGCTTTGTGCTTGAGAAGTAGGAAAAAATACATTTCCCACACTAAAGCTCATGATAGAAACAAGCTGTAGTTTGACATTGCTGGTAGACAGTACTGGAGTGATAATTAAGGCTTTGTGATGTAATGAGATGGGTTATTAGAAGTCGCTTAACCTTAGATTTCTAATGTGTACTGACAGTGACAAAAAGCAGACATTTTCATTGTCACGTTAGCCACACAGCATTGTTACAGTAAGAAAAACCTTCCAGAAGATATGCTTTCTGCTTTGTAAAATAATAGCCTAAGCCTTATGCATTTTCCATTAACCCCCTTGCACTTATATTTTATATATCTTATTATATAAAATATCTTTATCTTATCGTATTTATATCTCAGTTTTTCTTTTATAATTTATTTAAAAAAAAAAAAAAAAAAATTGCATGTTGAAGGCCAGCATTTTGAATGGATTTAGCAGCCAAATCAATTAATTAACAAATGAATTAAGGATCACTGGATTCACCCAAAGACTGAAGTTATTCTGCTTAATCTTCCGCGTGAATTTCAACAAAGTTCGGTGAATTTTGACACAAAAGTAAGTGTCATTGACCAGTAGCAAATGGTCTCTACAGTGCTGAGTCCAAACTGGAGGAAGCTATTGTTGCTCATTAGCTGTGTTGCACCATCAACATTTAAAATTCTCTGCCAGAGTCAATGTTCATTGTTATGTCCAGTCCTCTTCTCCATGCTAATGCTACATCCTATACTATCACGTAGAAAGAAATACAATCTTTACATAATTCATGTATGCAATCAGTGGTCCGGAGTTTGTTTTTCTTGCATTTTTCTGGTACTGTTTTGTTCAAGTCACCTAACATGAACTCGGACGAATTTCAATTTTAACTTGAAGTTAAAGCCGCGGTCCCGACCAGGCGCTGCGGGGGACAGTTATAAGGACTAGCGGTCCATGCCGTGAGCCGGCGCTGATGGTTCTAGGGGAGCCGCAGCACCCCTTCCCCTCTACCGGTTCATCTGGCTCCCAGAGGGCCGCTGGTAAACACTGCACGTCAACCCGAGGCCAATTAGCCTGCAAGAGCAGCCTAGTGAGAGGCCTGCTGGAGACGGGAGGGGGACTTAATTCAAAGAACAGACTCTGTGAGAGTTCAGCTATATCCTAATCGCTAAAAGAGCTCCAGTCCCAGGGGCACTATTCAGGCTTTCAGGAAATATAAAAGGAGTTTTATTGTTTGCTAAAAAAAGGTAAAATATTGCACCATGGTGATTTTATATAATCATGTGGTGTTATAATAATATGAAAAATAACAAGCAAGAGAGAGGTCTCTACAGAGAGGTCAGTAGTCCGTGAACCTTAAAGGCAGATCCGCCCACAAACTCAGCTTCTATTCACAAGACAGCGCACGTTCTGTTCTTGCAATACGCGATTTGAGAAATTGAATTTTAAGAGTCCAGGGACCCATTTCAGGAAGGAGGTTTAACAAACTCTGAGTCTAACCCTGATCTACCCTGAGATGGGAAACTTTGAGTTTTCGGTTCCAGAACAGCTGAATAGAGGTGGTTAAATAAACTCAGAGTAGGCTGACTCAGAGTTAAGCGCGTGCACCACCACTATAAAACGGCCGCATGAATGGAGCCATGATATTGTGATTCACCATGGTAACAACCACAAACAAACTGGTCGGCGGAAATACTCATGCACACATACAGCGAGTTTGAACATGTATACTCGCTTTTTAGCGTGTTTATCAACGCCTTTTGGCCTCCATTGACTTATATTACCTTGCGATTGCGTGTGAATTGACGCCGTAGCGAGTAGTATGAAAGGGAGGTTGGTCGGGGTGGAGGATGGGTAAAACAAAAGACTTTCACCCAGGAGAGCGGGGATCGTGTGTGACGTTTCCTTTGTGTCCCGCGTGGGACGTTTCCTTTCCACGTTTGTTCTTTTCCTAAACCCAACTGGTTGTTCATTTCCTAACCCAACCGTAGCCTCACGATAACACGTAGCCTCGCAATAACACGCCACACGTGTGGCGTGTATGTTTACGCTCTGACGTTGCAGACTGCTGTTCACAGTATACAGCGTAGACATACACACGGATAGCTCAAAATGCGTACAGATAACACGCCACTTGGCTTTAGGAAAGTGGCTTGTACGCCGTTGGAGAAAATTGCTGCTAGAGTAAATGCGTAAGTTCCAATATAGTGTATTAATATCATATTTAATCATAAGTATACAATTACTGGTGAAATGGTATTGAACCTATAATCTATTTCATTTAGGTGCAATCCTGCGGGTAAAAAAGTCCTAGGCCTACTAATCCCATTCTGAAGCTGTAGCACCATCATTAACAGAATTATAATTCATAATCTTTTATTTCAAAAGGGTTTACATCATTCACTTGCGATACTGTGGAACTCCTTTTTAATGGCTGTTACTGGTTTGTGTCCAGGGAACACTACAAAAACGTTTAAAACACGTTTCAGAGAGAGTTTCACTCTTCAGGCTACGGTGGCTTTACTAAAATGCTCCGCATCACCAATGTAAAGAAAACTGCCGTTTCCAAAAAAAAACGTAATGCAACACAAAGAATGTGCTAGGATGTAGAGCGTCCACGATGGGTGACGTTAGTGATATGAGGACGGATAAGGTTATGTAGGCTACATAACTGATAGACTGGGAAGAAAAACAATACCGCTCAAACAGGTAGTTATCTGGATATGAATGCATCTATAGTCGGGGCCTCAATATCATCTCCCGACGTACGTTTAACTCCCTGCAAAGTAATACAGCTTCTTCTTAATAATCCACTTAATAAACCAACACTTTTTTTTATTCATGCAGATAACAAAAATGCACCTGATACAGAGTGACTGAATGAATGAATGAGGAAATGAAAGAGCGCTGTGTCAGAGGGAGGAGACTGAGAGAAACTCTAGGTTTACTGAAGAAAACCTGCTCCTGACCAGGTTAGGTTCACAGACTCAGTTACCATATTAACTGACTCTGAGGTTAAGTTCCCTCTCTTTCTGAAACGGGCTGGAGTTCCCCCCCTTCCCTACCTCTCCACCTCTGCCCTAGAAACTTACTCCGTACCCACAATGTTTTACTGCCAGATACTGAGACCATGATGCTACAGCAAGCTGTGTTGTGTGGGCAATGTGTGTGAACAGCTTTACAAGATAGGTGTGGTTTTTTTGTTTTCACACTATTATTTTATGTTTTGTTTCTTAATACGTTGGTTTCCCCCAGCAGAAGACGTAGACTACAACTGGAAAAACACATCAGAGCCACACACACCCAAAGAAAGTTCAAGAAAATACAGAACTAAGGGTTTAAAAATCAAAATTTGTCAGAAGCCGTTATTTCAGAGATCAGATCAGGAACCACAATGTAGATTCAAGAAACCGTGTTTCCCATTTACAGGTTCTACTTGGGCGCCCCGCCCAGTTAGATTTATACCCACCCAAGTAGATAACATCCGAATGACATTTCTTTTCCAATCAACTATGTATTTTTAAAGTGCACACTGACCAGTTGCCTCCAGGCCCTCGTAAAGTCCCAGGCCGCGTGCATGTCAAAGCGTCAACAATTCACTTCAGGCTCAGAGCCAGGCTTACGTTTGTATTAGCATGCTGCTTGTGGCTTCCCCTGGGATTAACTGTACTGATAAACCGTAGAAACACCGCGGCCACACCACTGTGACTATTTTTTTCAATAAATAGTTCATAAACTTTTGTTTGACTAGTTTATTACTGAACCCAGCCATCACACGCCACGCTGTCACATCCTGCACCACCATAAGTAAATTCTCAACCTGTGGGAACACTGACAGAGCATCCAATTATGCAAGATCAATACAGTATTCTCATTTAAGAGCTGCTTAAAACTATACACACATATAAAACTACCCGCCTTACGATACCTTAAATTGATTTGCAATAATTGTATATGCTACATTGTGTCTCTGTAAGTACATTGTTTAAAAGGTCCTATGACATGCCGCTTTTTGGATGCTTTTATATAGGCCTTAGTGGTCCCCTAATACTGTATCTGAAGTCTCTTTCCCGAAATTCAGCCTTCTGAGCTTTCATTTCCTCAAGGGCAGAGCAGGATACCCAGGGCTCGGTTTACACCTATCGCCATTTCAAGCCACTGGGGGACCATAGGCAGACTGGGGGAACTCATATTAATGTTAAACCTCATAAAAGGGAAATGTTCATGCCATGGGACCTTTAACATTGTAATTGACATTTGAAGTACACTATATAGCCAAAGATGTACAAAAGTAACTACACTGCTTTCTGTGAATCCATTGCAATGCCTCTCATTTACATATTTGCACTCAAGCAGGTACAACATTGTTTGTCTTATGACTATGACAATTGTCTATTTTACCTTTCTTTCTTTTACATTTCATGACAACATACATTTTTCTTTTTTATTCCTAGCTTTAATATATCATTTTGTAATAAATCCTTATTTGTGCCCTTATTCTGAATATTATTCTTTATTGTACATTAACCTTTAAGAGTATGCCACAATGCATTTCAATGCACATATTTGTACACATCTTTGAATCTTGAATCATTTGTGCGTTGTTTGGGCTAGACACATGAGTTGCAAAGAAGGCCAATCTTGTGATGGGGGAGCAGGGAATTCGGACCCAAATGCAGAGAGGAGGCAGGCAGGCAGGAGGTGGTCAAACTGAGGTATTTAATATAACAAAGGGCGGCAGTACAAGGACTGGAAACATACAAAATAGAACACTGACGGCAGGAGCAAACAGAACACACAAAGGAACAAACACCATACATGGGCAAGCTCACAAGACGATCGGACAAGAGACAAAGGGAACACAGAGGCTAAATACATGAGGTGACAGGCAAACCATAAACAGGTGAGACAACAGGTGAAGCACATCAGTGCGGGGCAGGACAATCACAACGGAGGGAAAACACAGGAAGTAGAACTAGACATGACAGAAAACAGACTATCAAAATAAAACAGGAAATGGGAACAACTAACAGAAGACATGGAATCTACTAAATACAGAAACTTGACAACACTAAACACAAGGGAGAGCAGAGAACACAGGAAGACACAGGGAACATACATCCACAGTCCAGAATAAAGCAAACAGGATAATACAGAAAAAAGAAAAAAAAATAGCAAGCAAAAATACCGAAACCATAACAAATCTTAATGTTAGAGCATAAAACTATATTTTAGACAAAAGTGTGCTTCCAACTTTTTGGCAACGGTTTGGGGACGGACCTTTCTTGTTGCAAAACGATGTTTGAAATGCACCATCTTAGGCCCATTTAAAAAATGGTTTACCCAATTCTATGTGGAAGAACTTGACTGGCATGCACAGAGCCCTGACCTCAACCGCATCCAACACATTTGGGATGAACTGGAATGCTAGACCTTATCGCACACCTTCAAACTCTGTGGCTGGCCTCACTAATGCTCTTGTGGCTGAACGGGAGCAAATCCCTGCAGCCAGGTTCCAAAATAGTGATAGTGGAGGCTGTTATAACAGCAGATTAATGCCCATGATTTGGAATGAGATGCTCAACAATCAAATATGATATCATTTTGTAGTTCATGACTTGTAAATTAAAACTGTGTTATTCTGGTTTCCTGTTCATTTGTAGTTTTGTTATTTTGTAGCTCTTGTTGTGTATTGTAATCATGTTTATTCACATTGCAATAGAGAGGCGAAGTCCCTCCCCTTCCGGTGGACCGCCATAGGACCTTAAATTTTGAATAATTTTAATGGTAGTGAATGGGGAAAGACAAATTATTTGATTATTCCGTTTGAATTCAATTTCAATTCAATTTTATTTATAGTATCAAATCATAACAAGAGTTATCTCGAGACACTTCACAGATAGATTAGGTCTAGACCACACTATAATTAATATTATAATATTAATATAAATAAGTCCCAACAATTCTAGTAAGAATTGAGCCATGAATTGCATATATGATGTTCTTCAGTTTAAAAGATAATTTTGCTAGTCAAGAAAGTCTCAGTTTATTGTTAAACTGACGTACAAGACTGTAAAAATACGTAATTAGAAAGACAACACTTCAAAGTCGCATGGATTTGACGCAGTGTGTACCGTACCAGGATGTAACGTTACTCACACGAGCTGAGGATCTTGCTTGTTGTTACGCTTCTCTGCTGATAAAACTTTGCTGGATAAAACACAACAGGTAACCCCTAATTTCCACCAGGCACGTCTGCGTTGCGTTCCGGGCACGTCCCGACCCCCGCTAGCAACCGCAGTCATTTAAGTCAATGTTTGATTTTCCACCAGCCGTGTCACGGCGCATCCCAGAAGCACGCGTGAAGCTCTGGCTCTTGCGGTGCTCTACGGTCCGAGAAAGATACGCGCCAGGTCTATTTTCACGCGAGCCGCGGGACGTTCAGGCAGCCGGGCAGGAAGTGAAACAGCGAGTATCCAGTCAAATTTACCATAACACCCCCCCACTATCGTTTATGTCTGCTTTACAACACCACGGACAACCAAAGATTCATCTTAGAGGTTGAAAAATATAATACGACATCACAGATCTTTTTGGACAACGCCATAAAAGACAAGGTATGGAGTTTAACTGCAGGAGTGCCTGGAGTGGAAGGTAGATCATATGGCTTAATAGACAGTGTATTGTTCTTTAAAGTACTTGTAGAGTCAATATAATCTGCGAGTCGGGCAGGCAAGACGCTCTGCATCTGAGACGCTCCCGGTGTGGTATGGCGCAGCAGAAACACAGCGCAGACGTGCCCAGTGGAGAATCGGAGTAAGAGAACGCAACATTTTTCAACTTTCTGCTCAGCTATATGTGAAAGTGCGGCGTATTTGAAAAAATGTGGCCCCCACATAAATAGGCCGACTTTGGCTGATTATGCATTGAATTATGCGATTGCATAATCGCTTTTTTTCTGGAGGAACTGCTTAATGCAACATCTTAATGCTGGGAGTATTTCCCTTATTCAAATTGGGGGTCTAAGGATAGAGTGTATGCTGTACCCACTGCAAAGCCGTCTTGGACAACATTTTGAGTCCAAACTATAAAAATAAATTAACCTAGACTAGAACTGATTTAACTACACACAGTGTCAAGTGAAAATTCAGAGGTCGGGCTGTTATTCTCACCTCCAGCACAGTCCTGATGCTTTGCTCGATGTCATTATACAAAAGTTTTGGGAAGCTCTTCGCACACACTCAAACGCTGCTAAGAGGGTCCATCCAGTGTAACTTTTTTTATTTTTTTTTTTATTTTTATCCTCCGTGTCATGATAGTTGATTGTGGACTTTCTGCTCGACACAGGCCATAAACCTTCACAGACGCAAGCAGCCTAACAAGGCTTAAGCATGTCTGCTCCAAGACACCGAAACCAGTGGCTTCTCTCTCTCACACTCTGTCTCTCTGCTTCGCAAAAAATGCAACTCCATAACAGTAGCCTGTGTGTCCCCAAGGATACTGAGCTAGCATGGTCTGCCAGTCTATCACATAGGAGCACAACGCTTCTGTGACAAACTGGCAGACTAACATATTTCATTCTTGTAGCTCCTCTGTGCTCTTCTTTTTCTTCGCAGACAATCCTCACAATAACCTTGGTGGTGAGTGCATGACTACACAGTGTTCCCCGTTGCTTTCTGTTGATTCAGTGCAGCGCACTGGTGGATATCAGCGCTCAAACACTCCACACTCATTTAAAAAATGTGGTGAATACACAGCAGAGAGCTGTCGAAACATCACAAAAGGTCAGAGTACGGATTTAATTACTTTTTATTGTGCGACATGCATGTGTAAAACACTGAATAACAACACATATTCTCTCTAACCCCCAGATCATTTGCGTGCAGCAGAAAAGTCATGCTTTGTCAAAAGTTTGAGGATGGACTGCTTAAAAAAAAAAAAAAAAAAAAAAAAAAAAAAAGAACAGAAGCTCTATTTTAACAGGTGAGCAGCCTGGCCATCCTTAAATCCTTCAGAGGCTGTATCCATTACAGAATCCATGAGAGGTGGGTAAGAGGCAGAGAGCGTGGAGGGGTTGCTTCACTGCACACCACACAACTCCTCTTTACACTCTAACTGGCAATTGTTAAATTCACACTCGTGTCAGTCTTCTTCACAATTTAGAGCCCTCTCAGGTATCTCCTTGTGGACAAAACTTCCCCGCAGTCACTGATGTCTCCGAATGAAAACAGCAAAGTAATTCTACAGTCTGATGGCGTCGCTTTCTGTTTTTCTTTTTCTTCACAGCGGCCTAAAAAGATTCATGAGGGAACTTGCATTCTAACAAACTTATATCCATCCTGTTTCATACTAGTAACAACACAGTCTGGCGGAGGGAAGTGAATCATATTGCCCCAGTGACTTGGAAGTGCCCAAATATGCAAATGTGTGAGCTGGTGCAATAGATTATTCAAATGCATAGATGCTTTGCCTTTGGGGTAGCCCTGCTGCCGAGCCGTGGTCACTCCCCTGTGCGTAATAACCCCCTTCTCCCCAGAGTCGGGAGGCAGTGGTGACTGTTTTCAGTCACACGGGTGACACAAGGTGACACCGTCTAGCCGGTGGCCTAGGAGGCCACCCACACAAGAGCTGAATGGATGAATGGCTGCTTGATTTTCCTTTTTTTTTTTCAGTATTTCAAAAGACGTCTAGGTTTTTCGGAAACAAAAATATGCCTAAACTAACTAAGGAATGAAATAAGCTGCTAACAGAAATGGTCAAATTGAGGAAATTGGGTGGTTTAAACAATAAAGCTTAAAACCATTTGCAGACCTTGAGAATGCATGATGGTGTCGCTTATTATTCCAAGAAACATCTCTGGTTGACAGTCTCTCTAATTTTGTAATTGGAAGACAGGTTTCTTGAAAGGAGGTTAGAAACTACTGATAAAACATTGTGCACTGAAAGGAATAGTTTGACCTTTTGAGAAATGCTCTTATTTGCTTTCTTGCCAAGAATCAGAAGAGAGGATTGATACCACTCTCATAAGGTCTGTGCAGCAAATATGTAGCTGGAGCCAGGAGCTGGTAAACTTAGCTTAGCACAAAGACCGGAAACAGGGGGAAACAGCTGGCCCTGCTCTGACTGAAAGAAGAAGAAAAAAAAAGACAATATCAAGCCTCATATATATCGATGTCGATATAACAATCGATATATTGCCCAGCCAAATGTATCCATTACTTTTAGCTACAGTAACTGTTAGGAGCTCTCTGCCCACTAGCAAACTAGTTTTGATGCAGTCTCAAACACAACGTGCCGTGTTCAAGTGTTACAGCTTACTCAATATGTGGATACTGCAGTTTGATCTGTCTGCCACTGGTCTGAGGCTGTAGCTGCTAATTGCGTACGCCCACACAAGCACCAGGCAGGGATATCGATTCCTCATCCTCACATCGCAAACATGTTGAATGGCACTGAGAAACCAGTGGCGATAGACCGGCGCATTGTGAGGCATCATGCTGAAAGAGGCAGGTAATTTACTGGGACTGTGTACATGTATGGGCGTACTGCTGCGCCTACACTTAAAAATCTCCTTAGACTGTAACACCTGAAGACAGGTGACAAGCGGTTAGTGAGGAAGAAATGTGCACACATTAGATGAAAAGTATAGCATCAGCAGATGTTATTAAAAGTGTATTTAAAAGCAACGACTGAGTGTGTGTTTAGTGGATCAATAATGAGGGACAGAAAAGACAATGAAGATTAATCAAAGAGCTCGGAAAATACAGCACTTAGGCAAGCAATTAATATGTCAGAGAAACCTCACTGGGACAGAAAATCCGTTAAAATAAATGTAAGAAAGGCTTCAAGGGCAATTACTTAGGATTAGCATCATTGATTTTGTCTATATCTGCGTGTTATGTTAATATCTCTATTGATTCACCACTTTTGAGCAGCTTTTGATAGACACCACTCACACGTTGCATCTCATAAAACTCAGTTTTAGATTTCATTACAATGTTTGGACTGATCCCTCCTTTCCTCAAGGAGGGCGATGAGCATCGATCCGCTCCAGACAGAAAGCATAAGTTCAGCACACGCTTTGATGAAATGTGTCTTAACTTTTTTTATTAGCATAATAGTGCATCAAAAACAGCTGGGACCGGGAGCCCCCTAGTCAATATGGCTGCCGGCCAGCACAAGCTAATTTCTTTGGCTTTGCTTCAGATGTTTTGCATAACATGACTTGAACTGAGTAGGAAAGGGAAAGAAGCACTAATAGGGCTGGACAATATATCAATATTATATCGATTTCGTGATATGAGACTAGATATCGTCTTAGATTTTGGATATCGTAAGTAAGGGATAATGTAGAGCGAGGCGGTTGTTATAGCTAATACAACCCCGACAGGGTGATCAGGACGCTTATTACATGGCTACTTACCAAATAAATCAATAATTTGACTAATAACTTGACAAAATATTGATTTAAATGGGAGTTTATTGATTTAAATACGATTGTATTGCTTCCACTAGAGAAAATAGTCCGTTCCGTCTCTACGGTTGGAATCCTGCGTCCATAGCAACGTAAAAACTCTGTAATGCAATCCTTCGTCTATTAGCTACTCAACACCACCTTACGGGCTGTGGTAGTAGCCGTATATTTTATGGGGTGCTGCCGCTGCTGTTTTAATCACTGCAGGAATTGACACATTAGCTGACGCGTTGTAGTGAGCTAGCGGGCTATCGGCTGCTCTAATTTACATTAAACTGAACATTTGTTGACGGGGAAGTGAAACACGGTGAATGGCTTCTTTGGGAATATTTATGTGGACGTTTATGTCCTCATTCATCTCGTTTCCTTTTTGCAGAGCCGCTGCATGTTGACACACCTGTAAGTTAACGTTAAACAAGTTGCAATGTAAGCTAACTAATTAGCGTTGTTGTCCCTACGGCTGTTACTGCGTAGCTAGCGATCATAGACGGTATAGAAATATACTAGCGATAGACGCTCATCAGATCTGCTGTCATTGCTTGGAGGACAAAAGTTGCTCCACGTTTCCCCACATTTTGCCACAGCTGATAGGCTAAATTATCCGGACTTCTTTCAGCGGATTGATTGATAGCTGTCCTCCAGAGTGAACAGAACTGTGTCCATGGCAACGCTCTGCTTTTGCATGGCAACGGTGTGTTATCCTTAGCAGCGGTCTGTTATCAAGAAATAACAGATCGCATTCTACATTAGAATTCAAGCAAGCCATGTAATAATATCGTGATATGACATAAGTGTTGTCTTTTACTGGTTTTAAAGGCTGCATTGCAGTAAAGTGATGTACTTTTCTGAACTTACCAGACTGTACTAGCTGTTCTATTATTTGCCTTTTCCCCACGTAGACATTATGTCCACATTACTGGTGATTATTTATCTAAAATCTGTGTGAAGAGTGTGAAGATATTTTGTTAAAGCACCAATTGTCAACCCTACAATATCGCCGCAATATCGATATCAAGGTATTTGGTCAAGAATATCGTGATATCTGATTTTCTCCCTATCGCCCAGCCCTAAGCACCAATAGAAGCAGAAATGGAAGTAGAGCTTACTACGTGGAATAATCCCTGAAAATCACCAAAAGGGACCTGAACTGTACTGTATATTACTGGATGTACAGTGAGTGCTGTGCATTATTTTGCTGCACGTACAGCAACCACAGGCCTTGATTACCTAATGATGACATGTAAGGGCTACAAGCACAAATTAAAGGGTTCCTGCCTTTTCCATTTTGATTATGGTCATTGTTGTTTACTGTGGTTTTATATGCTGGACGCAAAGGAACTTGCAGCCTCAATCTCCTGCAGCCTGCTTTGTTTCTGGCTCTGTAGAACCAAAAAAAAAAGATGGACTCACAGTGGATATCTGGGGGCGTTCGTGCTTGTGATGGTCTGTGTGTTCAATTTCATTACACTTAAGGACACACCTCTAGACATTAAATGTATGAAATCAGGAAATCAGGCCGCAATGCTTTCTCAAACCATTTCTTTGCTCTCTTAAACTCCCAGCACTATTGATTGCAGAGTATAATATACACTCAGCACTATTGATTACTGAATACATTACAAATCCAACTGTTGCATCATATATAATTTCTACAGATTAGATGATTGCTTCCTCATTTCCATGAAGACCAGCGTTAAATGATCCTGCCTGGCAAAAACCTAGAGCTTAGAATCACTGCTGCACTTCTCCTAAAACTGATTTGATTGCAAGACGTTATGTAGTTGCAGTGTGAATAACAGCCAGAGCCAGCGTATTGTCATTTCCAGGTTTCAGCTCTAAGTTTTAGTAGTAACTTCTTGGTCTGGCTCCAACCACTGTTTTTCAATTCCCCCCTCTATAAAAAGGTACAGTTTCCTTTGTAAAGGCATACTAACACTTAACAATGAAATATGATGGAGGATCTGTCAACCTGGTCCCTCTTTGCTTGTCAGGATGATGCATGATGCAGCATAAAAAGTGGAGTTGAAATGCTTAGTCACTCACTTAATTAGCTGATCAACAGAAAGTTATTCAGCAACTATTTAAATCATCAATACAATCGATTTCAGTTATTGTTCAAGCAGCAATGCCATACTTATGACCGCCTCAGGTCCTCAAATGTTAGAATTTGCTGCTTCCTATTAGCTTAAATTATAATAAAATGAATATCTTTGGTTGGACAAAACAAGACATATGAGAACATAACATTGTCTTTATTGATTATGTTTATAGGCTACAACAAATTTACAAAAGCAAGGAAATGTAATACTGACTAGATTACATTTTCTATTCAAATGTTGTCAATTGACATATCGGGCGATACACTGACACTAATTTATTCTCCTCCAAAACACTACATATAAATAAATATATGGTTCTGCTGCACTGCTAGCAAAGCATGGACAAGTTTGTTAAAGGACTGCCAGGTAAACGTAAAGCAGACGATGAAGCTATACTAAAATATGAAAATATTTGTATCTACAAAAGGGGGGCCCTGCAAAAAAAGTTTGGGATCCACTGGGTTAGGGAAAGGACATAGTCTGGTTAATTAGACAAAATAGCTGCACTGACTTGAGACATAATGTGTTTATTAAACATGTAACTGAGCCAAGAATGATTTTGTTGCTTAAACAACAGACACTAACTAACTAAACTAGGATTCTGGTATCAAACCTGCTTTCCACCCGACAACCTCACCATGATTTCAGTGCGGTACTCCAGTGCATTTTACAATCTTTTCTGATTATTCATAGAGCAAACAGTTATAAGATTCATCGATAATAAGAAAGATCATCATTTGCAGCCCTAATAGAGAGTAGGGGCGTTGAAAGGAATCATCCGCATCGATCGATTGGGATGCGGACGTAGACGATTCTGCATCGATGCAGTGACAGACCATAACCGATTATTGCCTTCTGATGTTGCTTGTTGACATTCTGGTCGCTGCTTTTTGTTTTTTGGCCTTTTGTCTGTTGTGTTCAGACTCCACTCAGGAAGTTTCTTTTTTTAAGAGCAGATACAATAAAAAGGGGAGTTTATACTGCTTGAATTTGTCAATGAAATCCATGTGTAGCAATGAACCGAAAGATTTAAATATATATGAATAGTATATATATATATATATATAAATATAATGTATATATATATATATATATATATAAATATATATAAATATAAATTATATATATATATATAAAATATAAATTATATATATATATAAATATAAATTATATATATATATATATATATATATATATTTTTTTTTTTTTTTTTTTTTTTTTTTTTTTTAACGACCACCTTGTTCAATTTTTTTTGTCTGTTCAAAAATATAAAACAATAAAAAGTTGATCTAAAAAAAAAAGGGTGAGGCTATTTGCACCCCTGGTACAATTAGCAGTAAATGCTATGTGTACCCTGGTGCAATTAGAAGTGATATTCGTACCCTGGTGCAATTAGAAATGAATGCTATTCATACCCCGCCGGTGCACAAAGCAATGTGTTCTATTAATACCCCGTGTGGTACAAATATCAATGTATGCTAATTGCACCCCTGTGCATTTACAGTACCTTGGCATATATTTACACACAGTTATCCATACTACTCATGTGTTACACCTTTTTGGAATATTATCACCCTGACATTCTTACCCTAACCATAACCAATCCCACTCCTCTTGCCTAAACCTAACCAACCCAACCAGAGCAGGCATATTCATGAGTCTTCCCCTACCACCCTGCAAAATTACATGCAAATTATCCAATCCAAAATTACAAAATCAAGATCACCTCACAGGGGAACCTAGCAGTTCTTTCAGGAAGTTGAACAACTGTTTACCACTTGCTTTCTTCAAGCCTCGGTTGCTAGGTAACCGTACCGTATACAAAAAATAGATACTAACTAACAAACCAACGGTTGTATGCTTTCACTGAAGACAGAAAGCGCAACTGTAGTATCCATTTTCCGCTAGAAATTAAATTGTTTTAAACTTTAGAGACAAAACTTCCCTAATATGCCAGTTTCTGCGGTCATGGAAGATGAACGTCCGCCATGATTTTGGTGCACGCGAGCAACGTGTTTTTGTTGTTACGTCACAGGGTGTAAATAGCTCAGCTGTGTGGCCGTGGCTATTCGTACCGGGGGTGCAAATAGACACACCGGAAAAAAAAAAAAGAGGGAGCACAAAACGTCGGCAACATTAAAGAACGGCTTGTTTATTGCTAAGGCCACAGGGATAAAATTAAATGATTTATTAAAAATGTAATAACAATAACTTATAACAATAACTTATTTCACCAGTAAATTCCTGTTAACGACAAAAACAACCAATGGATGGGAAAAGGGTATTTTACAATAACTTTAAATGCAGCACTACCTACTCCAGCTGCCAGCTAACGTTACCTGCTCTCGAGTGTAGTGTTAACTAGCGTCCCGTGCGGCGATGTTTCAGTTGCCTCTAACGTCCGTTTTCGGAAGCATCAGAGAGAAGCGCAGGCATTTAAGTGGCACCTAAATAAGGCACCGAAATCCCCTTTGCTATTCGGTCCGGTAGCTAACGGTCGTTAAGGCAACTGCTTAACCCCCCCCAATAAAAACTCTTCGGATCCACACGATTCACGTGGATGACATTTTCCCATTCAAAATGGCGATTTTCGCCAAAAAGCGACTAGTTTGCAGGTATGCCTAATAGAGAGGTACATTTCAGCTGTATCCAGAGAAAGCTCCAGTGCTCTGAATGCTTTACGTTGGCCTCAGTCATAGAACGAAAGCATCAACAGGCGATGCAGCATCCTCAATACTCATGGCACCAACTCTGCTTAAATGCTTTAATATTAGGCTAGGTCCACACAGTATCACCTCTGTACACCTCAGCTGCTCAGCTGGCTGAAGGAGTAAAGAATAGAAAAAAGGATGGGCGGACCTCCAGACAGATCAAACCTGCTGTTGACTCAATCTAACAAAGAGCACTAAGGGATTAAAACGTATAAAAAGGCCTTTCTTTAACTTTTTCGGTTCAGTTTTAATAACAATTCAAATATGAATATATGTTTATCTGTGTATCAGGTTGATTTGCAGAAGTGATAAAAAAAAACGTATAAGTTCTATTTCTGTTTAATCCTCGCCTGGTCCAACTTAAACTGCTACAGGTCAGAGGCATGTTCAAGATTTTGATTGAATCCGACAGGACCTAAAAGAACCTGAAAAGCACCTGATAACATGAGCCTCACAAACTGAACCTTCAGCCAGGCAATCAAAACACCAATAAAATACTCACTTGGCTTAATCTTGGTAGAGATTGTAGCGGTTACAGTATTTGGGCAAGGACAGCTATGCCTGCTACTGATTTTTAGCCAGACTCCGTAGACAACATGTGCCGGGGGAGAAAAGTTCCTGCAAGTAACAACATTCTTGGGATAATCAAACAAACTTGACAATGGGAGTACAGTTGAATGCAATTTACTGATCACTATAAGTTTTAACTACTTTGTCTCGGACATGGTTTCTGATCACATTTCCTAAAATGAGTGTCTGTGCCTAGTTTCTGTTCAGACTTTTGTGTGTGCATTTCTTTGGCATCTTGAATTAGTGTTAGATAGGTCCTTCAGTTCAGGCACTCATTTCTACTTTTTAGTTGCACTTATACCTGCCGTTTTATTTCTGTGCTAACGCTGTTCTCAGTTGTACATGCAATAAAAAAAAAAATGTGACTGTGCAATACGGTCAATACATTTTATTATTTTAATATTTATTCTCTTTAATTATATGCACTATTGTGCGTTTATCTGTGTCTTCTACTTTTCCTCTCATCCCTTGCTGCTGCAACAGTGTAAATGTCCACATTGTGGGATTAATAAAGGATTTTGATCTTGAAATAGCCATTTCAAACCTGATGCTCTGTGAACTCAAATAATTCATCTGTATGTTGTAATAAATGTAAATACTGTTTAGACTCGTTTAGGTTGGCTGGCCCTCTGGCATGTCCTCTATTGGTTATTTAATATGCGTAAAGACTTGAGAGAAGGTTTTTGACACTATACAAATATCTCTTACAATCTTTGGTAACAGGTAAAACGTTACTTTAACCATTCCATGCCATCAATAATTACAGCAGGGACCTGCTCAAATAATTCAGTGTACACAGTGGTATTTTTGGATGGAAAAAAATGGTGGTTGCATCTCAACCAACGTCACTTTGGAGAGATGCAAAACCGGAAATTACACAATTTGACATAATGCGCTACTTCACATTTCCCACACAGTTTAACACAGGTGAAAATCCGACTGGGCACATACCTGTTGGTATGCGCTGTCAGTTTGGGTAGTTGGTTTTGCTGAGCAAGTAGAACTTTACCGCGTTGTCTTGCTGCTTTTCTGTTTGGTCAGCTCTCTCAGAAGGATGCTTGGTCCTGAAATCCTGTTCGTAACCAGTTACCATCCTCTTTTTGATTATTGACACACACGGGAAGCGAAATGCGTCTTCTTTGACAAGCTAACGTTAGCAGTTAGCCGTTTTGTTCTGGAGAACACTCCACGTTAGCTAAATCAATTATATTATGTTTACCAAAGGTTTGCCTTATAACAATATCCCGCTGCTGATATGCACCGAGGTTTTTAATCTTTAAATTGTCTTTAAAAGACGGATTTAAAACGTGTGCTGTAGAATATGGCTAGCTAGATAATCCAAATCGTTAACGGTGGCCGCACTTAACGTTACTAACTTCTCTAACGAACGAAAGACAACTACGAGAGCAGCCCGTGGCAAACAGCCAATCAGCTTGCAGCTTGACAAAAGGCAATCACCTTTGAGCATGCGTATTGTTGTTTTCCCACACTCACTTGAGCAAGCCTGGGGAAATCAAAACGCGATTTTAAAACACTGATTTAAATCGTAGCATAATGATAAATAACCGCAGCAACCTAGTTTTTTTTATGTCATGCAATAATCCAGAATTATATTAATTTCTAAATTACTCAGTAGCTAGTCAGTAGCCTACCACTGAACCCCATTTTTCGGCTGCCAGCCCAGCAGGTGAAACTGTCCACAAGGATGCACAGTGTTTATTAATATACAATATTTGTCAATGATTATGACTTCATTAAAGATTCATCCTAACTGATGTGTATTATCAATTAATGAATGATTAAAAACACATACTTTTACATTTAATTATGAGCAGATCCTGTACCCATACAATGTGTTAAAACATGTATTAAAAGTTTTTTTAAGTCTTTTTTTTATATTATATTGTCAGTCACTCATCCATTCATCCATCATTTGCTTGACATGGGGAGAAATGCATTAATAAACATTTGAAAATGTCCATTAATAGGATTACAACTGTAATATGGTTTTGAGCCAGTGTTATTAATTAATGATTTATACATTGCTTATAAATACATAATCAGAGATTGAAATAACGTGTTGCTATTTAATATCAAAAATAGTGGAATGTTTTCTATAAAAAAAATATTATTCGGTAGTATATAAAACCATCTGTTTTGTTTTGGGAAGCTATGTTGCTATGCTAATGTTATCAAAATACAAGTCTTAACTACACTCTCACTTTGCATCCCTTCACAATAAAACGAGCGTGAGAACTGGTACACGTTAAATTACGTATTTACTATTGAGATAGTTAAAAAGAGTAGCCTGACGTGGTCATACCATGGATGTATTAAGAGATCATACTCAGCTTCTGGTCAGAATATGAACTTCCCGACCTTGAATGTTGTGGGCGGGGCTAAATTCGGCTGGCATCCAGGCTAAGTAAATTCACTCAGTAAATTCAACTGTTTAACTATCACGTTCAAATGTCTTTGGATTATAAAATGGTTAGGATTAAGGGAAAAGAAAACACTGATAGTTCCGAATAAATATGCTGCATTGACTTTTATGAACTTGTGTGTTGTCTGTGGCATTTACTGTATTGTCCTACAAGGCAAATTTCAGCCATCTGGTACTCCGGGCAAGTTCAAGCAAATGTTAAGATGTAGCTACTGTATTTGCAACTATTATCTGGCCCCGTTCTACTGCAACACATTATTTCATCCCATTCCCTGTACATTATAATAAAAAAGAGCTTCAGATTACTCAATGTGCTCAGATGCTCAAAGTGCTGTGGAATTACAATTAGAATTAGACAAACATCTCTTTTAGGACATCACACAAATCATCATACACTACAGCAGCGGCAGGTGTATAGTGAGATAATTGTACAATGAAATTGCAGTTATTTATGTTTCAAAGGCACCAGTTCAAACACTCCTCATCCCCCCCCACCCCAACCTCCTGCTGTTTATTGCTGCTGCTGTTGTTGTTGTTCCTGCTGTTTGTGTTGCAGCTGCTCCGCGGTTGCTGTTCGCTTTCGCTCACAAGCTTGTTCCTCCACCTTTGGGTTCTTCATCATCGACCGATCTCATAGCCAGCAGTTAATTTACAGATCAGATTAACAAGAGCAGACATGAAAAATGACCTCATCTCTTGGGTGGGTTCCTATTGTGACGCTAGAAAAGGTGTTGATAAATAATGAAAAGACTTCGGAGCATGCAGTCGATCTCTAATACAGTCCACAATACAAACTTCTAATACTTCTTCTAAAAAGAATACTGCATGCTCAACCAACCAATGTAAAATGAGAGAGCATCCTGAACATCCCATCTAATTGCTGATGCATTACTGGCCTCTAGTGGTGGACAGTAATATGAGAGTAATAAATTGAGTAAACAGCAATAATGCTGAAATAGAGGCTCTCGGGCAATATGGTGATGTTGATCACTTCAACGTTGAATTCACTATGTGCCAAAGACTGTGGCCTCTAATGAGGGTAATCACCCCGGCAGAATTCCACTCCATTCCGTCTGATAATTACACATTAGCAGTGTTTGGAACGTTACTTTACTACTTGTTCAAAAAAGTAACTGAGTTAGTAACTGAATTACTCTATAATAAAAGTAACTCGTTACCAGGGAAAGTAACTATTTGCGTTACTTTAAAAAAAAAAAAAAAGTTGCTATATGTCAAAGAATTTGGATTTTTTTTTAGCAGTTTTCACAAGTCAGTTGAAATGAGTAGAACAGACAGGTGTTTAACGTACATAACTTTCGATATTTATTGCACGTCGACAGACAGCAAGAGATTTATCCTGCACTTCAAGTATTATCTTTGTAAGTAAAGTAAACAGTTACACCATATAAACTTATATGACACATATGCTTTTAACACCTGCCTGTCATGCGGTTGACTTCAGCCTGTGTCATAGGTTTTTGTTGTGAGGCAGAAAGATCTAGCTTTTGCTGCTTGGAGGACTTTGCTCCGAGTCCTTGCTAGTGGATGGCGAGCTATCATCTGTGGTGGAGGTATCGCTGGTTTCGGCCACTTTGTAGATGCGTGTGTCGTTGTGAGATGCTTCATTAAATTAGAGTTGCTTATAACGGATGTCGACAAAGTCTTCGCTCCTGAACATAATGTACACATGCACGTTCTTGCCTTTGACCACAATTAATTTGAAGTAGTGCATATCTCCACCTGGAAAATGCCAACTTTTCATCGGATTGCTCCTGACTCGCCATCTCTGCCTAATCTGTTTACCTGTTGTGTGTGTGGCGCGTGTGCTGGCATGTGTGTAAAAACACTGGCTCTGATTGGCTACCATGAAACATGACTCTGCCTTAGCCAATCATAAACGCTTACCTCGTTATTAACCCACCTCCTCAGTAGCTGTTAGCAAGGGATGCGTTCGGATTACACAGTTTATTCAATCAATGCATAGTAACGCACCGCATTTAACGTCCAGTAACGTTAACGGCGTTGTAACGACGGGAAAAGTAATTAGTTAGATTACCCAGTTACTGAAAAAATAACTCCGTTTCCTAACGTCGTTCTTTTAAACGGCGTTATTCCAAACACTGCACATTAGAGTCACATCAGACAGGAGGAGAGATACCTTCAGTGATTGGGAATCCAGTCAAAATAATCATCTGTCTCAGAACAGCTTCATTCTAAAACAGAGTTCAAAATTGGGTAAAATTAAACCAAAACAAACATCTGGATGTGGGTCTACATACTGAATGATTCATATCTAATGCAAGGTTAAATACTTAGCTACAGACAAGAATGTGAGCAAAATTACAATATGCTGGTATAAAAAAGTGTAAAATTTGCAGCCGTTTCCCACCTCAATCAGTATTTTTGATCACAAAATAAATCACAGAAGAGTAATCAAATGTAACCTGGAGGTCTAGCCTGGTTGACACCAGACGTCTCAGTTGTAATGGAGAAGGGTCTGGGCAAGCTTCATTCACAACCCATTTCCAAAGGGGCGTCACCAACGCACGCCGCTCAAATGCCTCTGGGCCAATTGGATAGTCCTTCAACCAATCAGACCAACGATCCGGGTGATGTAGCGGGTTGCTGCGCTTTGGTGGCCGTCATGTTGAATGTAAACAAAAAGCTGCTTGCTGTCGCTGCGCTAACGTCATCGTGTAAAGCCCGCCTCAACGGTTGTGATTGGTGCCTCGATTTGGAAAAATTGGAAATCGGCTTGAATGGGCTCTTTGCCAGACTTCTCAAATTTGCCCAAAGTTCATCAGGGTTTTCCCAGGCTAGTGGAGGTCGCTGAAATTGGAGACTGAATTGAAATGATTTCCTTTGGTTAAAAAAGTGCAGCCGATGGGGCGGCCTTTACTTCCCCCAGTAAGAGCGTTCACCCCATGAGTCCTGCAGCAGTGCAAGGTTCGAATCCGACTTGCTGCCCTTTGCTGCGTGTCATCCCCCATCTCTCTCCCCCTTTCATGTCTATCTACTTTCAGATAAAGGGAAAAGCCCCAAAAAATAATCTTTATTAAAAAAATAAATGCAAATTCAAAGACAATCAGTAGTAATTACAGCACAGAAACTTTATATTTCAACATACAGCAACTGGCTGGACTAGACTCCTCTTGTACTCATAAAAAAAAATTTAAAAAATAAAACACATTTGGATATTGTCATTTCTTCTGTATCGGAGCGTCGTCCCTCACCACTTGGAATATTTCAATTTCCTTGATGATCCGATCAGCAATAACCTTGTTGTTTGCTGAAACCATCCTTCGAGACATCAAATCAAACGGCCCCCCCTAAATTGCCAAACAAAGCCTTTATTAGGAGGGGTTTCACCCAAAAACAAACCCTGCTTTTAGTATTTATCACCTCCTTCCTTTATTTAGGTTTGCAAGACTTTGCACTCAGGTTAATGCTGCATAATCACTTGATGTTCATGTGATCAGATTTGAAAGCATACACACCATCAACATCCAGCACTAGTCCGCCGGCTTCTTTGACTATAACCGCTCCAGCAGCAACGTCCCAGCAATGGATCCCAATCTCAAAGAAGGCCTCCGACGCCCCCGACGCCACCAGACACATGTTAGTGGCAGCTGTCCCTGACCCACGCAGCCTGTCGGGACACAGCAGTTGGAGATGAATGAATACAAATAGGCAACACTGTCCTACAGAAAGGCAGCAAACAGTAACTATAGATGGAGGGTGGTGGACAAAAAAGGGTTTAAAATGTCCAGGCTGGCCAGAAAAGGGAGCATATGTTCCCAGGGTCCTATGTTTCCCTGCTCAATAACCTCCTAATATGACATATTAAATGTAAATGGACTAGATTTATATAGCGCTTTAAGTCTCAACGACTACTCAATGCGCCTTAATGGAGAAATCCGGCGCAAAATGAACCTAGGGGTAAATAACAAGTGTACGGAGTTGACCGTTCTCTGCGATATTTTTTCATGCTAATCAAATGTGACCAGTTTTAGCGCAAACTGCTAATTAGCTTATAACGCTAGTCGTCGGGGCACGGGTAAAGTAAAAAGAAATCTCTATTTCTGTACCACTAACAAGGCTCAAAATAGCACCACACTTCCACGGTAGAACAAGGAGGGTCCCTACATGTAAACCGAAGCATTGAGAACTTTGTAAGTGTACAGACAGTTTATTAAAAAGATAGTTTACAAAGACAGTACCGTTCGCATATACAGGCAGGTGCCATCTTGGGAAAACAGTCACGACCAGTCGATTGATGAACGCCGTGTAACCAGTAACATAGCTCAAGCACGGCGTTCGTCGTTCAACTGGTCATGACTGTCTTTTTACTTTACCCTTGCCCCGACGACTAGCTTTATGAGCTAATTAGCAGTATGCGCTAAAACTGGTCACATTTGATTAGCATGAAAACATATCCCAGAGAACGGTTGACTCGGTTATTAACCCCTAGGTTCATTTTGCGCCGGCTTTCTCCTTCAACAGAGTACAGGAACCATTCACACACATTAATACACTGTGGCCGAGGCTGCGATACAAGGTGCCACCTGCTCATCAGATAAACATTCACACACATTTTCACGCAGCATCGGGAGCAATTCAGGGTTCAGTGTTTTGACCAAGGACACTTCGACCGACAGGGACTGCAGGGCCAGGGATCAAACCACCCAACCTTCCAATGGACCTTTTTCACAGCAGACATTTTGACTTGTCATAGTAGGAAAAGCACAGCTGAAACTGATAACCTTAACGATGGCTCAATTCCATTAAGTGTCCCAGTAAGCTATTCCAGTGAGTCAGCATGAACAATACCAGGGCCTGTCCTAAGTGGAATGCCGCCATCATTAATGGTTTCGAATACATCTGTTCTTTTCCCACTATGGCATGTCAACATGTCTGCCGTGAAAAAGGTCTATTGGTAGGCGACCACTCCACCAGAGCCACAGTCGCTTTCAATGGGTTTTATGTTCTCAGCAATGTTTATTTTTTTCCCTAATTCAAATATTCAATGTATGTTTCCCTGGGTCAATATGTTGAAATCACCCAACTACAGCTTATAGCCAGTTATGTTATACTTGTTGAAACCTACGCCCCCAAGTTTGTGGGCAAGATATTTTTCTTGACTTTAGATACTGGTAACGCCACAGCAGCTGAGATTTTTACCACTCAAACTGCATTTGAAACATCCATATTCCTTTGCTCTTTTGCAATTAGAATGCTGAAGCTAGCCCTTACCAAACGCTGATAATCTTAGTTCATTTCAAGAGACATAGGATCCTGGGCACATAAGGATTCAGCTTTCTAGTTGGCAGTTTCTCTGTAAACAAAACAACAGCTTCTAATGCAAATTTTACGTGCTGTTTAAAAGAAATTAAACATTTCCAAGGCATGATCATTTTCAATATGGTAAAACGAATGCCAAAAAGTCAGATTCGGGACAAAAACATATTTGGTTGCTCTGTTTTGGCTTTGTAGGCCAGCACACAGCGTAATAACGAGTCAGTGTATGCATGTCAAGACCACTCACCCATGCACTGGGATGCGGAGGATCTTCTGCATGGTTGAGAAGATCTTGGTTACCTTTTCTATGCTCCTGTCAGTTCCATGCTCAGAGATGATAATGGACTTATTGATGTCTGCAATGACAGCATGCCAAAAGGGGTTATTATTATGAATAATTATAGGTGTGAGAGGGACTGTAAAGGTGCGCACACACACACACAAAAAAACAAACATGCACACACACACACACACACACACACACTCACACTCACACATACAGTTTCAGTCACCTCCACATTGAATGTGTATAACCTTTTTAATCTAGAGGATTCTGCTTGAATGCAGAAAAGTAAGTAGCCCTGAGGTTCTTGATGTGAAAGTGATGATTCTGTATGAATATGTTTCCACATACTAAATTTCAAAAGCAAAGCCAAGGATGACACACATTTGTGGTCAATGTAAAGCTTGCCTTGTGTTTATTCCTACTTTTTTTATTCATTCAAATATGCAAATAGTCCGAACTTCTGACTAGTATTGCACAGAAATATGACAGTGTTACCGTTTACATCGGACACCTTAATCGGTTCATCATTGCAGAAAGCTCCCTTCCCTTTCCTTGCTTTATACATCTTGTCTTCCAAGCAGCTGTACACCACACCAAACTCCAACTGAAAACAGACGTCATTATTTCAGCTTTCACATATTGTTCAGTGTGGATAAACTTCTTTTATTGACCCACTTGTTGGATTTGACATACCTCCTTATTGACAGCAAAGGCAATAGACACAGCCACGAACGGGAATCTGTGAATAAGTAGATTCATGTCCATCAGAACAGAGATGTGTGATTACATACTTTTTTCTTACCCTGTGCATCTAGGTATTTAAAAGCATTTAATAAATGATGGTTAAAACTATTCCTTGAGGTTTTAGGAAATAAGATTATTTGTTTTCTTGCCGAGATGAGAAAATCAATACCACTCTCAAGTCTGTCCCTTCAAAATAAATATGTAAGTGGAGCAAGCTAGCCTTGGCTGGCTGTTTCAACCCTGATTCCAGTCTTTATGATAAGCTAAGCTAACTGTCTCCTGGCTGTAGCTTCATATTAAGTAATAATAATAATAATAATAATGATAATGCTTCTTGTAATATCACAGCCGTTGAGTTTGGCCTGTTGGGTTTGATCAGGTTAAAGTAAATCCATAAACACAATTGTCCTTTAGCAACACTGACAACTTACCCATGCACGAAGTTGGTGGTGCCGTCCACAGGGACTATAATCCATGTAGGTTTGTCAGTTAAGATACATGGCTCCCCCTCTGCGACTGACTCTTCTCCAATGAAACTGCAGCACAGAAAAACCAATGACAAATATCAAAATATGACACAAACGGTACAAAAATGCATATGCAGGTGTGTGTGTGTTTGTGTGTGTGTCTCACCAGTGTGTGCCATTTCCAAATTGTTCTTTAAGAGACCCGATGATGATTTTCTCCACCCTCTCATCAGTCTGAGTGACAAGGTCTACAGCGCAGCTCTTTGTCTGGACCTTTATTTCATCCTCCCCGGCGTTCCTGATCACCTAAACAAATGGAATATTATTGGCACATGGTTAGGGATCATGATAAAGCAGGGCATAGTTCATGTTTTGATCATCACAATATCATCAAAAATATTCAAGACAATGTTGCAAACACCAGAGGAGAAATACATTCATAGATGGCTTTTACATACCGCTCCAGCAGCTCTTGCCACTTGAACAGCAAAGTCATATGCATTCTGCCATGGGTCAGCCATTATGTTTGTATGGGGTGGTTGCCTGTAAAATGAATAAAGCTTGTAAAAGTGTCATATGCCATTCGTGAGAAATGCAATAAACTTAAATAAATACAGAAGAATTAAAAGCTTTAATAAAAAAAAAAAGTCTCGTGTAAAAGGTGTTAACGGTGACTCTCTGAGGCACCCCGAAACAATACTGCTAATCCTGCATTCTTAACACACTACAACTTAATTTCATTAAAAAAACTATTTGTTATGTCATGCTTTAAAAACCAATGGCAGCCTATGTGATGAAAGAATAATTCAGATCCTTAACATAAGTAAAAGTACAAATACCACACTGTGAAAATACTCCAGTACCAGTATGTAAGTATTATCAGCAAAATGTACTTAAAGCAGTGGTAGGCACTTCATTTTTGGCATCGTTGGGCAGAAATTCCATAATATTCTTTCAGCATACTGTAATTCAAGAAGTCTGAGAGAAAACTAGACTTCCCTACCTCCTCTTGGCTCGGTTTTCAGGCTTCACAAAATCTAGCCGTCATGGGAGACTTTGGCCAATCACAGGTCATTTCAAAGACAGAGCGTTCCTATTGGCTGTTCTGCGCATGCATTGCCTGTGCGACAAAGAGGGGAGAGCTGCAGGAAGAGATCCCACTCTACTTCAAGTTCTGTGGATCTTTTTTTAACGATCTAAGCGCACGGTGTGAAGCGCCTGGCGCAGGTGCGTTTAGGGCGTGTCCAAATCCACTTTTGCAAGTTTGAAAAAAGAAAAAAGGGCCTGTGCGCCGTGCGCATGGTTTAAAAGGGTTGTACTTAGTGTCTTCATTAATTCATAGGTGTGTTTTGGGCGTAACATGAAGTAAACCAATCAGAGTGTCATCTCCCATTCCCTTTAAAAGCCAGGCGCGTTTTTACCTTGGTGCATTGCTATTATGATTGCGGATTTGCACCGTAATATTTTTATTTGTAATCTTTTGCATGTTTGTGTGCTGCTGCTGCGCTTCCCTGTGTGTGTGTGTGTGTGTGTGTGTACCAAGCATAGTGTCCATTTTACTAATTTGCTGTTAAAATAACAATGAAATGCTGCGTTATTGACTTTAGACCAGGTTTTTGTTGGTCAATGGCGCGATCACTTCCCGCTGCCTCAAGATAGCAATACGCCAAGAATGCACCTGAACACACCTCCCTGTAAGACCAGCACGCCCATGGGCGCAAAGATGGGTGCAGGTGCATTTGCTATTTAAACGACGTGGGCGCTGGACAGGAAATTGACAACTGCGTCGGTCTTAAAGTAGCAAAGACACTCGCGTCGGGCTTTGCGCTGCGCCGTGTGCAAGATAGGGCCCTTAAAGTATTTGTTTTGCTAATTTTAACAAATTTTCTCTCCCTATTGTTGGGTAGTTTAATCTACAGCAATGCATCATATTCTTTAAGATCATAAGTTTGTAGCGTTGCTGTCCTGTGAGAACCAGGTATCTCTAAGTCAACTTTTCATGGTGTCAGATAAACAGCCGTTTTCAGATTGGTGATGATTCATTTCCCAGCTGATCCAAGAGGGTTTTTAGAGTATTTCAAGTGTTTGTTTTTTTTGTTTTTTTTTAGCTAAAGAAGAAGGATAATTTTCATAACACATAAATGAGCATCCTTCAGTTTATCACAAACACACCTGAAGATACATGGTTTTCACTGGACAGGAAGGGTATGAGAAATTGCAATCTGAAAAGTACTAAAGCTGTCAGACAAATGTCAAAAGTAACAAACAATATTGCTTCTAAGATGGAGTAGAAGTATAACACTGCATAGAAAGGAAATACTCAAGTAGATTACATGTACCTAGAATTTGTACTTACAGTAAGTACAGTACTTGAGTGAATGTACTTTGCTTAATTCCACCACAGGTTAGTCTAATAGAAATAAAAAAAATACTGTTAAAATCACATTTAGTGTTTGTTGATGCTTTGTTGTTGTACATATTCAGTACATTACACCATATGCATTATCTCTGATATTACAAATGACGTGTGTCAGGGAAGTTGCTTATTTAAAAAAAAAAATACTTCATAATAATAATGTATACTTTATTAATCCTGCAAGGGGAAATTACAATGTTTACACACATGCTCAGTACTTATACGTGCACTAAAGTAGAGATGTCAGAGTGAGGGACCTGCTACTCTGACTTTGGTCCATATGGGGACTTAAACCAACAATCCTCTACTTCTAAACCCAACTCCCTACTGACTGAGCTACTGCCACCCCAATTCACTGGAGATGAATTACACAATAATGAGTTATCAGACAATTATTCATCCCCTATGATGATAAGCACACACCTGTACACCTTTCATGCACACACGTATCATCCATGCACTGCTATATGATAGAATGAAAAAAAACCTTACCTTGTCAAGTCAGCTGGGGCTGTCAAAGGCTTCTGCTGTTTCCTTTAAGAAACTTAACTTTAAATTCCCTCGGAGAGATGAAGCAAACTAAAAAAACAAAAGCTGACATGACAGAGTGGGAAATGTACTAGGAACGCCCTCACGTGTTTATAGCAACCTGAGGGCAAAAAAAAAACAAACAATCTCTGTCTAGGAAGGCACACCTGCAACCACATGATGCCACATTTATTTTACAGTGAGCGCATCGAAGGGCATCGGTGTCAGCAAGTGGAACATTTTAGATTTTCTTTGTGATTAAAAAAGACACACCCTGCTGCTGTGTCATGTCTGTGTCACATATGGACATTGAAATAGAGTGCAGCATGGAAAATCCCACAGTGTTGACGTCAGCTCACAAACCTCATAAATCAGATTTTGTGATGGCCAAACTCTTACATTTTTTGGAGACACAGGTGTAAATTACAGCTCCTGGCTTAGTTTTAACATGGGATCTGGCATGACTAACACTAGCTCCTGTGAGTTTTATATTTCCAGACAGTTTCACAGCTATTGAGCTTTGCTTTTATGTTCTTTTATTGTCTTCCACAAGTGAAAAATACTTTGAACGCTCCCCCTGGTGAGTCGCGTAGCATATGTGTGCATGGCATGCCTGTTTCTCACTGTGCAGGTCTTTGGGAAGATCCTAATGAACTTGATGAAAGTACATACTGTAGATACGAAGATCTAGATGTGTCTGTATCGACATTTATACATCAAAATGCTCATCATACAGACTGATCTCATAAAGTGGCAATTTGTATGCCAATTTGGCGTGTTATCAAGATGCACAATCGCTTTTTAGCGTGTTTATCAACGCCGTTTGGCCTCCATTGACCTACATTACGTGTGAATTATCGCCGTAGCGAGTAGTATGAAAGGACGTTTTAAACGTTTTTTTCGTGCAACGTTGTTCTTGCGATAGTACGGCACGTTCTCGCATATGCTTACATCTGCTGTATACAGCGTAGACATACACGTGGATAGCTCAAAATGCGTACAGATAACACACCATTTAGCTTTAGGAAAGTGGCGTGTATGTTTACGCAAAGTCATGATGCCATGTTGCATCATAACTGTTCATACATAAAAGAGTGCAGGTATCACATTTCAGTGTAAGGTGAGGTAACTTAAATGCTAATTATGTCTCGTTCTATGTGAGAGAATCAGGAGTTACTACAACTAATATCAAATAACAAGCCTGTGATAGCAGTTAAAAGTAGCCATTTTCACAGTTCAGGTCTAGGACACCACTACCAAAGATGCAGTACATGCGCAAATGTTTTGGCCCAAAAGTGACATATTTCTAGTTTTCTTTTTTATTCAAATGCACGCTGCACTTTAATCCTGAGAGTGTAAAATACTGTTCTTTGAAATCGTCAAGCTACTTCTCTTCAAAAGACCAAAAGTGCCTTGCTGCCAGACAGATTATTGGTAAATGCTGCACGTCTCAAGGAAATTACATTATTTATGTAATATTCATGTTTAATATACTTTATTGCATACTTGTTTACAACCTGAAATGTGACGATAGTGGTGATCTGTGGCTTATTTAGGTGTTGCTTTTATGTTGGGTGTGAAAAAGGGCAACAGCACTTGACCACGGTGAACTATAATACCTCTTTCAGACTCTCTTTGACAGTTTTGAATACACCTAATCACAGATGGACATCAACATATGCATTGGGTTCTACATTACCCGATATCCTTGTTTGGGTTATTAAAAATAGCTGAATGTCTGGAGGGTTTTCCCAGGGCTCGTCCGGACATGATGTTCATTATAATGCCACCCCTTGCATAACTTAAGCTGATGTGTGCTGGAATACCTGTTTAGATTGTTTGCTATTGCACTAGAACAGAAACAGGATGACTCCTTAAGCAAATGTTTGATTATTACTGCATTTGATCATCTTGAATCAAGTTAGAAATCGGATATGGATTTGCGTGTGGTAACAGTTTTAAGCAACATCAGTAAACATTGTCATCCTGCTCTCCAAGTTGCTGGATGTACTAGAAATCCTGATTCACAAACCGTGCTGCTAAAATAAACAGGCCTCTGTTGAACTTAAGAGATCAGTATGTGGTATGATTCAGAGCTGGTTTGTTGAAAGTTTGTGTTTGACCGCGAGCAGCAGGAGAGCAGTTGTCACCCTGCTGTCCCTGTTGTGCACTAAATATAAGAAATGCTCCAGAATGTTGGGAGGCAGGCTGAGGGAAGTGATAGGACAAGCAAAACAAATACATCAGTCCTGCTGTCTCGCTGGCAGTTCCGTTATGAATAATTTATCCAGGATGACGGATGTTGGGGATGTTTGGTTCCCTGGAATTACAGCTGAAACTGAGGCCTGCCATGATGCTGCAGTTGCTGAAGGTCAATGGTGCACACTGAAAGATGAGCAGGGAGCTTCAGGCATATTGTTCCCTGTCTAGAGTCCTTTATAAGTCTCTTTTGAGTTTTGAATTGTCCAATACATAAAGTATTGAAAAATGAAAACTGAAATGTTGACCTGATGGTGGTGCTGGATAAAAAAAAGTCAGGGGATCACTAAAGTTATTTCAATTCATCTTTTGGGGGAACATGGATGTCTGTATCCTGTATGTGAATCTATTCAAGAGTTGTTATATAATAATAATTATACTTAAAACCAAAACTGTCAACCCGCTGTTGGGGCTAGAGGAGAACTCAGGGGATCATTGAAGTCATTAGGCTTCTTCCTCTGGGCCCATTTTTTCAAATTTTTTTATCTGGATCAATTTGATACGAGTTTCAAAATACCATGTTTTGCTAACCATGATCCATCTTCTTGGATCAGGTGTCCGCGCTATTCTGGCACATGTAGGGAACCTCGTGAATTAACCTGCAACATGTCAGCTGTTATCTTCAGCTCTTGTGCAGAAGATAACAAGTTTGCAATATGCAACACCTGCAAGGAAAAAGTAGGGACGACACCAAAAATCAAATTTTTTTAGTTGGATATTGGATGTGAAAAGAAGGAAATGGTTCTAACATTGCACTTTAGATGTGTGTGAATTTCCCACAGCAGGAGTAATTCATATAGTTCTATTTTATAGTGATCCATTATCTGTTCAAAAAATTTTCTATGTTCGGTGCAAAATGGTCTATTAAAGAAAAGATAGAAAATAAATATTTGTGTGTGCTGTAAAGTGGTTAGAAAAAATGAAATTGTAATCGGCTAAAATAGGTATCGGCTGGCCTAACTCAAAGAAAATTGGCCTAGAAAGATGTAATCGGTGCATCTCTAAATAAAAAATTAACTTGCAGATTTGTCTGGTTTCCAAGCTAAGATATTTCAGTTCAAACCAAGGTTGTGGACCGCCCGACATTGATAGAACCACACCGGTAGCGTGGCTAAAATAAATAAATGCTTGATAACATGATGGCACGAAGCTAAAGGCAGAGCAGGGAATACATATTGGGGTATAGAAACAAAACCTAAAACCTAACAGAAAGCTACTGTAACATTGTTTAAACGTGTGAACAGAGCCTGACTCTCAAATATCCAGGGGGGGGAACATTCTTAGGATGTAGCAGAAATACAGCGCCGCCAGCTTTTCAAAGAGCAACGGTTTGACTTCCTTACGACAACCTAGAAAAGAAACAACAACAAAAGATGGCAAAGTGACAATATGAGCGTGTTGGTGTAAAGGTGGAGTTGACAGAGGAGGACTAGGCTTTTAGCTGACTGACTCTGGAAATCATTCCCAACACTGGTGATTACGTCTGAACCCCCCTGCTGCAGACTAACATGGACCATTGATTTCTGAGGAGGGGGCCGCAGCGGTTTGAGACCAGGGTTTGCTCAAATAACGTGTTTTAAAACCATTTGTTAGTCATCAGCAAACACAGGCTGGGAAAAAAAACAGAGACAACAGTCCGTGGAGAGCAAAACTCTGGGCTATTTCAGAGCACATCAGCCCGGGGGGGCAGTCGACCGCTCGGCATGTGCAGTATCTGCAGCACTGACTGAAAGAGCAGGGGAAACGCAGCAGAGAATTTTTACATGGTGTAATGGCTGTGAATGCTTTTATCTCTCTACTAAATCTCAATGGTAGCAGTTGGTGTTTCTTTTCCCCTAGTATTTTATAGAGTGTCAGACGCCTGTTTTTTTATTTATTTGGTTTGCAGTTTGCCACAAGAGACACTTTCTTTCTTCATACTTTCTAAAATGTTTAAAAAAGGAGAAAAGACAGTTTATCATTTTCTAGGTCAGAGCAAATAAGGACATTTATTTATGTTCCAAACACACGGCTGATTCAGGTCACTGTCAGGATGTCAGGAAGGTGTTTAGGAGCCTATAGCTTAAGATGGGTTTATCCATTCTCCGATGTATCTTTACATAATGTCGGATTTCAGGCGATACAGGCTGGTGTAACAGCTTTTGTTTTCACAGTGAAGGCAGCCCGGGAGCAGTCTTGGCAGATATGACTGCATATTGTTTTTTCTTGTCTTTGGTTTTTATTTGTGGGTTTCAGAGGGAACAAGTCAGGATACCTCCCAACTCCCAAATTTAGTCCAAAAAGAATTTATAAAAATATTCTGCCCAAATGTTCATACTCAGGTTTAAGTTTTTGAGTATAGCCAACATGTGGGTGCATGCTGACACCTGTCTCCGTAGGGTTATATTGACATGAATGTATCAATCTGTGGTGTGTCAGAAAGAGACAGAGATGTTTATAGTGCTCTTTATTACATCCAAAATTTACTTAAATATTAAAAACACCTTTAACATGTTTTCAATAACATCAGGGTATTTTAATCTGGACATGATAAAAAAAATAAACTAACATTAAACAGTACAGTAATTATATGTACACAATATTTGGTGTACATATTCCTGAATTGACTATAGTGCAAAATAGTGATGGCACTGACATTCATTTACTTACTGTGTAAACAACACATGAAATATTAAATAAATCTAACTAAATACAATAACCAAAGATAAAACCCTACATGGAAAAGAAATACTAATGGTCAAAACCTGAACATATAGGCTACTAAAATTACCCAATCACAATGTTTGTTTACAATAACGTCCAGGTAGAAAACTCCTGCGTCCCGTACACAACTTAATGGCGCTGAACAAACGGGTGCAAGGAACAACTGGATGTACTCTCACCTTAATCATCTAAAATTCATACACATACTACACCCTGAGGAAGGCTCAAGCCGACACGCGTTGGGGGTATTTTTAACGTCTTGCCCTATTTATTAAAAAGCTTTATTAAAAGTGCCTGGACAGGATTTTTTTAGGACTTTCTTGGACATTATCATTCTTCCTTTTGTGCATCTGAAACTCATGTTTGATTCTTTCATATGTCAACACTTTCACCAACATTAGCTTGGAGACCTAGTTTAAGTCCTGGGGGATAGGACAATGTGTATCGTGATCCATCGTATGTATTTTTCTATATCGTTTCTATATGTCGAAGAAAAAAAAAAAACAAACACAGCGGCTGGATGGCGTAACGGCAATATTTACGTCATTTGGACAGCGCTTTACGCTTGGATCCTTGCAGATTATGTTAATTTTGCACTAAAGTTCCTAATAAAATGGGAAAATACTTGAAGTATATAATTTACATGGGAGTATACAAAAATAGGCTTTGCCATGTGGTTATTTCATATCGACTATTTATTTATTTATTGAATTAACAGAAAACATGCTCGTGATATATATCGTTATCAAGATATCAAATGATCGGGATTGAAGATTTTGGACATTACACCCAGTCCTAATATAAAGAATAAATAATGGCTAAAAACAGGTGTAAAGTCAGACACGCATGGCATATTACCCTCATCACAAGCAATATCATCGAGTTACAGCAGAACAAAAAGTCTGAATCTACTTTGCGTAAATATACACGCCACTTTCATAAAGCCAAATGGTGTGTTATTGTACCCATTTTCAGCTATCCACGTGTATGCCTTCGCTGTATACAGCTGATGTAAACATAACCACCACGTGGCCTCGCCACGTTGCGTGTTATCGCGAGAACGCAACGTACTATCGCGAGAACAATGTCACACAGAATCACAACAATGACGTGTAAAGAAAGCAGAAAGAAGGCTGAAAGTCTTAAAGGGCTGACTAACAAACTGCAGAGTATAGTTCTTCAGAGGTAAGTTCATCGTTTTGGTTCTTATTTCATCATCATCATCATCATCATCATCATCATCATCATCATCATCATCATCATCATCGTGACTTGTTACAGTAATGCAGTGAGTCAGGTGATTTAATAACTGAAAGTTGGTAGAGGAAATGATGGAAATTTACTCGCAATCTGTGTCGTCCCTCCCGACATGAAACTCTGTTATCTCCTTAGCGATGCGTTCTGCTATTGCTCTGCTGCTGGCGATGATCAGCCTCCGGGACATCAGATCAAACGGTCCACCTGGATGAAAGAGAGAAGAAAAGAAAGGAAGTTCTTTTTTGAAATAAAGTTGAACTTCACATTTTGTTAGTACACGACTGTGAAATACACTACAGGGTCAAAAATTTGGGGTAACTTAGAAATTTCCATTCCACTCCATTACAGACCAGTTGCATTGTTTTTTGTTTTTTTTTAACCAGGGCAGCAGTTTCCAGATTACATTATGTGCTTACATAATTGCAAAAGGGTTCTAGACTGTTGTAGAAAGAAGTGACTGATCTTTAATGCAATATCTACATTGCCCATTATCAGCAACCATTCATCCAATGTTCCAAAGGCACATTCTGTTTACTAATCTGATATCATTTTAAAAGGCTAACTGAGAAAACATTGGAGAACCCTTTTGCAATTATGTAAGCACATAATGTAATCTGAAAACTGCTGCCCTGGTTAAAAAACAAACAATGCAACTGATCTCAGCTGGTATTCTGTCTATAATGGAGTGGAATGGAAATTTCTAAGTGACCCCAAACTTTTCACCAGTAGTGTATGTCTGTACAAATGTGCGTTGTGTTAATCTGAATAAACCAGCTGACGGCTCCCAAAGTTACTGCTCCTGATGTGGCCACTTTTTCAGTGCAGAAAAATTGAATTTTAATTCCTCATTGACTTGTAGAGATCAGGTTACACCTTCCTCTCATTTCCTGATAGAATGAAATCAAAATGTCAGTGTAAGCAGCTGAACCACAGCACCGATGATGAAGCACCTAATGTGGCCTGTGGGAAGCCGTTTCACCCTTAATGCTGTTGGTACGCACTGACTGACCAGGTAATGTAAGGGCAAACATATTTCAAAACTAAGTCAAAGAGTTCCTACTCGAGTAATAAGATTTAATTAATTACTTGTCAAAGATAGAGCAAGACAATACTAGTCATTATGGCAACAGTTGAGCACATATATGCCAGTGGAAATGTCCTCCTACATGGGTTTGGCTTATTGCACCACCCAATCGATCAAACAAGCACAATGCATTCCTTTTGAGATGCTCATGTTTAGAAGAACAACTGCTAAGTACTATGCTGGTCACAAGGGGAAAAGCAATTATAAATCAGATAGTGAAGGCATGGGCGATGAATTTCCAAGATCACGATCCCACTCATTTTAAAATTTGACACTGCGTAGGATCAGAATTTAAGCTGGAGAGCTGATCAGTAAGTTATAACCATAGACTGTTAAAACTAGGTTATAACCTCCAGTTATCGTCCAAGGAGTAAAAGACTGTGCTGGTAGAAAGTCGTCTCCATACAAGCTTGCTCCACCACATGCCATGCACTCCTCCACTCCTTACTTTTTAAATAAATAAAAAGGAGTGTTGCGGCTGTAAGCAGTCCAACAAAGTGCTGCCGCGAGGGACTGAACACTGAGAGATGCCTAAACACACTGGGACGCGCTCGAGATTGTATCGCAAGGATTTATTTCTCCACGCATAAAATACAACTAGCACTGCAGTTACCAAATGTAAAGGTACTTTGTGAGTCGAAATAAGTGCGTTGGTCAACAGAAAGTGTTCGCTCCCAGGCTCACCCCATCGCTGTCAAATCCCCCAAAAAACAAACAAAAACAAAACAGGTGAACAGGTGAAGCAAACAAATGTTATCACTTCCGCTCAAACCATGATGAAAACGCCCACCATCTACAATATAATAATCAATAAATAATATAAATGAGACCATAAACAACATACAATATGTGGCTCCTACAGGGAGTGTGAAGGTAGAAGCTGCTTACTCTTTTAATAGCACTGCCATTGTCTTCTGTGCAGCAGGTCGGAGTCAAACCCGCAGCGTCGAGGAGTAAGGGCAAACATTTGGTTCATCCCACATGGGATTACAAGACACCACAAACTTATTTAGCGAACATCTTCTGGTCACATACACAAATCACTTGGAACAGACACACGCACGCTACCCAGGCGCCCCCCTCATTCAACTTTAAGTTGTTCTTGGATACATTTTGTGTATGTATGCATCATATTTTTTTATATTTATAGCAAGATAACATAAATTATATATGAACGCTTCCTTGGCCTTCCTAAATCTTAGTGGTTGTGGTACTGCTGCCCAAACTGAACACACCATTTCTCAAACCCTGTTGCTTCCTGCTTCAAGTGCAAAGCCACCAGCTGCACTGCTGTGCCCATCTTTGACTGGGTTTCACAGGCATTTGTTAGCAGAAAGAGGGGAAAAAAAATAAAAATAAGAACGAGAATTGGTAACAGTAAAAATGAAAATAATTCATAAACATAATAACTTCTGTTGTGTTTGCGCTGAAAGACCGGCAGCCCTTTCTCGCCGCTTTGTTCCGTGCAGCAATGTCCTTCGACAGTTTTTCCACAAGAAAAATCACTACCTTGCCCGCTTCCTAGATTTCAATGAGTGAGTCCTCAGGAGCCTCTCAAAAGTTTAGCAAAAAGAGCTCAAGTTGTTTTTTTCCAGCGACTCACCTGAAATGTCCATGATAACTCCTCCAGCTTCTGTAACCACCGCCGCCCCTCCGGCCATGTCCCAGCAGTGGATGCCCATGTGGTAGTACGCATCAGCCGATCCGCACGCTACCAAACACATGTTGACAGCTGCACTGCCCGGGGAGCGGATACTGGGGATCGAAATGGGAAGTCTGATCAGCATTTGACTCTACATGACACACCGTTAACCTCCAGATGGTTTTGTGAATGTTTAGTGAAAGTGTAGTTTGTTAAGTTAGTGAAACATGGGGGCAGCCAAAAGGAAACAATGTATCAATTTATGTCACCGAGGTTAGCCTTGACCACTATCACTCACTGAAAAAGTGTCTATAAAAAAACATAACAATGGTAATTTTCAGCATTTTTAATGAGTAGATCATCTGTAAGTGTGTAACAGCAGGACAAAGAGCAGCCACAGAGAGCTGAAGGCGACAGGCAGCACACCTCCAAAGTGCCTTGCTGTTGTGTGCGACACTACTCGCGCCGTGTACAACATAAAATCAAGATGCGGTTGCAATTATTTCTAACCGACTTCTTTATCAAAACAACATTTTGTTTGTTTGGATGCACTGTAAAGAGATACAACAGTTACTGTTTTGTATTTCTGATAAAAGTAGCTGCTCAAGGAACGTTTGCTTGAAGTACTACTCACAGGAGTCAACAGATCAAACAAGACTGAAAAGGTTTAAGAATTACAACTTGTGCACACGTGTATATATTTACCCATGCACAGGGATGGTGAGGATGGTCTTGAGGTTGGCCAACATTGTTTTGAAATGCTCAGGATTCTTCCTGAAGCCCATTTCTGTCAGTACCAGAGATTGGCTTATATCTTGGATGAAAACACAACAAAAATATCAGTCAACAAATGACAGCTTGTGTACTCTGATATTCACAGAATCAGTTGGCACCGTCTCTGAGGTTTCACTGTGTAGAGCTGTAACAAGCTGTTATTCTGGCTGGGATATTGCCTCCGCCTGCTGGATTGGTTAAAAACTGCAACACTGAAGCCTAATGTCGTTATCAATATTTGCCTTCTTGTCCAGACACTTTAATCGGGTCTCCGTTGCAGAATGCCCCTTTCCCTTTCCGTGCTGTGTACATTTTGTCCTCGATGCAGCTGTAGACAATCCCAAACTCTATCTGAGACCGAGAGAAATATAAGATATTAAGAATAGCCATATAAAAAGAGAAAAACTACTGTACTACTCATCAGAAATTCACTGGGTTATCAGGGCAATTGCTATGTTAATGATTCCTTTAGTTAAGATGTTACAAAAAAAACTGATTCACAAACAATAAAAACCTACCTCTTTCTTCACAGTGAAGCCAATTGATACGGACACAAATGGGAACCTGCACAAAAGACATTTACGATATAAAAACAGTCCTTTAATGAACTCCCTTTAGGTTTAAGCTCAGGGGAATCAATTTCTATGATCAGTTCAGTTTCATCTACGTGGTCTAATTATCCCTGACAGAGAGGACACTCCAAGAGAGAACCTAATTAAAAGATAAGAATAGATGAGGAGCGACAAAGATCAAACAAATCCAGTGCCGCATCAGGTTTCTCAACGGTTTATACAGTACCTGTGAACAAAGTTGGTGGTACCATCAATAGGGTCGATGATCCACGTGGGATCGTCAGTTAGAACACTGGGAGCGCCTGCTGCTACGGACTCCTCACCTATGAAGCTTCAAAAATCACACAAGACAGAACAGAAAATAAACTATTAATGTATGCATCATACGACTGCAATCTCAACTGCAAATGTAATAAGCAGACATGTTGACATGTCACAGTAGGAAAAGCACAGGTGTATTCAAAACCATTAATGATGGCTGCATTCCACTTAGGAGAGGCCCTGGTAGTGTTCATGCTGACTCACTGAAATAGCTTACTGGGACACTTGATGGAATTGAGCCATGGTTAAGGTTATCACTTTCAGCTGTGCTTCTCCTACTATGACTAGTCAAAATGTCTGCTGTGAAAAAGGGCCATACAATTGCACTTGATACCTGCTGTGTTTTATTTCACTGTTCTACTAGAGGCTATACTATGTGATAGTTTCCCTTGTAGCCGTAGCTACCACTGAGGTCATGTCCAAAGTATTTTTATTTTTTTTTTCTTCGATTTTAACCAATTTTTGCATCCTGGAGCAAGTTAACATTCTGCAATACTTCTTGGTAGATATACGACTGGCTGATTCCAGTATTTTAAGACTGATTAGATTTCATTTTGACTACTTTTAGTCTAACAAAAATAAATAAAATAACAAATAAAGAAAAGGATTCAGTATTTCGGGCATTGTAGAGAAGGCTTTGCAACAGCATTAAGATCTTTATATTGACAGTAAACTGAATAAATAAAAAGGTTTAAAATCTAATTTTTTTCTAATATTTAAATACTTTTTCTATGGGTTTAATCATTTGTTTTTGTGACTCATGACATCACTACTTTTAAAAATGGGATATTGGGACTTTGGGTTATTCAACGAGTTAGATAAGTATATACAAACTAGGGCTGGGCGATATATCGATATAAAAAATATATCGATATATTTTTAAATGAGATATGGAATTAGACCATATCGCATATATCGATATAGTTCAAATGTGATCCTTGCTCCCATAGATATATACACAGATGTCGCCTTGAGGTTCTAAACATACGTCAAAACCGCCGCCATCTTGGAACAGGGGTCCGAAGCATTCAGATCAACGCTAAAGATGCCGGACTTTTGTACTTCTTAATTATGTTCGATAGAGGAAATGAAAAGAACAAACAGCAATGAATAACATTTAACAGGTGACAATGTGTTTTATGATTATGTATGCCGCCTTCGACCAGCAACCTGAGCTCCGGCGGCAGCGGGAGGCTGAGAGCTCCGTGGCCGGCCGCAGCGTCTCTTCCCCCGGGAAAAACACAGCTTTGCCTCGCTGCTGCGCCGGTCCCCGCTGATCCAGATCGGACCAGCCAAAGACAGAGTGGTGATCGGTAGGATCTTACACGTAGTCCAGGACGACCTGTATGTCGATATCGGGCGAAAGTTCCACTAAGTTTGCCGGGCGGCAGGCGGACGGAGAGAAGCTACAGCGGGGCAGCAGAGACCGTCTGCAGCTGCAGGATCTGGAGCTCAGTGCCCGTTAAAATTACATGTAACGCATAAATACATACAGAAATAAATAGTGGAGGAATGAGCCTGGACATTTCAGTCTGTTTTAAACTTCACCTTGAAGCAGAAACTCTTAGTTCAGAAGGGTGAAGTTTCCGTTTGGACTCTGGATCTGTGAACCGATCATAATAAATATTCTTTGTATTAACACATTAATTAGTTTCTTTGTTTTGTAGTCGATAGTTCATCTTTTAGTTTACTTAAGTGGAAGCAGTATCAAGTGGAAGAATGGGACTATAAACCTAGGCTTACAGGCATGAGGCATTACATTTTGAACAAAGTAGATTATATTAATATCAAAAGCTTAATTGACCTTTGGAACAAATCACAAATATGGAGCTTTGATTTCAAAAAAGGTACTCCTGTTATACAGTATTTAGGTTTACATTTTATTATTTGAACAGCTGAGCATTTAATCATGAACCAGGTCAAGAAACCGGTTTATTATTTATTTGATTTTGCAACTGTTTCTATGAAACTACTTGTGACATGTCATATTTGATTTTGGCTTTGACTGAACATTTGCTCTCACTTTGCGGAAAAAAATATCGGGATATATATTGTATATCGATATTCAGCCAAAATATATCGGGATATGACTTTTGGTCCATATCGCCCAGCCCTAATACATACCCTTCTCATCTCTGTGTGTGTGTCGTAACTCTGTCTGACACACCCACCGCTAGCCTAGCTTAGCCCAGATCCTGGAGGTAACTGGCTCCATCTAGCCTACTGCTCCCAATAAGTGACAAAATCACGCCAACATGTTCCTATTTACATGTTGTGAGTCACAGCTTGTACAAATAACAAGGTCACATGAGACACAGCTATCTTCTAACCGTATACATACTGGGAACTATATTCTCAGAAGGTGAAGCACTGCTACTTCTGCTACTTGGGTGGCGTGATTTGCTCGCAGAACTCAAGGCGAACTCTCAGCTCCTCTCTCAGGTGCTGCGAGCAAATCACTCCGCCCAAGTAGCAGAGAGTAGCAGTGCTTTGCCTATCTGAGAATATAGTTCCCAGTATGTATAGAAAACCATCATTCACAATGCAAACCAGATTAACAAAGGGAATGAAGCATTAAATGCCATGATAAAGTTAAAAATAAAATAGCATGAAAATAACCAAACTTTGAGAGACTAAATAAAAATACACAGGTAAAATACTCTTCGCTTCACATCCTACAGTACTGAAACACAGTTCATATACAGTCCATATTTGCTGGGTCAATACCTATGAGTGGGGTACTTTTCCTTGATGGAGGATATAATGAGCCGTTCCACTTTCTGGTCCGTCTCAGTCACCAGGTCAACTGGTGAGCTCTTGTGCATGACGGTGATGTCTTTCTGGAGCGCCTCGCGGATCATCTGGCAGAATCACAACAGTAACAAACTCAGCAAGGGGATTCTTTGGATGACTAACCACATCTGCTGCTTTAGTTAAGCATAACGTGTTGTGTGTAATGGTGACATACGGTTGGCAGTGATGGGTCAGAGATGATTAGGTGTGTTATGACCGTGGTCATATTTTGTTGGTCTGCTGTGTGTGTGTGCCCTGTGTGTGTGTGCCCCGTGTTTTTTTCTTGTCTTTCCATTTCGTATGCAAATAGGTGTGTGCCATTGCCCGGAGGTTATTGGTGGAGAAGTTCAGGCCCATCCCAGTGATTGGCTGCAGCTGAGGATACTACCCTCATATAATAAGATGGCGGCCGTCAGTGGGCAGCAGGCATTTCCTCATCCTCCTAATCTCCCAACCGGCCACTCTTTGGTTTAGATTGGATACCGTTTTTGTTTGTTAAGTAAGGGTGGACCTCCAGGTGTGTAGATCTTGTTTTCTCATGTTTTTGTTAGTTTAGGGAGGTAAGTCTTTTGTTTTGCCCATTTGTTTGTTAGGTTAGTTTCTAAACTCTGTTAGGATTGTTTTGTTTGTTACTTTTAAGGTAGGCCACCCTGAAGCTTTATACATTTGATAGATATATATAAAATATCTTTTTCTATGTAAAATAAATTCATTTGTTGATCTAACCACGTAACGGTTTGTGGCTACTTGGGAGATAGGGCCTTTCCATGTTGCGTCCTAGGCACCCCTAGACTGGGGCGTAACATGAATGGGGGCTCGTTCCGTCTTCTTGTCGCGCTTTGTTTCCGGGTCTGTTCGGTCGGTGAGTGTTGGTTTGTTCTGGTTGGCAGTTTTTTGGTGGGTGTGGGGAATTATGGAGTTTTCACTGGGTGATTTTGTGGCTAGTCCTTCTTTGGTTAAAATTGAAACATGCAAGAAAAAAGACCTGTTGGTGTTGGCAAAGTTTTACGATGTACATGTGTCTTACAGTACCAATAAAGCGGAGCTTAAACAGTTGCTGTGTGCAGAGTTGGTGGAGCAGGGCGTCCTACCTGACCCTGCTGCTGACGTGGCTGTTGCTGCTGCGGGTGACGCGGCGGGTGACGCACCGACGGCGGAGGTGAAAGCAGCGGGGGTTGCTAGCATGTTCGCTGCTGGTGTTGAACATCAGACGGTCACGGATCCTATCCTGGGTAACATGACCACAGAGGATCTCCGCATAGCCCTCCAAATAAAAGGAGGTAGAGACCAAAAACAGACAGCTAGAGGTGCAAGCCATGCATCTGCGCATCAGGGCTCTTGAGCTGGAAAGAGGAGCTCCTGTAGTCTCCGCCCCGACGTCTCCTCTTGACCGCAGTGCTGTTTCTGCTCCAGCTTTTGATATCAGTCAGCACATTGCTTTAGTCCCTCCATTTCGTGAGTCCGAGGTTGACTCATATTTCAGCGCTTTCGAGCGGATAGCTGCCGCCCTAAGTTGGCCCAAAGAGTTCTGGTCCCTTCTCCTCCAGTGTAAATTAGTAGGGAAAGCTCAAGAGGTATGTGCCAGTCTATCTATTGAGGATAGTCTTGACTATAAAATCTTGAAAAAGACTGTGTTGCAGGCCTACGAGTTAGTCCCCGAAGCATATCGACAAAAATTCAGAAACAGTGAGAAAACTGCTAACCAGACGTATGTTGAGTTTGTGCGTGACAAGAGCGTTTTATTTGATAAATGGTGCCAAGCATGTAATGTTAAAACTATGGCGGAACTCAGAAAGCTTATTTTACTCGAGGAGTTCAAAAAGTGTTTACCGGAACGAATCGTTGTCTATTTGAATGAACAAAAAGAATTGTCGGTAACAAAAGCGGCTGTGTTGGCTGATGAATTAATTTTGACTCATAAAAAGCGTTTTTTCTATGCCATCACCACGTGTTACACAGGCAATGCCTGAGCGCAGAAATCGGTCACCAAAGCTGACGCGTAAAAGCACTTCACCAGCTGCGGGTGAGGGCCGCGAGTGTTATTATTGCCATGAGCCAGGCCATTTGATCGCTATCTGTCCGGTTCTTAGAAGAAAAAGGACCTCACAAAAGCGCTAAACCTCCTGCAGGTGTGGGTTTCATAAACGCAGCGTCCCCACCTCTAAAACACACTGAGCTTTTACCTAAAGAGGCGGAGGTTGACCCTCGTTTTCAGCCGTTCGTTTCTCGCGGATTTGTTTCTGTAACTGGCGAAGACTCCGATAAAGTACTTGAAACTATTCTTCGAGATACCGCCGCCTATCATTCGTTCATGTTGGCTAGTGTTTTGCCTCTCTCAAATGAAACGTCGTGTTCCTCCGATTTGATAGTGTGGGGAATTAAAATGAGTGAACTTAATGCCCCACTTCATGTGATCCACTTGCATTCAGCGCTTGTGTCGGGACGTGTGAAAGTTGCTGTGCTCCCACGGTTTCCGATTAGTGGTATTTCGTTTATTTTGGGTAACGATTTGGCCGGAGGAAAGGGGTTTCCTCTGCCCGAAGTAGTTAATGATCCCATTTTGGTTGCGTCTGTTTGCTGTCCCGCCTCGGTGTCTTCTGCTGTGTCTGTGTCAAATCTGTTTCCCGTGTGCGCAATTACGCGCGCACAGGCTCGTAAAGTGGGTGAAGTTGTGGATTTGTCTGAGTTGTTTATGGCTACATTAGGTGAGGGTGAGCCCTCCTTTTCAGTGTCTCCTGTTATTGAGTGTGAAAAAGTAACTAAATGTGTCAATGAGTTTGATCTCTTTCCTGCTGACTCAGACCTGAGTTTAAACGTAACCCGAGAAATGTTGATTGGTGCTCAGATAAACGATCCGTCTTTAACGTTGTGTCTGTCCTCTGCCCGCCGAGGAAGACAGCAAGCCTGGTGTGTTTTATTTGGACAACGGTGTCTTGATGAGACGGTGGAGTCCAGACTCCAGTGAGATACGCGTTGTTAATCAGGTGGTTGTGCCAAAAGACTATCGAGCGCAAATTTTGAGTCTTGCACATGACTCCAGTTTAGCTAGTCACCTGGGTGTTAAAAAAAAAAAAAAAACGTACAATCGAGTGTTGCATAATTTCTTTTGGCCCGGATTAAAATCTGAAGTAGCGAAGTACTGCGGTAGTGAAAGCTCTCACTAAATTCTTTTCAACTTTTGGCTTGCCTAAGACCATACAGAGTGACCAAGGCACAAATGTTATGTCCAAACTGTTTGCACAGGTAATGAGGGAGCTGAAAGTTAAACACGTAACGTCAAGTCCTTACCATCCAGAGTCCCAAGGCGCACTTGAGAGGTTCCACCAAACATTAAAGTCCATGTTACGTAAGTATTGTCTCGCGTCAAACAGAGAGTGGGATGAGAGCCTCCTTCTTGTTTGCTGTGCGTGAAACTCCTCAAGAGTCTTTAGGTTTTAGCCCTTGTGATTTGGTCTTTGGCCATACTGTGCGCGGTCCCCTTTGACTCCTTAAAGAAAAGTGGTTCTCAGAGTCGCCAAAAACTGAGCATAACGTGTTGGATTATGTCCATTCTTTTCGTGAACGTCTCCATCATGTATGTCAGTTAGCCCGTGACAACTTGGCACAAAGCCAAACTAAAATGAAGCGTCGTTATGATAAAAAGTCTGTGTTCCGTGTGTTCCAACCAGGGGAACAAGTTTTGGTTCTGCTTCAGTTACTTGGATCCAGTTTTGCAGTCTCGGTTATCGGGTCCATATACGGTGGAGAGTAAAATTAGTGACACAGACTATGTCAACAGCTCTCTGTCCCGATTATTAAAATGTTTAACCTTCAGTGTTGCCGGAGTCTGTTTTGAACTTGGCAAAACTGCACTTTCGTTCTACAAAGACTTGTCTTAGAATCATTTAAACGACAAACATCATTGGAAACATTCGCAATTAATGTTAAATGGAAAACTGACCTTGACTTCCATCTCCAATCCCTAGTCATTACACTTTGCACTACCTTCATCCTGGACTATACATCTGCCCATTGCATACTATATTCATATTCTGCACTGAACCCATTCAGCCTCTTTTTTTTCTTTTCTTATGTAACAGTTATGTTGTATGTATACATTTGTTTATTTCATATTAATGTTTAATATGTTTTATGTTTGCACCATCCACCAAGGCAAATTGTACATAAGTGGATTTATTGTGGCAATAACAGTTTTCTGATTCTGATTTCTGAAAACAACTGTTTGAAACAGTCAAACTTTACACCTTTGTTATTTTACTACATGTTGTAAATAATTATCTTAACATGACCATGTGCAACATTAGACTTTAAATGGTATATACCTGCAAGGTTGGTTTTAAATGTGCTCTATAAATACATTGACTTGATTTGACTTGCAAGATATAGGCTACTGCTTTGTATGCAATAAAGATAAAACCGGAAGCAAAAGTTATTTCCAGACCATAGAATTAAAAGAAGAAGCAATAACAGTAGCTAGGATCTACTCACCCTCCCAGCCTTTTTGGTGACCTCCACACAGTGATCCATACACTCTTGCCAAGGATCATTCATGTTGATTGGGGACTAAAGTTAAGGATGAGGAGTGACGTTAAATGTTATATTCGCAGATAACGTTGGTTACAGATTGTAACCTTAGGTTCCTGTTAAGGAAAAGCGACAGAGAATGTTAATTCACATTCAGAGTAGCGGTTACATTTACAACCGATGGGCTACAGGCTGGAAAAGGTCAGAAGCAAGACACGTTAAATCTGTTTTAACAGTGCGAAAGTTGTTAGCTAAGTTAACGTTAGCTAGCTAGCTCTTTTACACGAATAAACTGGCGCAGAGCGTAATAATAAGTAACGTTAAGTTAGGGCTAAAATTAACATTAACGGTGTAGGTTACAGTAGTAGGGGTTCCAATAAGCTAGCTAGCTAACGTTACAGTAGTAGAGGGTCCAAAGCTAGCTAACTCAACCCGCCTCCTCCAGTTGCACTGACTTCACTTCGGTTGAATTTTAGCCAGTTTATAGGAGGGTGGGACTATAGGCAGCTCTCACTCTTATTGGTCAATAAATGCCGCTGGATGTGAAGTCACCGTTGTCATTGGCTAGCAAATGCCGTCAATCCTCCTTACAGGAAATTGATAAGCCTTTTTTTAAATCACACTTAAAATATTACAAAATATTGTGCATAAAGTACAAATATCAGATGATCACATTGAAAAATTATCATTATAACACTTTGTTATCATACATAAAAAAAACGATATGACAAAAAAGACAGATACAGATACAGAACAGAGGAGTTGTGTGAACACCAATAAACACACATTAACCTTATACAACTTCAGTCATTTTGTTAATTTTATTCCAGAGTATTTTAAAACATTCTGTCAGGAGAGGCAGCAACAATGTATGATTTCCACAATTATGAGTTTTTATATCTCTGCCTGTCTATATTTGATATAGTGTGCCTATATTAAAGTTCATCTATGACACATAGGCCTACTTTACATCAGAGATCTTCAACAGGGGGTCCGGGACCCCTAGGGGGTCCTCAGAGTCACTGCAGGGGGGGCCTCCGAATTATTGTCAAAAAGTTTTTTTTTTTCATGAATTAAAATGTCTTAACATAATTCGAACATATTATTAGCAAATATAAATCACTACTGATGATAGGCTCACTGGCCTATAGGTAAGGTAGTCACTAAGATAGCCATCCACAGATACAGTTAATCCTAAGATTCTTGTGCCACATGTATGTTTAACATTAAAAAATGATTTATACAGTCATTGCCAACAATGATTGTTTTAATAGCTTGGTATTCTATGCAAAAAAGATTAAAAAAAAACATTGAAGACCCCTGCTTTACAACAACTTTGTTTGTGTGTTTTTGGGGCGTTTAAAATGAATCCTCGAAGGTATCTTTTGTACTTTGGACCATTTCTTACGTGTCTGAAATAAAGCAAATAATAATAATAATATCTATGAAGGTAATTTTAGTTTAAACTGTTGCATGGAGGATATCACTATTGCTTGCTTTAAAAGGTTTGGGTACCACCAGCATAGATATACCCTCTTTAGGCCAGAAGGTGGCAGCAGAAGCAGATGTGGGATAATGCACAAATGTATTGACTGCCTTGGTAGAGACCTATATTGCTGAAGACATTAGAGGCCTGTACTACGAATAAAGATCAACATAGCCTGGAATTCTTTCAGTAATCCGGCTTCACTAACCCTAACAACTGCGGTCCCGGATAACCGGTGTCACGATTCACTGAGCATAATCTTATTGCAATTGTAAGGAAAAGTTCCTAAATCGGGTCCAAAAGTAATAATGAAAAGGTCATTTAGAAGATTCAATCTATTACAATATGAAGATGATGTCAGAAATGCAAACTGGTCAGAGGTATTTCTACAAAAGGATCCAGAGAAAGCATTTCAGCTTTTTGATCAAACTTTAATGACATTGGTAGAAAATCATGCACCAATAAAAAAGTTTACTGTTCGAAATGTCAACACCCCGTGGTTAGATCAAGAATTAAAAGATCTTAGCTAAAACAAGAGATTTAGCTAAACAAGCAGCAATCATATCTAAATTCAAATCGGACTGGCAAATATATTGTAAACTTTTTGTAACTAAGTTAAATAAGAAGAACATTTTTTTATTATAGAAATAAAACATGATAGTAAACAATTATGGAATACATTGAATAATATATTAAGAGGAAATAATAAATCAACTCCAGCTTATTTAGAAAATGAAGGTGAATTTTTTACTAAACCAAGTGATATGGCAAATAATCTTAACGATTATTTCATAAATAAAATAAATAATCTTAAAAATACTACACAGCCACACAAGACAGATTGATCAAATACATTGATAAATAAGATGATGGAAGGTAAAACATTTAGCTTTAAATTCAAGAGTGTAAGTGGCTCTAAAGTGGAATTACTTCTGGTGAATTGTAAAAACAAACCACCTGGTGTTGACTATCTTGAACATCAGTTGCTTAAGACAATAGTTTCAATCATTGCTCCTACTATTGCTCATATAATTAATATGTGTTTTATGGATAATGTATGTTTGCAAGCATGGAAAATGTAAAGTTGTGCCAATACCTAAAAATAAGAAAATGCCTTTTTCTGGATCAAACAGTAGACCAATAAGTTTAATACCAATTCTCGGTAAAATAATTATATAAGAATTGTTTATGAACAGATTCAGTCTTATTTTTTAAATAATTATTTAATTACACATTTTCAGCATGCATATAGAGGGAAAACACTCAACAGCCACTGCCCTGACTCAGATGGTTAACTGGTTCAAAGATATGGAGAAGAGGAAAATAATAGGTGTTGTAATGCTTGATTTCACTAAAGCATTTGATATAATTGACCACGACTTACTGTTAAAAAAACTGGAATATTATGGTTTTTCACGAACCGCATTATTATGGATGAAAAGTTATTTGACAGACAGAAGACAATTAGTTTACTTTAATGGAAGCTTTTCAAAGGTTGTGGAACATGGCGTGCCTCAAGCAAGTTGTTTTGGGCCGCTCCTCTACACAATCTTTACCAATGATCTTCCATCTGTTTTAGATAAAGCTAGCATTTCAATGTTTGCTGATGATTCCACTATATATTTAGCAGGAACTGATATTGGTGATTTAAATATAAAACTACAGAGAGAGAGTACCCAAATATTATCAAACAACAAAACACTCACTATGGTTTTAAAAAATCACTTAAATATTACCTTGAAAGAGATTTCAATATATTTTATTTTAAATAGATCTATTCGGAGTAGTGTAATATTGTATATATATATATATATATATATATATATATATATATATATATTTTTTTTTTTTTTTTTTATTATGTTAACTGTAAAATATGATTTGTATTTTCAAATGTTGTGTAATGTGAAGTAATGTCTTTGTGCGTATGGTGTGTAATGTGATGTTGTAAATTATATTGTCACATGATAAATTGTAGGACCCCAGGAAGAATAGCTTTTAGCTTATGAAGCTAGCTGAAGCTAATGGGGATCCAAATAAAACAAACAAACAAAACAAATGCAGTTCTTCAATTTTCAGTCTAATTAATTTTGTTCTTGTGTTCAAAAGATGCAATCACCAGACGATGAAGGGGTACATGCTGCTCAACAGAGCAAGGCCCAAGGGTTCTACAAGTTGGTGACAGATGCACTTAAGTTCAGCAGCTTCCTGCATGATACGCATCTTAGCAACCTGTCAATGAAATTGCAGCAGTCATGTTTAACAGTAGCTGACGTCCACAGTTGCCTGACCTCCACCCAGACTGTGATCCTCAAATACAAATACAGGTACATAGATTGATTACTGTTCATAGTTTAACAAGTGTTATTAATCGTTGCTTCAGTTTAAGGTTTTCCAGTCATTGTGATTGTATTGTAATGATTAGGACTGTAAAGTCTTGATGTGCAAATGCTTTTGAAAAAAGTAATCTAAAACGTATTTTTTGACTACAGACCTGGACCGATGCTGAGGAAGGCGTTGGATTCCAACACCTACCAGGGTGTTAACCTGAGAGACATAGTGACACCAGCCACATGATGGCGAACGAAGACAAACTTCTGGACAAGCTGTCCGACAGCATACTGCCCTACAAAGCCAAAGAGCAGTATCAGCAAAAACGCCAAACTGAGAAAAACGATTAACGTATTGCTTTTATTTCAGTTTGGGAATAAGTCTTCACATGTAATTACAAACAGTTTAAGTTTAATCATTCAGGGAATGAACTCCTCCCCTTGAGTCTGGGCTGGGGGCGGGGGAGATGTCTCTCTCCAGTATTTTAAATTTGTACTGCAGTAACTTTTTTTAAACACTACCTGTCAGTATTACATGTTAATTTTGACCTTTTTAAAGGTAATTTCTCTAAGGTATTCCCCAAGGTATCGTTGCTATCCTAATGCTGTAAAAAAGCTAATGCTAGCTAGAAAGAGTTAAACAGACACAACTGACAAAAAAAAGGGTTAAGAGGCTTAAAACTTACCAATTTTGGGTACCTTGTTGTTTAAGGCAAGTTTCACCAGCATTTTTCCACGTAAAAGTGAAACCATTTTGACAGTTCCTTTCTTCTCTGAGAGAGGTTTTTATAGCATACAGTAACTGTATGTTATAAAACCTGACTCATGCCACTTAGCTAGTTGTAACAATGTTCATACTGATACAAAGGCAAACTGCAGTATCATAGTGAAACCAAGGCAGACTGCAGTACGGGCAGATACTGCATTCTGCAACTGCAAACTAAAAATGTAAATTTATATAAGAAATTTATTAGGTAGCCATATGAAATTTTAACAGATTGAAGATCAGGTCCTCCACTTGTTATTTGTGCAAAAAAATGTTTTTTGAAAAATTGGAGATACTGCTCTTAGCCTTTGTAGGGCAGCATAGACAACAGATTTGGGGATGTGGGGTCTGGAATCCTGAGCGATACAAAGATAGTGAGCTTCCAACAATGGCCTGATCCAGAAAACAGTGCAGGTTAGCATCTCAAAGCAACTTGCATCAACTTTATGTAAACAAAATGTATAATGCCGAGAGTGTTTTGATTTTCTATTATTAAAGAACAACTTTAATATTTGTGAAAATATTAAACTCAAAACAACATACACTTCTACTACAAACTGTAAAACTTTACTTTTTATGTAATTTCAGACTTTGGTGACTCAGAAGTAGACAGGCTCACAAGTCACTTCAAGCTGATATTGATGTCTCCTGGAGTTGAGTGGACCATCATCAAGTCCTGCCTCTACAAGGAGCCACAGACACTGGAGAAAATCACCTGGACTGAAGTTAACAGGATGCTGAGGGAGACATGGCCTGACTTCCTGGACCTTGTGGATCTGGTGTTATGCATGCCTGCATCAACAGCAGACTGTGAGGGTGGGTTTAATGTAATGAAGATGGTGAAGTCTGATTGGCGGTCCAGTCTCAAGTGTGAGACACTGTCTGACCTGCTCTCTGTCCATTTGTCCTCCCCCTCAATCAAAGACTTAGCCCAGCAGTTGAGATGTGGCATGCCTGCAGCATACGGTCAAGGAGACCAGACCTCATGGAAGATGCAGCTGCATCAGAGGAGGAGGAAGAGGAATGGAGCTGCTCCTTTTTTCTGGACTCAGATTAGCAGCAGTCAGTCCTCACTAATAAATGAACACTCTGTGGAAGATCTGTCATTATGAGTATAAAACTCTGTTGCTTGAAAGGCTCTCTGAAAATGTATAAGCTTGTTCTTTTTGTAAACAGTGTTTCCTCTTTTTTAGCATTGGGGGCAGATCTGTCAATGAGGCATATTTTCATTTTGTTTTGATTGAACTGTATTTTTGAGAAACTGTAGGTCTACAAATTAATTTTACAAGAAATTCGAAATAGTAGGCTATAGTATGAAACCATTCATAATGAAACTACAGTAACTGCATATTTGCCTCAGTGGCAAAGTTAGCAGCCTTGCTGTGTGCATTTGACTTTTCTTGGCTTTTGGAAAAGTAACTCCAAGGCTGGGGTTATAGGGGAATTCAAAGAGGCGTGGATGGACTCGGTTCTGAATCAGAAGAAAAGCACCGGGCGATTGCTCTGTGAAAGGCGCGGTACACGTAGATGGCCGGTAGCTGTCTACGTGTTCATATAACTTTATACATGCTACAACTGGCTGGAATCATTGCACACATCCTCTCCAAGGAGTGCACCAGTTGTAAAATGTCCCGGAGGAAGTTCATGCAGCAACTGGCAGAGGAGCTGAGAGCGGAGTTTATGGAGGAAAAAAAGGGCAGCGGCGCAGGGTCCGAACTGCGCTGCACACCACAGCAGACACCAAAACGGAGGCAGTGTCAAGTTAGGTTAGGTTATAAATGTTCAAATAACATACTTTTAATTGTTATTTGGCTGTGAATTATGGTGAATGAATTTCCCCCAATATGTTTCGGGACATGAATGTATGAAATAATCACGGTTTAGCCTACTATTCCATGATATGATATCAAGGGCGTTGTATTGAATCAACAGCCACGTGCAATTACAGCTAGCAGGTGACTATATTATATTATATTATATTGACCGTGCCAATATTAGTTTGGCAAGAACAATACAAATTTCCGTTTGTGACACGGGAAATTAATTATTAAAAAGATTATATATATTCTAAGACAGTGGTTCCCAACCTGGGGTCCGGGCACCCCCAGGGGGGGCGGCGAAGATCACAGGGGGGGCGCGAGTCTTTATCTGGTTTGAGGTTGAGGTAAAAAAAAATGTTTTGCACATGTTAAACAAATTATAATACACTAGAATATCTAATGTATACAAAAGTCTGTATGAAAACTATATATTTTGTTGTATCCTCAATTTTCCTGCCGCCACGGCATCACTATTTTATGAATGAAACATGCCGGAGAAACAGTGCTGATAACTCCTCTGTATCAAAAAAGAAAGAGAGGCTCTATCTCGAGAGTTACCTCAACTTCGGTTTTGGGTGGGGGCTCAGCTTTTCTTAGACATGAGTAGGGGGTGCGCCAAGGAAAAAAGGTTGGGAACCACTGTTCTAAGAGTTATTATTACTTATATTGATTTAGTTAATAACTTGAAAGCACTTAAATATGTATTCTTACAAAGAACAATGTTTGTGCAATTCCTGTTTTTTTATGAGACAAAAGAAAAAAGTGGCTGCTAAAAAGTCACTTTGGCAGGTGGATTTTTAAATGAGTGAAGAATGTATGAGTGCTTAAGTCTCTGAATCAGATTTTGGTTTCCTTTTCTTTGAGGCTACATTCGGTTATTAACCTCTCGGAGACACTCTGTCCTCCTGTGCAAAGAGCTAACAACGCAATTAGCTTTGAAAACACGAGGGCACTATCTCACCCACGCTGTCTTACAGATTTAACCTCAGACGGCCCTTATCTCGCAAAGAGGTGGCAGAAATTTTAAAATCATCATAAGCATTTAATGAGAAGTCTGGTAATGGTTAGGCATACATTAAATCTAATTCCTCCAACATAGGGCAATGTTTTTTTGTATGTTTTAAGACAAGGCAGCATAACGAGAATCCCATTCAGCCAATTCACACTTTCTGTATATCGGCTGACAAACGACATGAGATGAAACTATCTATGGTCTCTCTTTGATACCCTACAATTTTTACGTGAATACTGCACGAAACAAAAATATAAAGTCCTTTACGCTTAGCAGTGTACAAGGTCAGATCAGGCCATTTCATATGAATAATTTCATTCACACTTTAGCATTCACACTTTAACAATCTGAAATAATCTGTAATCATTAGTAGCTAGAGAAGATAGAAATGAAAGTGTCAGATGCAGGATGAAGTCCCCTCACAGCCAAATACTGTATGGCGCTACTTTTGACAGTTAAGTGCATCATGCCTCTTTGGCAAATCTGTGATATTTAGAAAACACAAGATGCTAGTGATGAAATGTATCCTTTCATCAATTTTGTCACAACCCGATAAGTAGTTCCACAGTTATTCTGAACAGGATTTAGCAATCTGCAGTCATGCTTTAGCTCTGTGATGATGCAAATCAGCAACAAGCAGGTGTAATGTTAACCAGAGTGTCTAACCTGCTAACATTTGCCAATTGGCACTAAACACAAATTGAAGCTGAGATATCATTGTCATTGGGAAGTACTGCATAAAATGAAATTTTTACCTAATTATATTCACTTGATGAAAAGTGAGGGGATCAAAGTTATTACAGTTCATCCTCTGGGGATCGGGAAAGTCCTGACTGACCATTTAGACTCACGTCTAGCTGGACAACGCAGATGCTTTCATCTAATCAAATTATTATAAAATGCAATTAGTTGGTTCTCAAGATTGTAATCACAGTAGCAGATGCACAAATGACTACAGGTAGCATGAATAGCTTCAGTCTGCTTTAAAATGTAATAGAAGAGTTACTACAGAAATATTTCTATAATCTAGATGTGTTATCAACATTTATATTAACATATTCTAATTGCTAGTTGTAATCATTACGATGGTCATTCGTTCCAGGAAGGACACACTTGTATTTCCCTTGGTTTTAAACGTTTCTGTGTAAGTAAAAGCCAGGAAATGGGTGTTATCGAAAAAGGTTTGAGAAGCAAGAAGAGGAAGTGAACATAATTCTAAGAAGAATGCCCGGAGACAGAAGGACATTAGTGAAGGCTTCTTTTACACGAGTCGGTTCAGCTGGACGGTCGTTGACTAACTCACCGACTTGCCCTCTGTAGGGGGTGGGGTGGGGTCGTGAACCTTTTACTTCCCCGCGGACAAGACACCGCTTGAATATTAGACTCGAAAGGGTTGCACGGTTACAGGTCTCGAGCTGACACTAGACTCACGCACTGGCCACGGGTACATTCGGTAGCCTGGTGCGCGGTCTACCATGTAGCAACATTCACTTCTAACATTTACCTTAACATAACTACCTAGATAACATTACGTGTATTCGTATGAAACATAATACTTTCCCCTTGGTAATGTAGCCTATGAATTTCCATGAACATAATTCTAAGATGTATCGGTTGATAACTCAACATTTGAATATAGACTGGGTGCAGTAGCCTACCCTCGATTCACGGTCCTAACAGCCTTAACTTCACTTCTCTAACATTTAACTTAACTACCAAGATAACGTGACGTGTATTTGTATGGAATGTACTTCCCCATTGATAATGTGTGAATTGCTATGAATGCAATCATCTAAGATGCACCTGAAACAAGGCTTGGTTAATAACTCAACGTTGCCGAGAACCAAGACACCGCCTTGATTACATTAAACTTGAGCGGTTACATAGTTACTTTCGGTCTCGTTCAGTAGCCTGGTGCGCACAACAGCACGAATGAGGTAAAAAAACAGGAGTGAGTCGGTTCATTGACGTATGGCACTCAATTCTCCCGGTTCAGTGACACGACTCGGGTGCTCTTCGGTCAGTTCATCAACCCTATACCCCATCAAGGAAAAGGAAGAAGAGAGGGACAGTTAGATTCGAGGCTCATTATTTTACAGAGACTGAGTGGACCTGAGCTCCGTGTACTTAGTGTAATTTTGTGAACCCACCTATGTGCTGTAAAACTTAACTGCTAGACTTCAGTAAACTTGCTGAACTTGAATCTATGGTCTCAGATTTGATCTATGAGTGCTGGTATCACAAGTCTCATCAACAGACGCGTGGGAATTAGAGCGGGTAATTGGAGTCAGATCTTTTCTGGCCTTTGGGCCTTGTATTTTTCCAAGAATCCCCTTCATTACTAAAACCATTCCCAGTGATGAAAAAATTAAAGTAGTAAGTAAGTAGTAAGAAGTAAAAGTATCAGTAGTCCTAGGCCTACCACAATGGAATAATACTCAGTACTTAAGCATTGCAATAGAAGTATTAACTGTGAAGAATGAAGGAAAATGGCCCAGTGTTGCATTATTTTTTGCATTACCTGTATGAACTAACAATCTCATGTTCTCACTGTATTTTCTTCTGAAACCTAAACCTAAGTACTACTTCACAAAATACCATTTACTGTCTTCCACCTAATACTGTGGGCTCATTTTGATGCACACTGTAGAAATTGCCCTACTAAATTTCATAATTCAGTGTGTCCAGTAACGAAAATAACAACGCATTTTTTCTCCTCCAGCCCATCACATAATGACCCAAAGAACAGGGAACACTCTGTGTGGGGAGATTCTTATTGGTACCATAATGGGAGTCATGTGGATCTACTCTTTGTGACAGGAGGCTGGGGGAAATAAACAGTGCATCTGTCCCTAAATCACTTAGCTGTGGGCTGACTAGGAGCTGTGTGTGTCCAGATATGAAGACGAGTCTCTCGGGCATGTCCACCATTAGCCCTGAGGGGAGGGTACACATCACATTACACCACAACGGGACTCAATTTGTGCCGAATTCTTACCTGAGCAAAGCTTTTAACATCACCACAACGAAGCCATTTGTTGCAATTTAACCTTCTACATGGAAAAAGGTGAGCATTTACTTCTGTTTCCTTATAGGGTTGCAAAACCTGGCATGTTTGTGTGCTAGCCACTGTAACTTAAAACAAAAATGTGTATCTTTTGTGTATCTCCTTGATATGCTCGGATGTGTATTGTTTTCTAAAGGTCAGCTATCATTATGTGTTGAAATCACCTGCAGGGTATTTGATCAGCTGCCAGGTTTGACAGTTTGAGACAAAAAGAAAACTGTGGGAGGAAGTTTTGTACATGTCATGAGAAAATTTGACTTTAGCCACCAGGAAAAGCACCTGCTGGCCTGGAATCAAATTCAAAATTGATAGAACATGTTTTGTTGCTGTTGATCTACAGTGAGGCGGATTAAGGCATGCATAAACACGAGGCTGGGGCGCTCCAGGGTATCTCCCCTAAAACATCTGTGCCCTTTGTAATGAGCAGCATGACAGTATGTAAGTAACTTTCCCACATTTTCTTCTATCCCTTTCTTCCTTCTGATGCATCCATCCCAAATGTTATACATAATGTATTCATCCATCTTTGTGTCCACTTTCCAAAAGGGTTTATTATGTTCCTGCTCTGCCCCGGTCAACTGAGAGCACAGCTGGGGACTACAGCCAACATTAAACACATTGTGATTGGAAGGTGTTACGATTACATCACACTAGTTAACCCCAGCTTGAGGTACTGTACGGTGACTTAAACTCATGTCCTAACATTTCCAATTTTGGGTGGGACTCAAATTGAGCCTCTAAACTTGAAAGATTTCCTCCTAAAGCATTAGAATCTTTGCTGTCAAATGATCAGGGTAACAGCGACATCTTTAAATGTCTTGTTTTGTCTGACCAACAGTCCAAAACACAAAGATAACTCAGTTTACCATTGTAAATAAACTAATTAAACTAGCAAATATTCACATTTAAAGAGCTGAAATTAGAAAATGTTGGCATATTTTAGGATAAATCAATTATTGTAAAATAAAAATCTGAATTTAAGGTGACATAATCGAATGTCTTGTTTAGTCCGACCAGCCTTCAAAAACACAAAGATATTGGATAGGAGAAAAACAGCAAATCTTCACATTTGAGAAGCTGCAGGCACAACATATTTGCAATTTTTTTGCTTGATTAAGCGTGTAAGTGTAACAGCTAATTATCATGAAAGACACTTAATCGCTGCAGCCCTAAAGTAAAATAAAGATACATTTCATTTTCATGTGTAGGTTGGACTGTGAGGAGATCTGGAGACAGTTTGAAGAGGCGGTTGTCCGTCAGTCCTCTTGTAATGTGACGGTGGAGCATTATCGTCACATGTTTTACGCCATGCCACAGACCTGGCCCTGTGATAGGGTGAGGAAGAGCTGTGTCTTTTCCCTTTTTTTTTTCAATACTTTTTATTACAATTTACACTCTATTGGTATTACACAATACACCAGTGGTTCTCAACCTTTTCGAGTCGCGACCCCCAGAATAATTTTAAGACTTAGGGCCCTATCTTGCACTCAGCGCAATTGCCTTTGTACACCGACGCATGTATCATTCCTATTTTGCACCCGACGCACAGCGGACTTTTCCCTCCACACACGCACGTCGGTAAATTAGGGAATGTATTAGCGCTCCCGGGGGTGGTCCAGCGAAAAGAAGAGGCGTGGTCCGCCGCAAAAGTTCCCTGGTGCTATTTTGCTGTTTCAGAAAACAAATCCGCCACTGACCAGTGGTGCTAGTCTAAAGTCAGTAGTGCGTTATTCAGATGCTATTTTAGGGGCGCATGCTTGGCCATAATGTAGCGTGAAAAAGAAAAATATTACTGAAAATGCGCTTTAGGCGCAGGTGCATTTGCTATTTAAACAAAGTGGGCACTGGACGGTCTTAAAATAGCAAAGCCACTTGCGTCGGACTTTGCGCCGGGTACAAGATAGGGCCTTCAAGCTGCTTTATCACATTCCCCTTTCTTTCTGTTCAGTTCCTCTTCTGGAGTAAAACCAGAATGCTGATGCACAGCTATGCAGCTGTTGTACGTCACTTCTGGACCCTGGAGGACACGCTGGCTGGCTACATGTTCAACGACCTCATCTGGTGTGGACAAGAGGAAGACTGCGGTAGATCTTTTCTAGTTTTAACAAGACAGAGATGACTGAATGACAAGAAAAGAGGCACTGTCTCTTCAGAAACATTCACATGATAACAAGCACAGTTTAGAGAAAATTCCTGGTAGTAGCAGAAGGACAGTTTTCTTCTCTCCTGTTCAATTAATTATTACACAAACCCTCCCATTTATCTTGTGATCCCATGATATAGCATTTCCTGTAACTGAATTTTGGACGCATAAGGTACCAAAAGAACACAATCAGATCCATTATTTAAAAACGAGGACATAAAACTGAACAATTAATGTAATAAAATATGAATTAGTTATTAACTAATGACTATAGATTTTATTATTTTCGGCTAATTTGAGCAGTCACTAGTAAAGCCTACTAGTCATCTGATATTCCATTTCACAGTTGTAAACATAAACATTCTAAATGGCCCCAAGTTGATTTCCTGTTGCAATGGATGTGAATGACATCAACTCAAGTTAACAAGAGGCCTGGCTGTTGCCTAGCAATGGAATTCCATTGAAAAGGTCATACACAATGTGTGTATGTATGTATATATATGTATGTATATACAGTATATATATATATATATACATACATTGTTTCTTTTTTCTTGCATTTAATGTTATAATGAACCACTAATAGTTCTATATCAACATAATTGAGGCCTTTGAAATGAAACTGTAAGGTCACACTTGTTGCACTATATTGCATAATGCCACAAACAACACAGAGTAGATATTTGCATTTACAATCCATATTTTTATACTAACAATCTATTATGAGAATCTGCAATTCCCTTTCATTATTTATTCATTTATAATGTTTCTTCGTAACTGCTGGATTTGTAAATTAGCAAACAGTTTGCCATCTCAACTTAAAAGTTAAAAACATGTCAGTGTTGTGTTTCAGCTTGTTTCGGTTTCCCTCAAAAAATCACTTAATGAATATTTCAATTGTTTAACATAATCTACCAAAGTACCAAAACTATACCAATGTATTTCCTTAATTCTTTAAAAGTTGGCAGAGCAGCATATATTAGTGCACATATATTAGTGCACATATATAGAGGTGTATGCCTTGACACAGAAGGTCCAGGGTTCAAGTCCAACCTACCGACATAATTTCCTGCATGTCATCCCACTAACTCTCCCATTTCATATATATCTGTTCTTTCCAATAAAGGCTGAAATACCCCACCCCCCCCAAAAAAAAAAAGTGGAATCAATTTTGCTTTCATTCGTGTGCTTTTAGAATTAGGAAAAGTAGAAGAGATCTTGGTAGCACTGGGATTTGAGTGTTTCCACGTTTTTTAATAGGTGTAGTGCTGAGTGACTAACTACATGTCATCACATCAACACTTCACCTAATGTAAACTTGTTTTTCTCACTATTCATTCAGGTCTCATTTAAAGCTGGTTTTAACTGATAGCTGTGGATTTGACACACAGGTTTTGATTTCAGCTCTTGTCCAGAGTGGTCGGCATGTACGAATCATCCGGTGTATTCCTTGTGGAGGCAAGCCTCGCAGAATGTGAGTTTAATGTCCAACACACAGCGGTGTTGTTTATCATTCATATGCAACATATTGCTCCCAAACCAGTAGTGGAATAATTACTCTCATGCTTCACCCGTTTGTTAGTTTGCAGAAATGGCATGTGGCAACATCACAGTCTTACTGAATGGGTCTATTGTCAACGCCTTCAGTAGGAAAAGGTAAAAAGAAATTGATAAACATTTTACCAATGGTGTTTGTTGAGTCTGTATAAAATAACTTTTTTTTTTTTTTTTTTATCTCACAGCATGTTTGGAAGTGTTGAACTGGACAGTCTGAACCCACACAGGGTGAATTATGTCAACATAAAGGTGGTGACCAATCTAGAGGGACCGTTTATGTGAGAATAAAAACAGTTGATATTTTGTATTATAGTAAAATGTTACTTTCACCTAAAACAGTACCACTTTCTATAATAAGTCACCCTTTATGAAGTGTTTTTTTAAAAGTTGTAACTAATGACTTATCGCTTCATGTCAATGCTTTATAGGTTAGTTATAAGCAGTGAATATTAACCAGGTTGTGAAAAATTCCTCTGCCAGGTTCAAATGTCTCTTTTTAGCTCTTTAATTCACCGGGAAGACCGTCTAATGTAAAATTTCTGGAAAAACTTGTGGAAATCAAAAATTATTTATTACATCACTAACATTTATAACGGCAAATTTTATTTCTTATAGTTTAAAGTCCACAAATACCTAGTATGATCAACATTTATGACTCGCTATATTGGAATAACAAGACTATGCTTCCTTACCAATTTTTTGATTAATGGATTGATAAGCCATTAATGGCTTATAACTGATCTATAAAGATTTATTATCAACCATCCATACGGCAGTAAGTAAAAGCTTTAAAAATGGTGACTTATCAGTAAGTGCTAACTATTTATATCCACATATCAAGTCTCTGGTTTTTCTTCTTTTACAGAGAAACATGTAGTGAAGGATCCATTGTGGACCTGATCCAGATCCTCCAGTCCAGAGGTTTCCGCTGGACTTGCACAGACAAGGACCAGTAAGTGACGGCCAAAGAGTCCTGCAAATTAAACGTCAAAATATGTCCTTTGCCCTAGAATGACACAGACAGACAGATTTATAGACAAACAGAGAGTACCAAAGTACCCTGGAGTAACACAAATCATATTTCTTCCCAGGACCCTGAGGATCCTTCAGTGTATCCAGAACCCCCAACAGTCCTCCTGCCAAACATGTGCAAACAGCCTCTCACACAGAAAGAGCCTCACATTTCAGTGAATAACATGTATTCTGATATTTTTATTTGAAGGTGGCTACAATTAAACTGGCTGCTCAAAAGATTTCCTGATTTTTTATTTTTTTTTATTTAAACCACACACTTGTCATTGATCACATTTCATTAACACATTAGGTCAGAGAGTGTCTTGGAGTGCAAAATGTATCTACTTCCAAATTCAAAAGCTTCTGCTTTACTATTGACTGGATTATGTTAATCGAATGTGACTGTGTGTGGGAGAAGCACCGCTAAAGCAAAAATATCAGCCCAACCTAATGGCCTCAAAGTGTGTCGTTACCAATTCTGAAGCCCTGTCTATGTCAAAAACTAGTTTTTATGCTTTTGATGCATTTTCCTAAATCAGTGTGTTTAATCAAATTACCACACAGCCAATGGGATGAAGAAGGGATGAATTGGGGTCTAGCAGCTCATATTCAACCTGCCATATAAGGCCTGCACTATTTTTATGACTTCAGCTTAATCTTCTGTGCATCAAGAGGTTGGAGTGCTTTTAACCACTTCCTCAATTTGACTGCAAGCACAGCTCTTCAACTTATCACATACACACCCACTCTTAATAAAATATTCCTACAATAGCTTGAACATATAGTTGAAGTACCAAAGGTAAAATTACTCAATATGCAGAAGGGCCCCATATAAAAATAATGTTTATTCACTGGATTATAATTATTGCATTCATGTGTTCAATTGTTGCTTGTAAAAGTGAAGCTAATTGCAATTAATGTACATACTGCTAAGTAGCTTGAGAGTTTACTCCCAGAGATCAATAAAGTCTAATCTTTAATAATATCCTACATCATAATGTATGTCCTAATAAATAAATTAAACAATTAAAAATCTGTCTTTAATTTAATTAAAAGTTAATTAAGAGTTAAAAGTACTATATTTGCCTTTGAAATGTATGAAGTAGAAAGTAGCATGAAATGCAGATACCGAAGTGAAGTACAATGACCTTGATATTATAAAATAGGGGTGTACAATGAGTGGGGCAGATTCAGTGTTTACTTTTTTTATGTATTCATATTGTATATAAGTAAGTATTTTTCAGTGTTTTAATTTGACTTTAGTATTTCTAAATTAGGTCTACTGGATACAGCCTGACGCGCACCCCCACATATTAAAGCTATTATCAAGCGAGTATATTAAAAGTGGAATAGTTAAATATTTATTTTGGTTTGTGAATACCACACTCTATAATACTATATTATATATTACAAGTCATGCAAAAGTAAAATTACAGAAGTAGGTTATGCGACAGAGTAATACATCACAATGTATTTGTCAATCATATTTTATATTATTGATCTGGATGAATCTGTAAAATAACGTTAGTAACCAAAGATATCAAATAAATGTGGAGGAGTAAAAAGTATAATATAGCCTCTGAGATGTACAGTGGAGTAGGAGCAGAAAGTAAATGGAAATACTCAAGTAGAGTACAAGTATCTCAAAAGTGTAGGCTACTTAACTTTAAATTTAAATGTGCCTACTATTTTCCTCCACTGCTCAACGGTCTCTTTGTGATCCTTGGACCTCAGTTTGGGTAGCTCCACCTCAACAGACATCCTTCCTGATTGGAGCAGAGCCAGCGCATGTGCTCCTCCATAAATAGAAGCCAGAGTGTGAGTGACGTAAAAACAGTTTGACAGCCAAACTTCCACTGTTATATCTTACATTAAAATGGAGAAGAAATTGATTATTTTAGGTGTGGGTGTCGTCGCTGTGCTGATTCTGATTGTTGCAGTTCCGTTGGGAGTGATGTTCTGGCCACTGAAGCCAACTTTCATTGATAGATGTAAAGAGCTCAATGGGTAAGTGTTTTTTAAATTTATTTTTAAAGTTCATGAACAGAATATTATGTAAGCCCGGCAATAAACCGGGATTTCTGAATAATTACATTAGGAATACCATTTAAGATATGCTAAATATATGGTGCAGTAAGCATATCCTACTCTCAGTTGTCTGTTTAATAGGCACACTTAGCTAAAACTGATGCAGTCTAATACAACTCTATGGTCATTTTGAAAGAGAATGTAGTTTGTGGTGCTTTATTGTATTGCATTATATTGACAGGTGTTTCTTTTTTTTGTCCATCCAATTCATATCAGAAAGGGTAGGCTAAATAACAGAACACCTCTTTGTATAATGCAATAGGCTACAGGTCAACAGCACCACAATCCCAGATCAAACGTACGTTTAAGGGTCTTAAATTCTTCTTCTGTTGCTGTAATGTTATGTTAAATGTAGGCTATCTATCCTTGTTTCTTGTTTACATTTTTGTCTTCAGTATTGGGCAAGTTACTTCCAAAATGTAATACATTATAGATTACTAGTTACTGTTAGTGCTGGGCGGTATGACCAAACATTTGTATCATGGTATTTTTTAAGAGTCTTGCGGTTTCACAGTATATCAGGGTATTTTCTTTCTTTTGCTTGACTGGGCCTTTATATTGTATAGGTTTATAATGACTTACTCTACTGTCAGGAGTACATAGAATATCAGAAAAACATTTTAATGTCCACCTGTTTACTAAAAGCTTTGATTACTAAAGGGTTTGTTTGGCTCCACAACATTATACAATAACGTTATATGAAGGAGAATACATGAAACAGTTACATAATCTAAACTATTTTTATTGTGCAAACTGCAAGAAGTAAAATAAACTTAAATTGAATGAATACACATACAAACAAATTTAAAGGTCCCATGACATGGTGCTGGTGCGGACATATTTCAGTGAGGCAAGACATCTTAAATCCAGTGTTTTAATCAGTGCTCTGAGTTATAAAGTTATTACACACTACAAACTCCTAGGTTATTTCTTCAACCCAGTTTCTGGGTTATTTGTGTTGGGTTAAAATTATGGGTTATTTTTTCAGAGAGTAACCATTTTCTGGGTTATAGGGCTAATATTTTGACCCAATTCCTGGGTTGTTTGGGTTGCTGTGTTATTTTTCTAAGAGTAACCCATGTTCTGGGTTATAGGGTTGTTCTCTCTCTCTATCTCTCTCTCTCTCTCTCTCTCTCTCTCTCTCTCTCTCTCCATATATATATATATATATATATATATATACACAGTACAGGCCAAAAGTTTGGACACACCTTCTCATTCAAATGCGTTTCCTTTTATTTTCATGACTATTTACATTGTAGATTCTGTTGTTTTTAAAACAAACTTCATGTAGGGTTTATTTCACTCTTTTATTAGACTGCATTAGTAGGTGTAGCTAATAAACTGGCAACTGAGTGTATGTTGAATTTGAAATTGAAATGCAGAAATATTGAATTCATCTGGCTGTGTGGCGTGAGCATGTCAGCTGTGTGGCGTGTCCGTTTTTTTATTTCGGCTCCCATGTTAACATGTTAGAGTGTTCACACTGCCTGCATGACACGCATGTCTCAGGCGCGGCTCAACGCGTGCATGCTAGAAAAAGGACCGACGCCTATTTTTCACACGACACACAAGCGTGTTGGAAGCATTTCCATTCAAAATAGAATACGAAAAGATGTTTATATGTCATTTTGACAGGAATACATCTAATAAATGACATTTTGATGTTTGAAAGTCTCTAGATTTAGACATAAATGCAGATATAAATGTAATTTAAAAAAATAATAAATCATTATTGATTTTCAAATATTGCACCTGTCAATACAGAACGGAATATTCTGTAGCCTATTTTGCCGTCAACACTGCCGACGTTGTCTTTGCCGTAATCAAATCAGTATATATTTATGTTTAACATGAAGTATACTACTGTTTGAGTGCAATAAATCAATGGGAAACATACATGTGTACAGAGGCTAGCAGCAGCAGCGCTGCGTCAGACACGTTTCTGGTGTGCAAAGACATCGAAAACGCCACGCTGCCACAACTGACACGCAACAGAAACGCCACGCTCACGCCATGCAGCCAGTGTACAGGAGGCCTTAAGCAATCTTGGCATGGACCAATGATTGACATTTGTATTAAGTAAAGAGGGAGGTGTGTAAAAGGAAGTGCTATCCAGAAAGAGTAAAAGTGAATGTAATGCTAAAGTTGGAGTTCAGCCATGGCCTGTTTGGTACTCTGATCAATGATTACTTGTCTAACTACCTACTTTCTGTCTTTTTTTACTGTAATAAGCCAATATTGACAGGAAATGTGAATTTGACATGACTGTTTAGGGTGCTTTTTTAACCATGACACAGTTTTGACATAGTTTTTTTATTATTATGATAATATTCTTTTTTTATATCCCTTTAAAAAAACAAGTTACAAAGTGCTTCACAAAACACATAAAACCAACAGGTGTAAAGTGAAATAAATATTTTTATAAATAAAGATTCAAATGAGGGAGGGAGTAAATGCCCTCTGTCAAATAAATAAACTGTACTTCGAACATATGCATCCTACTGCACCAAATTTGGTCTTTCGCTATAGCAGGCTGACCCACAAGCACTGTATATGTCTACATTATTACACTTTTTTTTATCAGAATGAGGCTGATGCAGATTCCTGAAACTAAGCAGCACTTTTATTTATTTTTCAGATACGACTGTGAAACGTGGTGGGGTGCATTTGAACAAGCCTATGTGGGGAAGGACCCTCGTAAAGTTCACATGGAAGACTATGACAATTTCATTAAAGCAGTCAACTTCAGTGCTGAACCCAACAAAGTAAACACTGCTCATCACTAAACAGTTTGTCTGTCTGTTTATATCCACTCAAGACTCCTTTTTATAATGCATAATCATCTAACAACTGTTTTTTGGGTTTAGCTGATGTTCTGGAGCAAAACGAAGGATGTGGTCCATGCCTTCACTAAGAAGAAGAAAGATTGTTTTCTCACGGTGGAGGACACTGCGTTGGGATATATGCTGGATGGTCTGATGAGCTGGTGTGGAAAGGAGGGTTGCACCAGTAAGACTCTTCATGCAATAACAACCTCAGAACTGGGAAAATTTTAATTCAGATTGGTTTATTATTTGCAAAATAGATTCAAAGATAAAGTCATTTAACTATATATGTAAAGTATTTGGAATCAGTCTTACATGCTGATGTAATATGCCAGAGGTGTTATTTCCACACTGTCTACCCCTTAGGTCATTTGTACCAGCATTGAATGTGCTCTAAAGGATGTGACGTGTTTTTTAGGCTACAACATTTTTTGTCACATACCAGACTGATCTCATTAAGTGGCGTATGTATGACACGCCAATTCGTATGCCATTTTGGTGTGTTATAAAGACACCTAATCGCTATTTAGCGTGTTTTTCAACGCCGTTTGGCCTCCATTGACATACATCATGTGTGAGTTATCGCCGTTGCGAGAAGTATGATAGGACGGAAGTCGGCAGAGGGACATTGGTTTGGGGGGGGGGTGGGACAGGGCTTTCACCCAGGAGAGCCGGGATTGCGTCCTGCGTGTGGTATTTATCAACCATGTTTTTTTTTGTTTTTTTTAATAAAGCCTTCCCCAATGTTCTTTTCCTAAACCCACGCTTTTCTGTTGTTCGGACTCGTTGGTTTTTGGGCTCTGACTTGTCTCGGACTCGGCCATTGGACTCGCCAAATATTCTAGTTGGTCTCGACCGAGTCCAGCACTATATGCTTTTGTTATACAGTAACTTCCTCCTTCAAAACAAAGCCATTGATGAAGTGCGCTCGTTCAGAAAACAGGTATTAGTTGAATTCAAAATCCATCTAGAACAGGCATCGAGATTGCTTTTTGATAATAAAATTATTATCTTAACAAACGATATACTGTCCCTCACATCACATAAATTATGAAAAGGTAAGTAAATGGTCTTGAAGAGGATTCTTTTTTTTCTGTCTCGGTATTGACTGTCTCTCATTTGGACTCGTCTTGACTCAGACTTGAACCTCTTTGGACTCGGTCTTGACTCGTTCTCGACTAGTCCTGGTCTTGGACTTGACAAAGGTGGACTTGACTACAGCCCTGTGAGCAGCTCACCAAAGCAAGTTCTTATCAGCTACACTGATCTGCAGGAAGTATTGACTCTGTGTTTGTTTGTTCTAGAAACATTCCGTAAAATCGGCTGCCCAGGATGGAAAGAGAACAACGCTGTTGGTTCATTCTGGAACAGAGTCTCAGCTGCTGTAAGTTATCAACAAGAATTTACTAGTTCTGCCAAAAATAAGACAGTCGTGGGATTAAGCAGTGGTTAAAACAACACATATGTGAAGCATAAGGTAGGATCTCTCCGGTGCATAAGTGGTCATGAAGGAAAGGAGGAGAGGAAAAGTATACTCAGCCGGGTATTTCATCAATCAGGCTTTGTGTCCGTCTCCATGGAGCCACATTGCGTAGATCTCTCCTGAGCGAGCAGTGGCAACCCACACATTCAGAGGAGCCCTGGTTTGGTTTGTCTGGCTTTTATCCTGTCAAAAAACTACCAACACATAACACCCTTTTCCACATATTCACACAATCAACAAAGATTCAATCCATCAAAAAACATGGACATGCAGAAACAAAACAAACGGCATGTAAAACAAACAAAGTGCATAAAATTGAAGCAGGACACAGGACAAAAAACACTAAAAGTTTAAATTAAAGCTGCGAGAAGCGATGGACGGGCCTTCGCGCCTCTGCGCGCGTCTGGGTTACCGGCGGACGCCGCTCCTTGCGAACGTGCATTTGCGTGGAACTCAGACGTCGCAAATTGTCACAAATGAAAAGGGAACTCCCTGCCGAGTTCAATGGTACCTCACACAAGACTCTACGTCATACGGTTCATTAGCTGTGAAAGGGGGTGTGGCTAAAGCATAGGGGGCGGGTCAAACCACCACCAATTAAAAAGGAACTCTCTGCTGAGTTAAATGATACCTCTCACAAGACTCTACCTTAGATTGGTCAGGTTTTATGAAAGGGGCGTGGCTTAAGCATAGGGGGCGGGCCAAACCATCACCAATGAATAAGGAAGTCTTGAAACCCTTAAAATACGTAACTTTTCACCAGACCTGATGCGACCGCCAAATTTGGTGAGTTTTTGAATATCTTAAGGCACTCAAAAAGGCAATTCATTTGACGGGAAAAACAATAATTCCTTCAGTTTCAATAGGGCCTTCGCCGCTGTCAGCGATCGGGCCCTAATAACTCAACACAAATTCCCCTTAGCTGCAGCAGCCATCTTTAAGAACGTATAGCAGCTACACGGTTGGTGTGATGTGAGGCAAACCCAAGCTTACATCACCTTGGAAAGTTTTAAGTGACAAAAAGTCAAATCATGGATTTTTTTTCTCTTCAGCAAGCTGTGCCTACAACCGATATTTCAAACGATGACATGGAAAACAATGTGGAAGGGGTCGTTTGTTGTTATGAACCTACAGAGAATGATTGCCTAAATCTGCAGCTCTCCTCCTTCCTCTCCTGTCTGTTACACCTGTAAGCACACCTTACGCTGGGTTTCCACAGGCAGTTTTCAACTGCAACTTTTTGACAATTTGAAGCGGAATTGTGTCACCACAACATGGTGCCGACGACGGTGTACACGTTTTGCAGACCATGAGTCGTTGGTATTAATATACGTTTTCTATAATTTTATATCTGGCCTATAACAACTGTTTGGTAAGATTTATAATCAAGCCACACAATTTGCTGCCTATAAAGTTGTGTTTAGTTTTGTTTGCATAACGTTATATTACTAGCAACAAGCTAGTTGTCATTGCTACAATGCAAACGTTAGTACAATGCTACTACTACTAAAACAAATATATATAAAAATCCACCAGGAGTACCAACTGCGTGGACAACCTTTTGCCAAGCTAGTTGTTAACATCCATCATCATACAGAGATGTATCATAAAGTAAGCTATAGGAAAATCATGATCTTTTAGTTTCCACGTATAGCAGGTGTGTATACGTAGTAGAATATATTGGAGGCACATTTGCGAGTCTGCCCTCTCATTGGCTACCGCTGTGCAAATGTTGACTCTGAGTCATCTTTGGCAGAGCGGGGAACATCCGGGCACTTTCGCCGCCGTCAGCGGATTTCGCTCGTACCGCTGTTCTCATAGGGAATGAATCAAATCGCTCCGCTCAGCCGTTATTTACGCTGCCTGTAGAAACCCAGCGTTACAGTGATGTGAGGGAACAAGACGACAACTTCAACAACTGGAGGTCAGCAAAAACGAGATGTTCAGCTGTTGAGAAAACTGTAGTACCACAAAGTGAAAGAAAGATGTACACAGCCCCAACCAGCTGGTGAAGTGTCTGTAGAGCAGAGAGACCTCGAATTGTTGCTATGTTTGGAATAAAACAATAATAAGTAGTAGATGACAGAATAGTTTGATATTGCACTATTCCTTCCCTCTCTTCAATTTTTATTGTATATTTTTTTTGTAAATTTCTAAATTCTATTGTATTGTTATACTGCATACTTAACAGTATTTTTTTTTATATTTCTTACTGTCCTTTCTGTTTTTATTCTTATATGTTAAGTGAGTGTTGTACTTTGAGAGCAAAAATTTACCGGAGTGACATTCCTTGTTTGTTTGTGAAAACCTGGCCAATAAACCTGATTCTAATTCTACATGGAAACACTTGGACAACTCAGGGTGGATCATAGAGTAGCAAATTAGGAGAAGAAAATCACTGAACTACTATAGCCATTTTGAAAAAGTGATTGCTGCAATATTGGCAACATTTTCACAATTAAACTATAAGGGAATGTGACCCTTGTATCATAATGCCAAAAGTAGAATAATGGTGTCTCTTAGTGATATTTTGTATCCACTCTTTTCCTGTCAAAGACACATAGCCCTTTATTAAAAGGGATTCTTGGTTATTCCATTTTTCAGTGTAACATCAATAGTGACTGTTAATATTAATGCATTAGGTTAATTCTGATAGGTATAGTTGCTACAATGACAAAGAAGAAAAATTTGATAAAAAGTGTAACACAGCCTCTTTCTCTTGTGTAATAATAAATTATTTGACCTTATTTCAAGATTAGGACAACTGGGGATAAGAAAAGTTCAGTTGATTGTATGGTTGTATATCAGTTCATCAGTATATATGCACTGCTGCATTACTGTAATCATCAATGTGTAATCATCAATGCTACAGTCAGAGTGTGTTTTAGATAATGTGTTTCCTCAAAATCTTTACTATGTTTTCTTTAACGTCATCTCCATGTCTGTAGTTTGCAGATGCTGCCCGTGGTGATGTCACAGCAATGCTAAACGGAGACATCGACACACCATTCAATCCTAACAGGTGAGTTGCTCTGTACCTTTCTTTTGGTTGAAAGGATTATGACTTTTTACATACCCGTACTTTATATTAATATCTTACTATTAGATGCTCAACAGTCTCGTACTAAATCAGCCCTGAATCATAACGGGTCTGCTCTGCATCACTTAAATGTGTGTGGATTTCTTTGGGATTTAATTATTTCCCTTTTTAAAATGACTTGAGTGTCTCAAATATAAATGTGCTCTAAAGCAAGATAATACATCTCTGAGATGACCTCACATTCTTTAATTACCCACAATACAAACAGGGACAAACTGAAATGAAACAGGTGCAGTATTAGTTAAGGAATTGTAATGGCTATGGCTACGACCCAGAACACGCAGTACCACACACAGACACGGAGGAAATAGTTTAGAATGTCTTTAATGAATGTCGTAAACAAAAACACAACAGCCTGAGACAGTCAGCTGCGCTGGTGGAGGAGACAGGACTGAGCGGCATGGGCAGAGCGTGGCGTGTCCAAAAACCACTCTCACAGGGATCCAAACGAGGTGATGAAACGTATGAGGAGCTAAAGGCTGGCGGCACAGCAGTCGTAGGCACAGGTTCGAGTGGTGTAGGTCTGGATGAGAAGACAAAAAACAAACATAAGTAAGCGGAGCACGAAAAAACAAGAGGCAAGAAACTTGAGAGCACGATTCGCTTGGGGCCAAGTTACCACTTAGGTAGCTGTACGATCTGGCGCCGAAGACAGGTTCCAACCAGGTCTAAATACTGCAGCCGTGATGAGATGATCAGCAACAGCTGAGCAGAAGGAGATTGCAGGATAGCCAGCAGCCGTGCAGGTAGGTGGATCGCCCGGCCACGCCCCTTGACCTACTTTCAGCCACGCCAGCACATGGACAGACACACAGGACAAGGAAAACAAACAAACCCAGCCGCTCCCATAACAGTAATATGTAGTCTCACATTGCCAGACCTTCCTCCACAGCGCTGTGGAGGAAGGTCTGGCTAGTCCACACAGCATTCCAGGATGGGAGAAAAATGTGCTCTGGTTTATTGGCATTTCTTTAAACAGACTAAGGAATATGTAGTGTGTAGTGGTGGCTGCATGTGGGGACTTCATGTCCAATAGTTAAGCCTTTGAATAACATAAAGTCAATTTGGTGAGACAATGTACAAGAAACATCTGTAAGTTTTTAGTTCTTTTATATCAACGATATCCCATCCTGTATGTTATTTATTTATTTCACCTTGCCAGGTAAATTGTGCTGTTTTTATTTTTGTAACAGTACTTTTGCAACCATCGAGGTGAAGAGGTTCGACTCCCCCAAGGTGAAAAGCCTGACTGTTGTTCTGGTCACAGGAAAGAGCGCTGTGTACGTTTTCTCCTTATATACAAGACTTCTGCAACACTATTGTCCCTGTTGTGTTCATTATTATTGTGTGATTGTTCTGTATGTTCTTGCAAAGTGGTTAAACCGTAATGTACCACACACAAATGCAGAAAGACAAAGTTATACTGATGATATTGATCTTAATGTCATGTCATTTTTTGCATCCTCTTCAGGACAAACTGCAAAAATGCATCTTTAAAGGATTTACAGAGAGAGCTGAAAAAAGGAATTGCATATAACTGCAAGGAAGTGACTGAGTAAGTACAGCATGTTTGTGCGAGAGGATGTCACCACCATGTTTGTATGTTTCTGTCCTCATAGTATGTTGGTCTCTCTCTCTCTCTCTCTCTCTCTCTCTCTCTCTCTGCAGAGCTCAGCTCGAGGAGTGTAGCTCCAATCCTGAGAGACCCTGTGGAGCCTGTTGGTGAAGACATGTGAAATAATTATCAGATTATATGAGACACAATAATAACCAGCTGTTAAAAAAGAAGAAGAAAGATATAAGAAATATGCTATTGCAGAATATTCTTTTTGTACCTGTGGGCCAGTTTGACTTAATGTGAAATGTTTTGTTTTTTTTATAGAAATTTCACTGATACATTTTTTTACAATATGACAACGCACCTTTTTATCTTTAGCTTTTTATTGAATCTAAAAGATCTGTGGTAACATGCCATGTACTGTAGGCCAGGGTAAAGTACCAGTGTTGCTATCTAGTTATATTCAAGTGACCGACCATCACTCCCACCTACTGGCACAATGAAATGTTTTTAAATGAAATGTGAAAATATGAGGTTGTGAAATTGTCTTTGGATTCTCAAAGAGTGATTATCTGGGTAAAATAACTATGTTAAATGTTTTTGATTTATTTTTGATTTACAGCTTAAAAAACTGGACCTTTGACACTTAATTACCCTCTTACATAACTTAATTAAATATTAAATTGTTATCCAAGTTATCCATTTGTACAACAACAACACCACTGAGGGTTCCATATTCAGGGATTGCACGTTATGGATCAACTTAATTTATTAATGAGATAACAAAATATGAACAAGACCATTATATCCTCAGATAACTCGTTGTGATTTTGATACTATAAATAAAATTGAAGTATACATTATTCTGTTTTTATTTTGTATTTTTGCCATTTTGCCAGGTATTGGAATTCAAATAGAACATCATGTCACTGCTGCTGTGCTCCCAAATGTTTGAATATTGGCCCTGCCTTTATTCTTTGTGTGAGTTTAATGACAGAAAAACAGCACATGCATGTTGCTTTCTTCATCCATTTGTTAGTTTGCAGAATCAGCATGTGGCATCATCACTGTGTTACTAAATAATTGTATTGGAAACACCATTAAAAAGCAAATACAGTAGTGTAGGTTTTGAGAGCTTATATAGCCTTTCCAACTCATGTCCAATCAATTGAATTCACCACAGGTGGACTCCAATCAAGGTGTGATTAAGAGCAATGGTCGGCACCTGAGCTACATTTCATATGAACACCCACGCTGGTGTTTTCAGTTAATCTGGCTACCTCTTCCCAGGACTGTGTGGGTGTGTACTCTATAGACGGATTGACTGACACCTTCCAGAGTCTCTTGTTAACAGACGGACCTGACCAAAAGTTATCAAAAGAATTTTGCGACGTCAAAAAAACGTGCAATTTAGGAACGAACAAAAATCCCATTGCAAGCTATACCCACAGTGACAAAGTATGAACAGGATTATAGAACTCTTTAGCAAATGTTTTAAAAAAAAAAAAAAAAAAAAAGGTACCCTTTGCTATGACACTTAAATCCTCTGAACACCCACACAGTCCTGAAAAGAGGTCTAATCAGCCAGATCAACTAAAAAACACCCATAAAGGTGTTTCAGGGCCTTTAATTATTTTGGTTAAGCTTGCTTATTCTTGATTCCTGGCAGATTACGTGTATAGTAAATCAAATTGTGTCTGTCGTCTTGTTTATAGACAACAATAAACAATTCTTTTTTTTAAATAGTTTGAAACAAATGGTGTCTTCCCTCTTTGGCCTTTTTGCATTGATTATGGATAATGTTTAGCATTGTACAGCCATTTGCTAATTTTTCCCCCGGGGGCCTCAAAACACCCAGCCAGGTATGAAGTTTACTACTCGATTACTCAACTAATGAACTGTTTTAGACAACACACATGCTTGTGTAGCATTGATGTGTGTGTGTGATATCAATACATATGGCAATACTACTTTGAGTATTACCATAAGTGAATTTCATGAGGGCAAAAGCATCTGGACTGTTTTTGTTGTTGAAGAAATGAAGATATTTGGTGAATTCTTACCTGAGCAACGCTTTTAACATCACAACAACGAAGCCATTTGTTGCAATTTAACCTCCTACATGGAGAAAGGTGAGCATTTACTATATGTTTCCTCGTAGGGTTGCAAAACCTGGCATGTTTGTTCACATATTTTATAACTGCATGTGCTAGCCACTGTAACTTAAAACAAAAATGTGTATCTTTTGTGTATCTCCTTGATATGCTCGGATGTGTATTGTTTTCTAAAGGTCAGCTATCATTATGTGTTGAAATCACCTGCAGGGTATTTGATCAGCTGCCAGGTTTGACAGTTTGAGACAAAAAGAAAACTGTGGGAGGAAGTTTCGTACATGCCATGAGAAAATTTGATTTTATTCACCAGGAAAAGCACCTGCTGGCCTGAAATCAAATTCAAAATTGATAGAACATGTTTTGTTGCTGTTGATCTACAGTGAGGCGGATTAAGGCATGCATAAACACGAGGCTGGGGCGCTCCACGGTATCGCCCCTAAGATCATTGTGACAGTATCTAAGTAACTTTCCCACATTTTCTTCTATCCCTTTCTTCCTTCTGATGGTGTCCACTTTCCAAAAGGGTTTATTATGTTCCTGCTCTGCCCCGGTCAACTGAGAGCACAGCTGGGGACTACAGCCAACATTAAACACATTGTGGTTGGAAGGTGCTAAAATTACATCAAACTAGTTAACCCCAGCTTGAGGTACTATACGGTGACTTTAAACTCATGTGCTAACATTTCCAATTTTGAGTGGGAGTTAAATTGAGCCTCTTGAAAGATTTTCTTCCAAAGCAGAAGAATCTTTGCTGGCAAATGATCAGGCCACGTCAAAGCCCACATGAAAGGCAGTAATACTTGTTTTTATGTGATTTTGAATGAGCTTTTTTCTTCTCTGTGCTTCTGTAGAAAAAAAGAAACTGAGTCACAGAAGGTAACTGTTGAATCAAGCGTTACACTTTCCTATGAAAAGAAAATATATTTCATGGGAAATGTTCGCTGTTTACGTGACTTAATTCACTTCAGTGGAATTTGCATGGTTTGCTTTTGTTGAACAGTAATCACTTTTGTTGGATCACAAAGGGTGTGAGTCTTTCATGTAGGCCCTTCTACTAACCATTATCCTGTTGGTGTTTACATTTTGATATACCATTCAATTTACTAAAGACCATATTATGACTTGTTTAGGTCTGGAAATCAAAATTTCAGGTCTTGGGATCTGACTTGGGAGTTGAATGAAACATACTGGTAATTTCAATAATTTTCCCCACCCCTGGCATGCATGCATCAAAAACATTAGAGCTTTAATGATTATTAACATTATCGATTAATCTTTTGGGCTATAAAATAAGACAGACGGACCTGACCAAAAGTTATCAAAAGAATTTTGCTACGTCAAAAAAACATGCAATTTAGGAACTAACAAAAATCCCATTGCAAGCTATACCCACAGTGAAAGATAACTCAGTTTACCATCATAACTAAACTAGCAAATATTCACATTTAAGGAGCTGAAACTTGAATTTGGGCATATTTTATGATGAATTGATTCATTATTTAGTCTATGACATGTAAAATAAAAATCTGAATTTAAGGTGACGTAATCGAATGTTTTGTTTAGTCCGACCAGCCTTCAAAAACACAAAGATATTGGATAGGAGAAAAACAGCAAATCTTCACATTTGAGAAGCTGCAGGTACAACATATATGCCATTTTTTTTGCTTGATTAAGCGTGTAAGTGTAACAACTAACTATCAGAAAGGACACTTAATCGCTGCAGCCCTAAAGTAAAATAAAGATACATTTCATTTTCATGTGTAGGTTGGACTGTGAGGAGATCTGGAGACAGTTTGAAGAGGCGGTTGTCCGTCAGTCCTCTTGTAATGTGACGGTGGAGCATTATCGTCACATGTTTTACGCCATGCCACAGACCTGGCCCTGTGACAGGGTGAGGAAAAGCTGTTTCTTTTTTCTTTTCCTTTTTTTTAATACTTTAAAAAAAACCTTTTTGAGTTGCGACCCCCAGAATAATGAGGTTCGACCCCCAGAATAATGAGGTTTGTGTTCGCGATATAACACGTGAAATGTATCACTCGCACAGTAATGTAAACACCATTCCCCAGTTTCAAATGTTATTACATTTTTGTCTCCCCAACCACCTGTCGACCCCCAGAAATGATCTTGCAACCCCCAGGTTGAGTACCACTACACTACAGACAGGCCTGAAATACATACACACACACACACTCAGGTCCTATACATGCACAATTGGAGAGATGTCAGAATGAGTGGGTTGCAACTGCTGGACATGCCCTCAGGGGTGTGTGTGTGTGTGTTTGTGTGTGTGTGTGTGTGGGGTGGGGGGGGGGTGGTTTTGTGCCATGCTCAAGAACACCTTGGCAGTGCCCAGGAGGACGGAGGACAGGGACTTGAACCAGTGACCCTCCGGCTCCCAACCCAACCCAACTCCCTACTGACTGGACTACTTCCACCATACCTTTCGAAATGAAATACACGTTCATCACGTGGTCCTTTGAAGAGGTCTTGACCTCCAGGTTAGGAAACGCTGCAGTGACCCAACCATGATATAGCATTTCCTGGAACTGAATTTTGGTGGCATAAGGTAGCAAAAGAACACAATCAGATCCATTATTTAAAAACAAGGACATAAAACTGAACAATTAAGTATAATGTAAGAAAATATGAATTAGTTATTAACTAATGACTATTGATTTTATTATTTTCGGCTAATTTGAGCAGTCACTAGTAAAGCCTACTAGTCATCTGATATTCCATTTCACAGTTGTAAACATAAACATTCTAAATGGCCCCAAGTTGATTTTCTGTTGCTATGGATGTGAATGACATCAACTCAAGTTAACGTTAAGTAAGTGGCCTGGCTGCTGCCTAGCAATGCAATTCCATTGTAATGGTGTAAATATATATATATATATATATATATATATATATATATATATATATATATATATATATATATACATATACTTGCATTTAATGTTATAATGAACTACTAATAGTTCTCTATCAAAACAATTGAGGCCTTTTAAAGGCATACTATGCAGTTTGAATTTTTGAACAGCCACCCCTATAGTCGCTGTGGAGTATTTATATTTAACGTTACCTTTGCTGTTGTTTAGCTCTCGGCAACAAGTGAAAGCCTCTTGTCTGTTTTACTCATGCGGTCAGTTTCTCGTTTTTTTTTCCTTGACTCTTCCGACCGCGCTTTCTTCGTTTTCTTGCTGGTTTTGCCAGCGGCGTCCCACCCTGCTTTGCTATCGGGATGATTCGTCCTACTACGAGTTCGTTTACCATCAAAATGACTTTGAAGCTGTTATATTTAGGTACAAATCTTTATAGTATGATTTTAAATGAAACTGTAAGGTCACACTTGTTGTACTATATTGCATCATGTTATATGAATCCCACAAACAACACAGAGTAGATATTTGCATTTACAATCCATATTTGTATATTAACAATCTATTATGAGAATCTGCAATGCCCTTTCATTATTTACCAGAAAAAGATTAAGATAAAATTCAGAAACTGGAAGATACAATGATACATGTAAGTTCCTTAAAGCTGCACTAATCAATGGTTTTATATTGACAATGGATCAAATGAACATTTGTCTGTAATATGGGGTCACTCATATTAACTCGACTTGAAAGGAATTATAAAGTTTCTCCGTAACTGCTGGATGTGTAAATTAGCAAACAGTTTGCCATCTCAACATAAAAGTTAAAAACATGTCATTGTTGTGTTTCCCTCAGCTGGCCAAAAAGTCACTTAATGCATCTTTCAATTGTTTAAAATAATCTACCAAAGTATCAACAATATACCAATGTAATTCCTTAACAATTCTTTTAAAATCTTAAAGTGCTCATATTATGCTCATTTTCAGGTTCATAATTGTATTTAGAGGTTATATCAGAATAGGTTTACATGGTTTAATTTTCAAAAAACACCATATTTTTGTTGTACTGCACATTGCTGCAGCTCCTCTTTTCACCCTGTATGTTGAGCTCTCTCTTTCAGCTACAGAGTGAGACATCTCACTTCTGTTCCATCTTTGTTGGGAGTCGCACATGCACAGTAGCTAGGTAAGGATTACTAGCCAGTCAGAAACAGAGTATGAGGGAGTGTCACGCTAGCAGCTAGGCGAGCATTATAACGTGTGTTACAAACTGACGCACGTTTGTCACAGAAGTAAAGGCTGGACTACAATGGAGCTGTTTGTGAACAGTGTTTTCTGTTGGAGATGGTAAGTCAATTTGGGGTGGGCTTTGGGCTTTTTCACTTTGTAAACCTATAACATGCACAAAAAGATATATAACACAATAAAGGAAAGGGAAAAAACCAAGAAGCAGAATATGAGGACTTTAACAACAAAAAGTGTAATCAATTTTGCTTTCATTCATTTTGATTTCAGCTCTTGTCCAGAGTGGTCAGCATGTAGGAATCATCCGGTGTATTCCTTGTGGAGGCAAGCCTCGCAGAAAGTGAGTTTAATGTCCAACACACAGCGGTGTTGTTTATCATTCATATGCAACACATTGCTCCAAAACCAGCAGTGGAATAATTACTCTCATGCGACTTTCTTCACCTGTTTGTTATTTTGCAGAAAAGGCATGTGGCAACATCACAGTGTTACTGAATGGGTCTATTGTCAACGCCTTCAGTAGGAAAAGGTAAAAAGAAATTGATAAACATTTTTAGCAATGGTGTTTGTTGAGTCTGTATAAAATAATCTTTTTTTTTTTTTTTCTCACAGCATGTTTGGAAGTACTGAATTGGACAGTCTGAACCCACACAGGGTGAATTATGTCAACATTAAGGTGGTGACCAATCTAGAGGAACCGTTTATGTGAGGATAAAAACAGCTGATATTTTGTATTATAGTAAATTGTTACTTTCACCTAAAACGGTACCACTTTCTAATAAGTCAAATTTTTTTTTTAAGTTGTAACTAATGACTTATCACTTCATGTCAATGCAGACTGTCTAATGTAAAACATCTGGAAAAACCTGTGGAGAATCTGGATCAAAATTAATTTATTACATTATTAACATTTATAACGGCAAATTTTATTTCTTATAGTTTAAAGTCCACAAATACCTAGTATGATCAACATTTATGACTCGCTATATTGGAATAACAAGACTATGCTTTCTGGTATAACTGATCTATAAAGATTTATTATCAACCATCCATACTGCAGTAAGTAAAAGCTTTAAAAATGGTGACTAATCATTAAGTGCTAACTATTTATATCCACAAATCAAGTCTCTTGTTTTTCTTTTTTTACAGAGAAACATGTAGTGAAGGATCCATTGTGGACCTGATCCAGATCCTCCAGTCCAGAGGTTTCCGCTGGACTTGCACAGACAAGGACCAGTAAGTGACGGCCAAAGAGTCCTGCAAATTAAACGTCAAAATATGTCCTTTGCCCTAGAATGACACAGACAGACAGATTTATAGACAGAGAGGTTTCTGACCGAAGTACCCTGGACTAACACAAATCATATTTCTTCCCAGGACCCTGAGGATCCTTCAGTGTATCCAGAACCCCCAACAGTCCTCCTGCCAAACATGTGCAAACAGCCTCTCACACAGAAAGAGCCTCACATTTAAATGAATAGCATGTATTCTGATATTTTTATTTCAAAGTGGCTACAATGGCCTCAAGGTGGGTTGTTACCAATTCTGTAGCCCTCTCTATGTCAAAAACTAGTTTTTATGCTTTTGATGCATTTTCCTAAATCAGTGTGTTTAATCAAATTACCACACAGCCAATCTGTCGGATGAAGAAGGGGTTAATTTGAGTCCAGCAGCTCATATTCGCCCTGAGTCCCACAGCAGTCTGGGCCATGTTTGTCCTGCTGTCTGCTATGATTATGGGACCAAATGTCACAAGAGAAATACTGCACAACCTGAACGTCTTGTATTATCTAGAGTTAAGAGTTTCAAGTGTTTTATTTAGTGTCCTCAGTTTTCACAAGTATACACCATCAGGCTCTGACACACCCATATACAGTGTGCAACCTGAACTATTTGCATGTTTCAATTTCACAATGGGAACATCCTGGTAGTATCAAAACCACAGTTTTGAGTTTGATTTGAACTTTGAGCCATTCTTATCACTATCAGTGGTGGAAGAATGAGGCTATGATTTTTAGAGCTACGCACTCTGTGATTGTGTATCTGTGAAAGTTCCTATTTAAATAAACAGATATTTTACTTAAGTAGAAGAAGCAATACTATGGGGTATAAAAACTCGGTTAAAAGTCCTGCATTCAAATTTTACCTTATGTAAAAGTACAAAAGTATACATAACTTGAACATATACTTGAAGTACCGAAGGTAAAATTATTCAATATGCAGAAGGGCCCCATATCAAAATAATGTTTATTCACTGGATTATAATTATTGATGCATTCATGTGTTCAATGTTGCTTGTAAAAGTGAGGCTAATTTCAATTAATGTACATTCTGCTAAGTATGTCTGATCTTTAATAATATCCTACATTATAATGTTTGTGTTAATTGTATTTTGTCTGTTATTATTAATCAAAATCTGCAATAAAGACATGCATGCTAGGTAACTAGGACAACAGCTGAAAATTAGCCGTCTGGCTAACACTGGCGCATGCAGAAATGTTGATTAATGTGCTTTGTCCTAATAAATAAATTTAAAAAGTTGTCAAATGAATGAAGTGGAGTAAAAAGTACAAAATTTGCCTTTGAAATGTATGAAGTAGAAAGTAGCATGAAATGCAGATACTCAAGTGAAGTACAACTACCTCGATATTATATTTAGCTACAGTTACTTGAGTACTTAGTTATTTTACACCACTGATCATCATGCATGTCATACAAGCTTATTAGCGCAGGAAGCATCCACCAAATAATAAGCCTGTATTATTGGATATTTAAAGGATCTTTTGTATTATTAATCTGAATGAATCTGTAAAATAACGTTAGTAACCAAAGATATCAAATAAATGTGGAGGAGTAAAAAAGTATAGCCTCTGAGATGTACAGTGGAGTAGAAGGAGAAAGTAAATGGAATTACTCAAGTAGAGTACTCAAAAAAAGTAGCTCAAAAGTGTAGGCTAACTTGAGTAAATGTGCTCCACCTCAACAGATATCATTGCTGATTGGAGCAGAGCCTACATGGCCACGAGCCAGCGCACGTGCGCGCGCACAGTGAGTTCGCTCCTCCATAAATAGAAGCCCGAGCGCGAGCGACGTAAAAAACAAGAGTTTGACAGCCAAACTTCCACTGTTATATCTTACATTTAAATGGAACGTGAAGCGTACCGTCCTCAGGAGAAGAGCGGAAGGAAACGCTGTATTATTTTCGGTGTCGTCGCTGGGCTGATTCTGATTGTTGTTGTCGCAGTTGTGTTGGGACTGGCGCTGCGGCCGAACACAGACACGCTGAAGGCTACTTTCATTGCAAGGTGTAAGGAGTTCAAGGGGTAAGCGTTTTTTTTGTTTTGTTTTTTAAAAGTTCATGAACAGAATATCATATAAGCCCGGCGATAAACAGGGCTTTCTGAAACAAAAAGAATAATTACATTACCAATACCATTTAAGATATGTTAAATATACGGTGCAGTAAGCATATCCTACTCTCAGTTGTCTGTTTAATAGGCACACTTAGCTAAAACTAATGCAGTCTAATATAACTCTATGGTCATTTTATGCAATATGTTTATTAAGTGTTTTCCAAGTAGTATAATACAAAGGGACAAAGATTAGGAGTAAATAAAAATATGCCAATATGAAAAAGAAAAGAGGAAAAACAAAAAGAGGAAGAAAAACGAAAACCTAAAAAAACCCAGGTGTATTACTCAAGACAATGAAATGTACTGTTGCATCATGGTACAATGAGTTATAACAGAATTTATTAAAGAAGAGGTGAGCGACCTATTGTGAATCTCACAACTGTCCGTCAAATTGAGCAAGATGGTCTATGGTCATTTTGGAAGAGAATGTAGTTTGTGGTGCTTAATTGTATTGCATTATATTGACAGGTGTTTCTTTTTTTGTCCATCCAATTCATATCAGAAAGGGTAGGCTAAATAACAGAACACCTCTTTGTATAATGCAATAGGCTACAGCTCAACAGCACCACAATCCCAGATCAAACATACGTTTAAGGGTCTTAAATTCTTCTTCTGTCGCTGTAATGTTATGTTAAATCTAGGCTATCTATCCTTGTTTCTTGTTTACATTTTTGTCTTTGTTGGTGTTGCAAATGGAGCTGCTGGGATACTAGACACGTTTCAGACTTGTTCTGACAACAAAGTATTACCATTGTTAGCATCTCCACAAACTGCATCCTTAAACATGATCATATCAACACCTCTAAAACAGTTTTTAAAACAAACTTCATGTAGGGTTTATTGCACTCTATTATTAGACCGCATTAGTAGGTATAGCTAATAAACTGGCAACTGAGTGTATGTTAATATTGAACAAATTGAAATGCAGAAATATTGAATTCATCAGTAACAGTTGAAGTGTGTGCATGCTTGTTTGCAAGCTTAAGCAATCTTGGCATGGACCAATGATTGACATTTGGATTAAGTAAAGAGGGAGGAGTGTAAAAGGAAGTGCTATCCAGAAAGAGTAAGTGTATGTAAAGTAAATGTAATGCTAAAGTTGGAGTTCAGCCTATAGGTGTGGCCTGTACTCTAATCAATGATTACTTGTCTGGCCTCCTTTCTGCACTGTAAGCGCCATTTGTGTCTGTTCACTGTACATACAGTGTAATGACAATGCAGTTTCTTTCTTAACTACCTACTTTGTCTTTTTTACTGTAATAAGCCAATATTGACAGGAAATATGAATTTGACATGACTGTTTAGGGTGCTTTTTTCACCATGACACAGTTTTGACATACTGTATGCTTTTTTTTATTATAATAACTTTTTTTTTTATATCCCTTTAAAAAACAAGTGAAAAAGTGCTTCACAAAACACATAAAACCAAAAGGTGTAAAGTGAAATAAATATTTAAGATTCAAATGAGGGAGGGAGTAAATGCCCTCTGTCAAATAAACTGTACTTCGAACATATGCATCCCTACTGCACCAAATTTGGCCTTTCGCTATAGTAGGCTGATCCACAAGCACTGTAATATATGTCTACATTATGCATCAAAATTAAGCAAATATTGACTGATAATATGGACTTACTGCTTTTTCACCATGACCCTGTATTTGTACTTACAGATTGATTATTTATGTTAAAGAAAGGGAGGAAATGCTCTGTTTCCCTACCCAAATGCAAACTAATCTAATAAATAAACAAACTGTAATTCATACACAGCATGCTACAAATCTAGTCTCACGTTCCTGAAACTAAGCAGCACTTTTATTTATTTTACAGATACGACTGTGAAAAGCTGTGGGGTGCATTCGAACAAGCCTATGTGGGGCGGGACCCTTGTGCAGTTCCCCCGGAAGCCTATGACCCTTTCATTGCTGCAGCCGACTTCAAACCTGCATGCAACAGAGTAAATACTGTTCATCACTAGACTGTCTGTCTGTCTGTCTGTCTGTCTGTCTCCACTTAAGACTCCTTTTTATAATTCATAATAATTCATCTAACAACTTTGTTTTGGGGGTTTAGCTGATGTTCTGGAGCAAAACGAAGGATGTGGTCCATGACTTCACTGAGAAGAAGAGAGATTGTTTTCTCACGGTGGAGGACACTGTGTTGGGATCTGTGCTGAATGGTCTGACCTGGTGTGGAAAGGAGGGTAGCACCGGTAAGACTCCTCATGCAATAGACAACCTCTAAACTGGGAAACTTTTAGCTCAAATTGGTTTATTATTTGCAAAATAGATTCAAAGATAACAGGCACAGAAAGAGTTGCAGCAGTCATTGAACTATGTATTTAAAGTATTTGGCATCCAATGATTTTTTTTTTTATGATTTGTGGCAACAACCTTTTAGCAAAATACCTCTTCACGCCCTTTGGGTGTGTTGCATGCCTCTGCGACATGAGAACATAGGAATAAAACCTGATATCAGTCATACATACTAATGTAATATGCCAGAGGTATTATTTCCACACTGTCTTAAAAAAAAAAAAAAGACCCCTTAGGTCGTTTGTACCAGCATTAATTACGACCCATATTTATGTTTTATTGTTAGGCGGTACCCTCTAGTGGCCGTAGTAGTTATGACGGGGGCAACTTGAGTCACTCAGACGCTTTTCTGTTGTCCCGGATTCATTAGTTTTTGGACTCTGACTAGTCTCGGACTCGGCCATTGGACTCGCCAAATATTCTAGTTGGTCTCGACCAGGTCCAGCACTATATGCTTTTGATATAAAGTAACTTCCTCCTTCAAAACAAAACCATTGATGAAGTGCGCTCATTCAGAAAACAGGTATTAGTTGAATTCAAAATCCATCTAGAACAGGCATCGAGATTGCTTTTTGATTATCATGATGAAGCAAAATTATTATCTCAATAGACTATATACTGTCCCTCACATCACATAAATTATGAACAGGTAAGTAAATGGTCTTGAAGAGGATTCTTTTTTCTTTTTTTGTGTTGACTGTCTCTCATTTGGACTTGACTACAGCCCTGTGAGTATTGACTCTGTGTTTGTTGTTCTAGAAACATTCACTACCGACTGCCCAGGATGGAGAGACTGTGTGAACAACACTGTTGGTTCATTCTGGAACAGAGTCTCAGCTGCTGTAAGTTATCAACAAGAATTCACTAGTTTTGCCAAAAATATGCGGTTAAGCAGTGGTTAAAACAACACATATGTGAAGCATAAGGTAGGATCTCTCCGGTGCATAAGTGGTCATGAAGGAAAGGAGGAGAGGAAAAGGTCACTCAGCCGGGTATTTCATCAATCAGGCTTTGTGTCCGTCTCCATGGAGCCACATTGCGTAGCTCTCTCCTGAGCGAGCAGTGGCAACCCACACATTCAGAGGAGCCCTGGTTTGGTTTGTCTGGCTTTTATCCTGTCAAAAAACTACCAACACATAACACCCTTTTCCACATATTCACACAATCAACAAAGATTCAATCTATCATAAAACATGGACATGTAAAAACAAACAAAGTGCATAAAATTGAAGCAGGACACAGGACAGAAAACACTAAAAGTTTAAATAACTCCTCTTAGCTGCAGCAGCCATCATTAAGAACGTATAGCAGCTACACGGTTGGTGTGATATGAGGCAAACCCAAGCTTACATCACCTTGGAAAGTTTTAAGTGACAAAAAGTCAAATCATGGATTTTTTTTCTCCTCAGCAAGCTGTGACTACAACCAATATTTTTGCAATAAAAATGCATCAGATGACAACATGGAAAACAACGTGAAAGGTTGTTTGTTGTTATGAACCTACAGAGAATGATCGCCCATGATTTGACAATTTGAAGCGGAATTGTGTCACCACAGCATGATGCCAACGGTGTACACATTTTTCAGACCATGAGTCGTTGGTGTTGATATACGTTTTCTATCATTTTATATCTGGCCTATAAGGGTGAGTCCCGACTGCCCTGCCGCCGACCGAACATGTCAGGTCGGACAAAATGAACGCCGACAGCCCCTCAGACTGACAACAGACTCGAGTCACTGACCTCGCCAGACTGTCCAACGGCCGATAATCTCCTTGGTGTGTCAGCACCTATGCCACATCAGGGGGCGTGGCTATCTCTCACATTCAGAACAGAGCCGTGTGCAAAAAAAAGGCTGGCGAAGTGAGAGTGCAACACGACGCAGTTCGCGATGCTGTGTGCCCAGCCCACAGTCATCTATTCTGGGGTAACTAGACCACCAACTAGCACTGACCTGACAGAGCACCACAACAGGCAGCTCATGGTAGGCCTACTCTGTCCACTGCTGAAGCGTTGTTAAGTGAGCTAGTGGGCAAACGACTGCTCTAATTCACATTAAACTGAACATTTCCGTTGAAGGTGAAGTGAGACAAGGTGAATGGGAATTTTTCTCGAAGAGAAACAGTTATCTCTCTCTCTCCCCCCGCCTGTGCTTGCTGCGCTTTGGCTGTGTGTGTGTGTGTGTGTGTGTGTGTGTGTGTGTGTGTGTGTTTGTGTGACTGAATGTGATTTGCATATAAGAACTTGAAATAAATAGAAAGTGAAATAAATAAATAAATGTGGCATTAGGAAAATAAAAGTCTCTTGAAATAAATAAATGTGGACTTATGAAATAAAAGTCTCTTGAAATAAATAAATATGGACTTATGAAATAAAAGTACCATGAAATAATTAAAAATATATATATATATATATATATATAAAATAAAATGTAATTATTTATGTATTTATTGCCTCATTTATTTATTTTATGATGTATTTCAAAGGCATACTTATTTATGTATTCATGTATTCATGTATTTATGTATTTATTCATTTATTTATGTATTTATTCATTTATTTATGTATTTATTTGTTTATTTAATTCTGAATAAAACGGCATTCCATACAAAAGTAGAATAAAGGTGTCTCTTACTGATATTTTGTATCCATTCTCATACTTCCTGACAAAGACAAGCAGCCCTTTATTAAAAGGGATTCTTGGTTATTCCATTTTTCTAGTAATAGTGACTGAGCTACAATGACAAAGAAGAAAAATTAGATAAAAAATGTAACACAGCCTCTTTCTCTTGTGTAATAATAACAGCAGATTATTTGACTTTATTTCAAGATTAGGACTACAGGGGATTAGAAAAGATTAACCAAATTCAGTTGATTGTATGGTTTTCAGTATTGCAGGGCATCAGTATATATGCACTACTGCATTACATGTAATCATCAATGTGTAATCATCAATGTTACAGTCAGTGTGTTTTAGATAATGTGTTTCCTCAAAATCTTTACTATGTTTTCTTTAACGTCATCTCCATGTCTGTAGTTTGCAGATGCTGCCTGTGGTGATGTCACAGCAATGCTAAACGGAGACATCGACACACCATTCAATCCTACAAGGTGAGTTGCTCTGTACCTTTCTTTTGGTTGAAAGGATTATGACTTTTTACATACACATACTTTATCTTAATATTTTACTATTGGATGCTCAACAGTCTCGTATTAAATCAGCCCTGAATCATAACGGGTCTGCTCTGCATCACTTAAATGTGTGTGGATTTCTTTGGGATTTAATTATTTCCCTTTTTAAAATGGAGTGTCTCAAATATAAAGGTGCTCTAAAGCCAGAGAATACATCTCTGAGATGACCTCACATTCTTTAATTACCCACAATACAAACAGGGACAAACTGAAATGAAACAGGTGCAGTATTTATTAAGGAATATGTAGTCTCACATTGCCAGACCTTCCTCCACAGCGCTGTGGAGGAAGGTCTGGCTAGTCCACACAGCATTCCAGGATGGGAGAAAAACGTGCTCTGGTTTATTGGCATTTCGTTAAACAAATTAGAATCATCTTGGCAGCGCTGAGCCTCGGACACAATGACTGTGCCTCAGCAAAAAAAGGCTCGGAATGGTATTTGTTTTTGTGGAATGTGTGTGTGCAGAGGTTGTTTTAGACAGATAGTCTAGCTAGCTGTCTGGATTTACGCTGCAGAGATCTGAGGAGCAGTTAACCATAGTCCTCATAGATCCACCGGAGTTTGAAATGCCAACACAAAGAAAGAGGAAGGTGTGGGACATCCTGCAGAATTTACGGCGGCACCTGAACTATCCAGAGGCATATACTATGAATCAAGATCAACATGCCCTGGATTTATTGCAGTTACCTGGCTTCACCTAACCTAACAACCACGGTCCCACATAAGCTGTGTCACGACGGTGGTTAACAACTAGTTCAATCAACCCAGGGTTTCCCAATCCAGCGATGTGCTTATTCACATAAGAGGCGCTGTTTGCACAGCATGACCAATCACAAACATCTACCAGAGCCACATATTTTACATGAGGATTGGTCAGTAGGCGGTGCTTTTACACCGTTTGATCTCTAATCTCCAACCTGTGTTCAGCATAAGTTACCACGGCGATTTAACCCGGTAACAAGTGATCCACCGTCATGATACACAAAACCCTGGGTTGAGCCTGAAGTTACCTCGTTAACGCAAAATCTTCCTTCATAGTACAGACCTCTGGAAATGTAACGTCGCCGATATAGACTAAGGAATATGTAGTGTGTAGTGGTGGCTGCATGTGGGGACTTCATGTCCAATAGTTAAGCCAATAAAATAAAACGTACAAGAAACATCTGTAAGATTTTAGTTCTTTTATATCAATGATATCCCATCCTGTATGTTATTTATTTATTTCACCTTGCCAGGTAAATTGTGCTGTTTTTATTTTTGTTGGCAGTATTTTTGCGACCATCGAGGTGAAGAGGTTCGACTCCTCCAAGGTGAAAAGCCTGACTGTTGTTCTGGTCACAAAGAAGAGTGCTGTGTACGTTTTCTCCTTATATACAGAGAAATATCCTTATAGACTTCTGCAACACTGTTGTCCCTGTTGTGTTCATTGTTAATGTGTGAATGTTCTGTATGTTCTTCAAAAGTGGTTAGACGTTAATGGTACCACACACAAATGCAGAAAGAAAAACTTATACTGAGGATATTGATCCTAATGTGATGTCATGTTTTGCATCCTCTTCAGGACAAACTGTACAAATGCATCTTTAGAGGATTTACAGAGAGAGCTGAAACAAGGAATTACATATAATTGCAAGGACGTGACTGAGTAAGTACAGCATGTTTGTGCGAGAGGATGTCACCACCATGTTTGTATGTTTCTGTCCTCATAGTATGTTGGTCTCTCTCTCTTTCTCTCTCTCTCTGCAGAGTTCAGCTCCAGGAGTGTAGCTCCAATCCTGAGAGACCCTGTGGAGCCTGTTGGTGAAGACATGTGAACTAATTATCAAATTATATGAGACACAATAATAACCAGCTGTTAAAAAAGAAGAAGAAAGAAATAAGAAATAATATGCTATTGCAGAATATTCTTTTTGTACCTGTGGGCCAGTTTGACTTAATGTGAAATGTTTTTTGTTTGTTTTTTATATAGAAATGTCACTGATAATTTTTTTTACAATATGACAATGCACCTTTTTATTGAATCTAAAAAATCTGTGGTAACATGCCATGTACTGTAGGCCAGGGTAAAGTACCAGTGCTGCTATCTAGTTATATTCAACTGAACGACCATCACTCCCACCTGCTGGCACAATGAAATGTTTTGAAATGAAATGTGACAATATGAGGTTGTGAAATTGCCTTTGGATTCTCAAGGAGTGATTGTCTGGTTGAAATAACGTTTTTTTTATTTTTTTTTGGTTTACAGCTTAAAAAACTGGACCTTTGACACTTGATTACCATCTTACATAACTTAATTAAATGTTAAATAGTTATCCAAGTTATCTATTTGTACAACAACAACACCACTGAGGGTTCCATATTCAAGGATTGCACGTTATGGAACACTTTGTACCAGTTGATTTTGAGATTAAAAAAAAATATGAACAAGACCATTTTATCCTGAGATAACCCTTGTTATGATTTTAATACTATAAATAAAATTTAATTGAAGTATGCATTATTCTGTTTTTATTTTGTATGGTATTGGAATTCAAATAGAACATCATGTCACTGCTGCTGTGCTCCCAAATTTTTGAATATTGGCCCTGCCTTTATTCTTTGTGTGAGTTTAATGACAGAAAAACAGCACATGCATGTTGCTTTCTTCATCCATTTGTTAGTTTTCAGAATCAGCACGTGGCATCATCACTGTGTTACTAAATAATTGTATTGAAAACACTATTAAAAAGCAAATATGGTAGTGCAGGTTTTGAGAGCTTATATATCCTTTCCAACTCAGGTCCAATCAATTGAATTCACCACAGGTGGACTCCAATCAAGGTGTGATCAAGAGCAATGGTCGGCACCTGAGCTACATTTCATATGAACACCCACGCTGGTGTTTTCAGTTAATCTGGCTACCTCTTCCCAGGACTGTGTGGGTGTGTACTCTATAGACGGATTGACTGACGTCTTCCAGAGTCTCTTGTTAACAGACAGACCTGACCAAAAAATTTTCAATTTACAAACCAACAAAAATGCCATTGCTAACTACTAAAAACAAACTTTAGCATATCTCGGCCGAATGTAATGCTATCAGTGCATTATTGTTCGACATCCGACTCTGACGTTCTGTTCCAAATTTGGCAAAGATCGACCTTTTAGGGGGCGCTATACTCAAAGCTGACGCGTTTTGCCAATAACTCAATGCATTTAAATGGTAAATTTGCATTTGCAAATTCTCTGCCACAGTAAATGCTATCAACATGAAACTTGTGATGATTGTTCGGCATGCTGATTCTTTACCGAATTTGGCGAAGATCGGCCATAAGGGTGCGATATAATCGAGGTAGATGGGTTTGGCCTATGGGAAATTTGCTATTGCAATTTACTACAGGCCTTGCAACTCGCACGTTGCGATATTTCCTGACATTTGCCTCGTCGCCATTACGCTTTGGGTTCCACTTTCGCAGGCAGGGGCGACTTGCGCAAAGGGGGGACCCGCCCCGGGGAGGCTTGGACCCCGTCATAACTGCTTGCCGTTCTAGTTAACTTTGTTGCACTTAGGGCAGGACACGTGACAGCTTTATCATTATTATTGGTAAAAGATTTGTGACCTAATAAATTCCCATCTGAGCTCCGGCCAACCTTCAACCTGAGCAGAGGTCTAATCAGCCAGAATAACTAAAATCACGTCTTCTTCTTCTTCTTCTGTGTATTTTAATGGCGGTTTGCATCCATTGCGTTGCACTACCGCCAACTACTGGTGTCACATTTCACCTACGGTTGCCAGCTAGTTACTCAGATTCTGTCCAACAACTCAGCTACCATTACAAAACTAATCAGATACCTCCTGCCTTGTTCACCTCCTTCACTTTCCAGTATGTTTCCCAATCCAGTTCCCCTCTGTCCTGCTCTTCTCATTCCCTCCATCATGATCCTTCTCTCTAACATATATTTCCTACATTTAGTTAAAACATGTTGCACAGTTTCTGGTTTTTGACATCTATTACACAACCCTGTTAGATTTTTCCCCTTGATGAAAAGCGTACTGTTTAAATAAGTATGCCCAATTCTCAGTTTGGTGATGACTGTCTTCTCTTTCCTATTTCCTCCTCCTCTCCTTACACTACCAACACTATTTTGGATGTTATATAAATGTCTTCCCTTTTGTTGTTGTTCCCAGTGCTGTTGCCACTTTTTGTTTATTTCCTTCCACGTGAAATCACGTGTGGTTGTACAGAGGCTTTAAACAAACCAAAATAAATTAATTGTGTTATTATCAATAAATATTGCAATACTATTTTGAGTATTGGCATAAGTGAATTTCATAAGGGCAAAAACTTTGAAGAAATGAAGATATTTTGTCCACTATAAATTGTGTATAATGTATAAATTATAATGTTCACATCATGTTTCACTGTATGACTCGCTCGATGGTGTTTTATGCCCCCACCGTCGACTTCAAGGCACCTAACCCTAACCTTAACCCTAACCCTAACCGTAAACCTTGCCTAACCCTAGTGCCTTCCATGCAGCGCTGCCTGGAAGACTACGTTGAGGGCTTAAAAACACCAAACACCATATGATTCCTAAGACATAGGAGAATTGTTTTAGACAACAGAATTGCTTGTGTAGCATTGCTGTGTGTGTGATATCAATAAATATCTGTGAGATTAAATTTTTTTTTTTCATTTGTCTATATGGTCCCTTATCTTTTTTTTTTTTTCATTTGAGTAACATCACTGCAGCACAAATATTCTAATAGTCCAAGTTGTCCTGAAAGAAATGATGTTTATAGATTGACTGTGCACAACAGTGTTTATGTTTTACAAGCTTTTTTTTTTTTTTTTAAATAAAACCAGGCGGACCATAAGTTGTCAGAAATACCCTAGGGCTTAATATGTGTACACTTAGCAAACATGCTAAGCTGATTGTCTTAGTTGTGTTTCCATTTTTTCTTTCTCTTTCGATTCACGTGGAACTGGAACCTATGGTTAGACAAAGGGGTATGCAAATACACTAAACCACTAAACCATACCGAACAGAGTAGAAAGTGCTCATAAAAAAAAAAAACGACACCCGCTTTTGTAGGTGTAGGCCACAATATGTCTTATCTATTATATGTGTGAACCGAAAGCGTGTTCATCATGGCAACAGACAGGAACTTAAAGTGTTAATCTTTTAAAGTAAGATTTTTGTGGCAGGAAGAAGTAGCCCAGTAATAACCTCCTCTTTCCTTTCTACTGACTTTGCTGCTGTGTCACACGTTCCGTAAACAGGCGGCTGCCGGTGCTGGGAACACACTGCACAGGTGTTACATAAAGAAAGGCCCCCTCTGTAAAACCACAACATGGGGTACTGTGACAGGGACTGAGCTGTCGGTAAACGTCGTCACAGTTTTAGTCACTGCTGCTGCCACCAACACTACACTACTACTAGTAATCTTTATGTAGCACGCTAAAGACAATAAAGTGTTGATGTGGTTACTGGAAGACATATGTTTTGACATTTACACGCAGTTATCTATCAAGGACTTTGAATTAAAGTGAACTTAAACTGTTACTTCCCTTGACATTCATCATTTGACAAGAAGGTTAATGTTAAAAGCTGAAATAATTCACACAGTTCTGTCTGTCTGTCTGTTTGTATGACCACCATGGTTGGGGTTCTCTGTTTCAAGTACAAAAAGGCTTCATTTTTAGTATTTTTTAACCCTCCTGTTAACCAAATTTTCAAAAATAAGTAACGTGGATGGTTTGCTGCAACACTCTTCACAAGTAAAATAAATGAGCAGTTCACTTCTTTCGTTGACTTTGGGTGTTTTATTCAATATAATAGCATTTGAAGGAAAAACAAATCATAAAAGAACGTTGAAAAAAAGTGTCAAAAATGTCGGAAAAAGGGGGGGTGGGGAGGGGGGGGGGGGATCAGTGACTTCTTGGATTCTTGGTCGCCGGCAAGTGCCAAACCAACTGTTTCCCCCTTCTTTCAGTCTTTCAGCCATAAGCTCTTCTGGTTATAGCTTAGCATACAGATCTTGTCATCTAACTTTCAGGAAGAAAGCGAATAAGAACATTTCCTAAAATGTTGGACTTTTTCTTTAAGATTTTTCTGAATTACCTGCAATTAAACTACAAATATAGCCTACAAATAAAATAGGCCTAAAACTGAAACTGCCTCTGATCAAAAGTAGCCCACACAAACCTACACAGGATTGTACTTTAAGCATAGGACATCTTCTCAGTGAAACCACATTTTCTTGAAAGACACACATCAGATTAAATGCAGAAAAATGATGTAGACTATCCAGTTAAATCATGCAGGGATTTGCAAATAAAGACATCTGCGTTGGTCTCGGCACGGAAATATCTTGAAGATATGGCATATAAAAAAAATCCTTATTGGGGAGGGACTATCTCGTTTATTTTTTACTTTAAAAGAAGCAAATTGCCCACTTGGTGAAGTGGGATATCCCACAATACCCCGTTGAAACCTTACCAATGGAAGCTCCCACTTAAAAAAACCAAAAAAAAAAAAAACCAAACCCCCCCTAAAAAAAGTAAGTGTGAAGGGGAATTCTGTATCTTAATTTGGGCATCAGGTTGTTTTAATGTTTATATATGTATATTTAACGAGTATCTAAACAAAAAAAGGTCTTACATATTTAAATGTGAAGAAATAAGCAACACGTTTCTAGAAAGAATAAAAGAGCACCCATGGGCCGACTCCCCTGCATTGGGTGCCGGTTACTGGAGGAGGAGCGGCGGCGTGTATTCCCCCTCTCTCTCTTTCCTGAAACAAGTTCTCTCTGACTCAGCGGATTGAGTAACATGATAAACCTGCGAGACGTGTGATTTTCCCACAATTCGCAGCACGTTAGTTTTATTTTGTGTGAGTGTGTGTGTGTGTGTGTGTGTGTGTGTGTGTGTGTGTGTGTGTGTCTTTTGGAGACATTAATGTCTTTTAAAAAACGTTTTCCGATTTCTGAGTGTGAGCAGTTCACCCATCCAGGAAGAAAACACGCTGAGTGCTCTCACAAGAAGTGCACTGTAAAAAATTACGATCTTTCCAAAAACAAAAGCAGAGTAGCCTAATATCTCTCACTCTGGTATTTTATTTAAATCTTACTATCTTCCAGTGAAAGGCGAGTTTTCCTATAAAAGTAGCTTAAAAAATAAAATAGCCCTAAAAAAAAGGTAATTTTTTTTATATAGTTTTATAGTTTTATAGTTTATATATATATATATATATATATATAGCCCACGTCGTGTCATTTCTTGCAGTGTAGAGTCAGGTATTTCTCTTAGTCATCGATCCGTACCATAACCTCCATCGATAATTACCGCTCGAGCTACTGATCAAGTACTTGTACTTTCCTTTCCTTCAACAAAGTCCGTCAGCGGCTCTGCCCTGCGATTACACCACGGCCACGCGAGGGAATCCCGGCAGCTGATTGGACGATGTTGGTTTTATCACGTCACACGGAATGTTCAGCAGCGCCAGTAGTGCCAGCTTATATAACGCGCGGAGAGAATCGCTGCTTCTAATCACAGCTGTTGTGGGATCTGCGCATGTCGAGGACCCAAACACATAATAATATGGTGAGATATATTTTTTTAAATTATTTTATTGTTTAATGTGGTTCTGTGCATAATTTAGAAAGTTGAAGTTACTTAAAAGTGTGTATTATTACTAGGTTTAGAGAACTCTTCTTAACATTATGTCTGTATGTTTTTATGGTGTGTGTATCCTTCTTGTAATATGTTATGTGTACTTTTATATCTGGACCTTGAGTCTGTATATATATATATATATATATATATATATATATATATATATATATATATTAACACAACAACAACATGTAGGCTTGCTTGATCCCTAGAGTACAGGCTACATTTGTTTTTTATTGTAAAATGAAGTGACATGATGAAGATATCTGAGAGCTTTACTGCAGCCTGAGTTTAGGTGATGGCGTAACTGTGTGGAGATAATTCACACATCCTCTGTGTGGGTTTTGAGTCAGCTGTCTCCACGTGCCATTTTTTAGCACGCCTGCCTTGCATTATAGCACAGCATCTCCAAAATGTAGGCTACTGTGTAGACAGTGGCAGGGCTTGCAACAAAACTGTTATCCTTTTGAAGGAATCCATCTACTGTTATTGTGTGCCCATCACAAGTGCTGAGAGCTGAAGGTGACATCTTCAAAATACTAAAGCCTATTGTATAGTAGGCTATGAAAAACAAGTTGAACTAGAAAATTTTTGCCATAGACCACCAGGCCACCCCAGTAGTACTAATTGTAATCTACAGAGAGAATTAGCTTAGAATGTTAAAAATAAGAATTAAAAAAATGGGTTTTAACTACAATGTACGTTTTAAAAGTCCCTACATTATTATATTATTATTATTTTCACATGTTTAATTTCATTTATTTATAGATTATAGATATCCGCTGGTTTACAATTGTATTCATTATTATTTATTTGTAATTATTTTCGGCAGTTGTTGTTTTACATATGTGTTTATGAATTTAAATGAATATTTAGGAATCTATTCAGGGGGGTAGCACAAAATTCTGGGCCCTGTAGAAAGACATTTTCTATGGGCCCTTCCCCTCATCCACAGCTATTCATTCTAGCATCTTTTGCCCCCAGTCCGACGCCCTTGATGTATTGGTAATAGCAGCTCAAAGTTTCCCTAACAAAAAATTAAAAAAGGTGTTATAAGGAGACAACTATGTTAAACATAACATAAAAATATTGCGATAAAAACTCCTGTGATCCCCGCAGGCAGATGTTTCTCTCATCGATTCGTACCATATGAATGTTAGAAGCGAGGATTTTAAAAATGGCTGTTATGTATAATTCATGTCCTCGTGTGTGTTTTGACAGTCACTACATGAAAACACAATGGACAGGCTGCCTGCGGAGAGATCAGAAAGCACAGACAACAGACAGAGCCACAGACTGTATCCATCACTGCCCAACATAGACAGGTATCAGATATTATTACTTCATGCAGAGTTCTTCCTACGGTGTACTGGCTAAAGTAAAAGTCCTGAATCAAAATGGTAATCAAACAGTACACAAGTGTTATCATCACTTAAAGTATCAAAAGTAAAGGTACTCATGAAGCAGATAGCTTTTTAAAAAAAGCTTTAAAAGTGTTCGACTATGGGGCTGGGTTAGCTCAGTTGGTGGAGAGGGCACACATATGTAGATGTTTACTCCTTGACGCAGCAAGTCGAGGGTTCGACTCCGACCTGCAGCCCTTTGCTGCATGTCATTCCCCCCCTCTCTCTCCCCTTTTATGCCTTCATCTGTCCTGTAAAAATCTAAAAAAATAGAATAAAAAAAAGTGTTAGAATATTATAGTCTTTTTTTATCACTTGCAGTTTGTCCATGTGGAGCCAAGTTTAGATACTTTGTAATAATCTTGGGTAGATTAGTATTATAGTACAGCATCATATACTAGTATTTGTTTTCTAATTTGTCAAATTTAGAAAAATTTAGAAAATTTCTAATAATGTCAAATAAATGTAGTGGAGTAAAAAGTACAATATTTGCATCTGAGATGTAGTAGAGTAGAAGTATAAAGTAGCACAAAATGTACGTGTGAGTTACATCCCACCACTGCTGGCTTGGTGCTATTAATAAATGGCTAAATAATACCAAATGTTCATTTTTTTGTTCATGTGATCAAATGTTTTCAGTTACGAGGTTTGTGTGGCTGACCCCCCCACTGGAGAAAAGTGTCCCACAGCTGCAGTTTATCATCCCGACAGTCTGCTGGAAGTCACACAGGTAATATTAACAGCTGCAACATTGGAAGATACGTCCGATTCCCTGACCGCAAAGAAATGACCGTGTTGTTCTTTGTGTTACTGGAAACACTACAAAGCAAAAACTTCCAAAAATGTGTAAGAGGAAGTTAGTGGATACAGTCATATTGCATAATTGCCCGTGCAGTCATAGAAGTACATACCGTGTGCCAGATTTGAATACTTCCTCTTTTTGTCTCTTTTGTGTGCTACAGTCGGAAGCTGCCAGCGGTGACGACCGAATGAAAGCACAGATACTTATCTTGGAGGAGCAAAGGCAGGAGGTGAGTACATTTCAGAAGTGAGATTTGTATTCATCCAAGAACACACATGTACCATTTCAGTACTTAAAATATTAATGTTCTTTCTTTTTTACTCAGCTTCTTTGCATTAATGAGAGATGGGCAAAAGAGTACCACACCATGTTACAGTTCTACAAAGAAAAGGTAAAGGCCACAGTGCTGTCTTTTATTCAGCACTTGTCAGCTTGTTTGCTCACATGTCATTTCAGTGCTTTCATGCCATGTGTCATGTCTCCTTTTGTCTCCCTCAGGTCCGAGGTTTAAAAGCATTACTGCGACATGATCACTCTGAAGAGGAGATGTGTGAAAGAGGGAAAAAGACACCTTGTACAAGAAAGTCAAAAGATAAAGAGAGCACACAGGTAAATCCAGCGTGTATTTTCTTTTTATTCCAGCTACAATTCCAGGCATTTTAAAGGATTACATCTGGGGAAATACGTTTATTAATTTGATTCTCGTGGGAAAATTCTCACAGACTGTTGACGGGTTACAAAAAGCAGAAAAGGAGGCAAAGGAGCTGCGAGCAAAAAATGACACTTTGACCCGAAGAGGGCAGCATCAGCATGAGGAGATCAGACGGCTAAACAAGGTGAGTCCTGAAATATTACATATCAGCTAGGGCGTTATTTCCACTGGGGACAGGGGGCACAAGTCACCCCCACTTTTCAAAATCCAGTTTGTGCCATTTTTCTTTTTTGCAGAGGACCCCCAGACCCCTTGTTTTGTGTCTCGTCCAAACACCCCCCCACCCCCACCACCACTACCACATTAGAGCTGTAATCGGGCCTTTAAAGTTAGGCCCAACACGGCCTGAGCCCGACAAGTACATTTTGATTGACAGCTTTTTAAAAGCCCGAACCCGTCTACAGCCCGACATTATTCAAATGTGCGCACGCACACAGCTCTTTTGCCTTTTGACAAGAATGAGTCATTCATACATTTTTTAACATCATTTATTCATGACTAACGTGGGCTATAGGCCACTTGGAAGTTGTAACAAAGAAATAAAATAAGTCCTCCAGAGGCCAGCCTCCGTTTCACCTCGTCAGCATCCATTTTTGCGCTAATCGAAACACATCACTTGACCGCCTACTTACCGCACAACCCGGAGAGCAAGCCCGAGCCCGGCCAGAGCCCATGTAAAATGATAGAAATTAAGATTAAGGTCTTCAGCTCCACCCCACTTCTCAAACCAGTGTTACACGCTTGCATATCAGAATGCGTTTTATTTCTGTTTGTTCCCTGCAACAACAGTGGTATTATAGCTGCTTTGATATGTTTGTCCAGGCTCTAGATGAGGCACTTCAGACTCAACCTCTCGATGTGAGCAGTGAGACACTACAGGTCTGGAAACAGCAGGTGAGCTTTATATACAGTATATCGTATTTGTACATTTTCATATAAACGCTTATTCGCTTTTATTTGAGTTGGGTGAGAAGAGTGATACTACTCTCGGTATCACTCTTCTCTTCTTACTCTCTGCAAGAAAGTGACTATGGGTATTTCCCAAACGACTGTCGGATTATTCCCCTATTCTAATCCTCATATGATGTTTCCCTGTTGTCTATTTTTCAGGCCGAAGTCTACAAGGAAGACTTTTTGAAGGAGCGGAAAGACCGGGTGAAGCTTAAGGAGAAGTATCTGGAACAGGAGAAGAAGTTTCAGAAAGTTCACAGTGAGCTACATGTCCTCAAATCTCAGGTACAACTCAACATCCGGAGTTATATGTGATTGTATTCTGCCATGTTCACTACAGTGAATATAGAATTAAGGCCTAATGACTTTAATGTTGTGTCTCTGTTTTTACAGTTGACTCGGACACCGCGGCCTGCACCCGAATGCACCTGCACAAATCGAGCGACAAACTGGGAGGTCCGCCAGATTAACCAGCACCTTATCCATCTACAAAGACGTTAACAAAGAGTAAAACACGACGACACCCTTGCTCTTTGTGTGATAACGCATGTCGCCTGTCTCACATCACGGTTCACCATTAGCGGGGCGAGACTTTGCTAGTTTGTCACGCAGGACAACATCGAGGAAGTTAGCTCTGTTCTGTTTCAGTCCATGGCCGACTGTCTGCTGCAGGTTCAGCTTCATGTAACGAAGCCAATCCACCAGCCTGGGCCCATTAGGAGACTTAGGAAGCGAACACGTAAAAAGACACTTAAACAGCCTGCGAAAAAGAAATGCGACCCTATCGTATAAACACGTCCCGAGAGGAGCAAAGCAGCAAAGAGAGAAATAAATAACTCTACCTATCGTGTGTAAAAAAGTTTGCAGTGTAAGCCATTGCGAGCTTGCTCAGTTCCTCCCATTCTTGTGTCCGTAGAGAGAAACAGAGATATTATTGCACTGCCCATAACACTATTTACTTTATCAAAGGCGCGACATGAATGAGGGATCTTCTTCCTGTTTCAAGTACCTGTAACCACAGTGTGCCCGGTACAGAAGGGAGATAGATCCAAGAAAATAAAACAAAGCATCATCATAGCGGTCCCGCTGTGCATCACAGCCGAATTCTGAAACTCATAGTCAGGAAGAACGAGCACCATGTCGCCAAGTATCTCTGGGACAGTGTCCCCTACGTTCTTTGGAGAATCATCCTGTTGTAGGAATTCATTCAGGATTAGTTCAATTGCGCCTGAGGTCTGTCAGAGAAAAAAAAAAAAGAGGTTTTGAGAAGAAAAAAAAATGTATAGGAGCATTTATTTTTTTAACTGTATATGCATGAATGTTTGAAGGAAGTTTTTAATTTGTTTTTCTGTTTCTTGTTTATTTATCATGAAAATAAAGCATCACTGTGATATCAAGTCTTCCCTATTCATCCCTTGACCCCAGCCAGGAGGTCCTAGGATCTAATCACAAGTACATGCAGTATGTCAACTAAAAAGAAAATAATGAGACATTTCAGGCACAAGAATACTATACTATAACATTAAAAAATACTTTATTATCAAGGTGTCACTTATACTCTTCCATGCATTGTAAGATCTGACAATACACTTATTAACTGGTCAAATGCATGCAACTGTTAAAATAGCACTGCCAGTTCTTCTAACTCAATATACTGCAGGTTAGTACCAGACCATAAAAACATTGAGTCCTGAGAGTTAACCTATGGGAAAAGCCATCCAAACTCATGATTGGTCACTGCTATCCAACTTCTGGGTTCTGTTTTACAAGTAGAAAAACTTCATTCTAAATCCTATTCACATTTGTAATCACAGTATGTCTCTTCATATGAGTAGATAAGGACTGCAATTCTTTCTAATATTGATGTTTATTCCATGTTTCAATTTTGGGCGAACACAATTTCCCATAAGCCACAAAGAGGCGAGTCCACTGAAGAGTCGAGGGGTGGGGTCTAGTTCATTTTTTGTAATAACACAAACAGCAGAGGGTACAGCTGAAAAATTGGGATCATTACTTCAGAAGAGAGTGCTGATGAAATTTATGGTTATGAATGTAACCAAGTTACAATGACCTAAATAACTGCGCTGGTAAAATTTCATTGGAGCTGTCCTTTTTTTTGTATGTTTAACTTTCAATAAAATTGGAAATGTTTCAACTTCTTATAGCAACTGCTGGAGTGGATGACAATTAGTCTTAGAACATGGAAAGTAAACTTCAGGAACACGCTTCATTTTTTAAAAAGAAATGTTGAATGACAAGGGGAACAAAGGGGAACAGAGGCTAGCCTGCATGCAAAATTAATACTCAAAATGATGATCTCATGAGGAAATATTAAGGGCTCACCAAAGTCATTCTAATTCATCCTGAGGTTCACTTGGAATTATGGATTTCCTGAAATACTATTGCTTTGGATTGTTGAAAAACTCATACATCCTCCTGTCATATACTTGCCTGCTTGAGCCGAGGAATGCTGCAGGACCACAGCCATCAAGAACAGGTGGAGGAGAAGGTTTCCCATAGCTGACAGATGCCTGATACAGAAACTCTAGCAATAATGACTTACAGACAATGGCACAACTCTGTCCCAAATTGCAAGGTATATACAGTCGTGCTCATAAGTTTACATACCCATGCTAAACTTGACTAAAAAGAGGAATTAAAAAACATGTTTTGGAAATTGATCTTAAAGCCTTAATTAAAAAAAATAAGGAAAAATACAACTTTTTAAGGACACCAATTTTCTTTGTGAATGAATAATGTATTGTAAATAAATAAATGTTCTTCCTTAAAATACAGGGGGCATAAGTATACATACCCCTATGTTAAATTCCCATAGAGGCAGGCAGATCTTTATTTTTAATCTCATACCTAGAGATTGGCATGGTTTTATTTCAGTTAGCCTAATAGCTGGTTTTATTTGCATTGAGATATGATCTGGAAAGTAGCCCATGCCAATCTCTAGGTATGGTGAAGGGTATGTGATGGTGTGGGGCTATTTTAATTCCAAAGGCCAAGGGAACTTTATCATGATGCATAGTATCCTGGATCCATGAAATAACTGGCCTTTAAAAATAAAAATCTGCCTGCCTCTATGGGGTATGTAAACTTATGAGCACAACTTTGTATATATATATATATATATATATATATATACATATACACACATATATATATATATATATATATATATATATATATATATATATATATATATATATATATATATATATATATATATACACAAAGTCGTGCTCATAAGTTTACATACCCCATAGAGGCAGGCAGATTTTTATTTTTTTTTGTATTTTTTTACATACATACATACATACACACACACACACACACACACACACACACACACACACACACACACACACACACACACACACACACACACAGGTGCAACACTAGTGTGTTAGGATACAAGCAAGTTGTATTCAGCCACTGGCCTGGAAGCAGAAATAAATGCCCTTTGAGCCCACACGCTCCAGTCCTTAAAACATCCATATATGGTATTCCTGGATATTTCTCAGTTACCTTAATGACTCACAAACATGTGCAAGCCTAAATCCTTTAAAGCTGTAATGAAGTTAAGTAAAACACTCACAGTGGAGGTGGATTTGGAAGAATTTATTGGCACAGTTATAGCAGCAATGTGTTCTTTATTTATTCTCAACAACAGTTTCTATTTGGCTGTAAAAAAAAAAAAACAACCTTGCTCAATAGTTTAATTTACAGAAAATGAAAAAGGATGACGCTTTGAGCTCAGTTGAAGTGATTTTCAGCACAATTGCATAAAGTGCATATGCAACATAAAGAAAGGGAAACTGAGAACATTTTGAATCAGATCTGCTGTAGTTGCTGCTGTTTTATAGCTACATTCTTAGTGGTTTAGTCTGAAGATACTTGCTGTTTCTTTTTAAATAGATGCAGTAACGTATGATAATAATTATGTTTCAGGGCCGTAAAAGGTGTTGAAATAAAAATATATTACAATGCTTTTAAATGGCAACACAACTGTACCCAGTGCTCATTGTTGTAGCAAGTAAAGTGGGATGATGAAAGATGTTATAAGCTGAAATACTGTACTTCTCTGCCTTTTTTTTACAGATAAATATGTTAAATACAGTCTACGGAAGTATATTCAGCATTAACAGCCACTAAGCGGATTTAAAAAGACAAATTCTGGCCAGTATTGCGAACCAGTTTTCAACCGGTTCTGACACATCGGCCGCTGAACTCTACCAACTCCCTAGCAGGAATATTAGAACATCCATTTGTCAGAAGACCAGTCCAAGAACTCCCCGTCTCAGTAGAAAGCGGGGTTTGTGTGCTCGATGACACAGCGCCGACAGTGGCGTCTAACAAACCGCAGAGCCTCTGGCGACACCTCGCAGTCCTGCACGTTGAGAAGCTGCAGCTCGCAGCAGTTGGCTGCCAGAGCTTTGAGTCCTCGGCCTGTCACGCTCTCGCATGCTCTGAGACTCACTCGCCTCAGGCCTTGGCAGTACATAGCCAGCTGCTCCAGCCCGCTGTCCGACACAAGCGGGCACTTACCCACGTCCAGGGACTTGAGTTTCGGGCAGCTCCTGGCCAAGTGGCTCAGGCCGTGGTCTGTCAGCCCCTCGCAACCTCTCGCGTTTAAGTAGCGCAGTCTCGGGCAGTAGCGCGCCACGTAGCGCATGCCTACATCAGTTATGCGGGTGCAGTGGGCCACGCTCAGGTAGCGCAGGCAGCCCTCGAGGCGGGCGACTTCACGCAGGCCGAAGTCCCCCACCAAGCGGCAGTCACTGAGACTAAGCTCCTTTATTGAAGGGCAGTGGAGAGCCAGGTGGCGCAAGGCTTCATCTGTCAGTCTGGTGCAGCGGCGCAAGTACAGATGTGTCAGGCGGGGGCAGTGGGAGGCGATAGTCCGCAAGCCCTCATCCTCGAGGGAAAAACAATCGGTCATGTCCAGGTAGTGGATGGAAATCTGCTGGCCGTGCATAGGGGACAGCTGGAGGGAGGCCTCTTGGGTGAGGCTGATGCATGTCACCTTGGAGCAGCCTGGAGGAAGAGGAAGCAGAGGTTCAGAAACAAATGGTTGTTGTTGTTTACAGGGATTGCTATAGGAAGATTACAATTCTTAAAGTCGGTCTTAAAACAACATGTGTGTTTCATGAGAGTTTCAATTCTAACTAAAAAAAAACAACCTAACCCACTTATTTGTCTAATTCAGACTGCTAAATCCTGAGCTTCAGATAAAAAAACATTTGTATTTTGTCCATCCATATTACATTAAAAGCACATTAGTGAGCTCTTATTGCCAGTGTGAACAGGAGGAATGATTACATCAAGCAAAAAAAACTTCACACTGTTAATGTACATATGGGCATGTGAGTATTTTTTTTTTAAAGAAAAAAAAAATGCCCCTTTATGAATAGCCACTTGAGGGTGCCAGAGTAAAACCTGCTGTATTTGGCTACAGCCTGCAACTAGAAGCATTAAAAATGTTTGAGTGCAAACAACTCCAAGAAAACCAAAATTGTGGTCACTTTTCTGGGGGAAAAAAAATAATCAAAGGCTGATGTCCTTACCAGTGAAACAAAAAAACAGAGAGAATATAATAGAGAATGATTTTCATTATATTGTGCCTTTCAAATAAAAGACACTTTTGTTAAATGCTATTTTTACAACAAAGGGCTTACACTTCCTGGTCCTAATGGTGCAGACCTGGACCGTCCAGAGTCCTGTCCAAGTCAATGTTATTTGTGTCACTTCCTTAATGAAAGCAGCAGACCGCTCTCCTTACTCACGTTGAGGTAAGTTCTGCTTTCAGCTAAAGAAAGCCTTTCTTCTCTCACATGGGACTTAAGGTTGGCAGAGCTTCTCCTGCTCCTCTAATGATTTTACCAGCTTCAGTAGAAATGACTGAGAGGGATCGAGGAGAGGGAATTCTTTGAGGTAAATCCACACATGTGCGTGATGTAGGGTAGCAGTAATAAAACTGAGAGTGCCTATTAGCCACCGATCACAGTAAGCTGTCACAGAAGTCGATTTCTTTTAGGGCTGCACAATATATCGTTTGTTTTATCGTCAACGTGATATCAAGTGGCGCAAAAAAAAAAAAAAAAACAGCGCGAAAAGGCTGTGACATATCGCAACAGACACTCAGAGATTTTTGGTGTTAGTTGAAAGAAAAGAGTAGAAAACGGCACTTTAAAATGTAACTGTCTTACTTTAAAGTTCAATTTGTTGAATAAAATGATGCTGGAAATGATTTCCTTTCATTTACTATAAATTCAACAAGCAATTTGTTTTATTTCAGCAGAATACTGAAAGCAGCAGAACTGAGTACACTTTAATATCTGTTTAATATCTAAGTAATATTGTTAACGCAATATTAGTCTATATCCACGACATTCTACATATGGGATTGCTTTGGTGCCGCTGGAAATTCTGCCAGATGTCCCTCTTTTTCGGTTGGATGTCCGTTATCTTCCGCTTTCTTGGTGTTGGAATTCTAAACTCCTCAGACCTCTACAGGGTAAATCCAGACAGCTAGCTAGACTATCTGTCCAATCTGAGTTTTCTGTTGCACGACTAAACAACTTTTGAACGTACACCAAAACAAGTTCCTTCCCGAGGCTATTTTGCAGCGGCACCGTGGCTCCATCCGGCGCTTAGCACCGCCCATGACGATTGTGATTGGTTTAAATAAATGCCAATAAACCAGAGCATGTTTTTTCCTCTCAATACCGGGAATGTGTGGACTAACCAGATCCTCCTCCGCAGCGCTGTGGATGCGTGACTATCACAATATTGAACAACTTTATCGCATATTTTTCTCATAGCTTACACAGCCCTAATTTCATCAAATCTTTTACCTGAGAGGTTCAGGTACTCCAGGCCAGGGCAGCGGGACACCACCTCAAACACAGCATCGTTGGAGATGTTATAACAGCCGGCGACCTCCAGGTGACGTAGCTCCGGGCAGCACTGAGCCACCACATGCAGCCCACGGTCGGTGAGCCTTTTGCAGCCATTGACCACCACCGTCTCTAGGGTCAGACACACGTTCGGGGTGTCCTGGCACAGCCGGTGGGTCAGGACCCGGATGGCGCGGTCGGCGTGAAGCAGCTCTCCTGTTAGGCGGACGGTGCTCCACAGCCTCGGGTCCCACGCCAGGTTGTACCAGCGGCGGCATACGCGCGCGCAGCGGCACAGCTGATTGGTGGGGAGATGGGAGAAGATCTGCAGAAGGGCGTGGTCGGGGAGGAGGTCAATGGGAGCGTGGTGGTGGCTTTTGGACTGGCGGGAGCGAGCGTGAGTGCCAGGTTGAGAGTGGACCACGGCGACGGTCTCGGCGGGGGCAGAGGAGGAGGAAGAGGAGTTGGTCTCATGGCCGTTACTGGAGAGGGCGGGCGAGGAGAGGGAGGAGGACTTGGATGGCAGGATAAGACCGGGGCTGGGGGTGCTCAGAGTCCGAGTGCTGGAGTCTAAACCTGAACAAGAGGAGGACAAGATCGATAGGAAGAGAGGAAAGGGAGGGACGGAGTTAGTTCAAAATTCATTTTGTTTAAAAACCCTTTGTTTTTGAACTCTTAATTTTCAATTGACCTGTAGAGCTAAGGAATGTTACCACGTGCCATATGTCTCTCTGGAGAGGTACAACTTTGTAGATAAAAAGGTTTTGTTTTCTTATTTCCAATCTTGTTAATCAACCCATCAGATTAAAACCGCTTCCTCAAACCTCTTCTCATACAGAATACACATTCATTTTTTTAGTTGTTGACAAGTTTACAGTAACTAGGTTTTGGATCAAGACCTGGTCTAATGTGATTTGGATGGAAAAAGGCACTGTAATCACCCTCATGAATAAAATAAAGGTTTCACAACCAGACAGTGGGTTTTGAACAGCATTTTTAAAGGCTTTTACTGTAAAGTCTTAGCCTGGATGCCAGCCGAACTTAGCCCCGCCAACAACATTTGAGGTCGGGAAGTTCGGTCTGGACTTGATAGTTGTGGAGCAACTATGCTCAAACCAGAGCTGTTTGGACCAATCAAATTGTTTATACGATGATGGACAGTCAGTCTCTCTTCGTTGCTCTGATTGGTCTATCCAATTGAGTGTAGAGGCATTTTCTTTCCTGGTTCGGTTGAAACATGCCCTATAATCATAGTCCAGTGGAGCAGTATCAGACTCATATTCTGACTAGAATCTGAATATGTCGATATCAGGCTAGTTTACCTCTTTTTTCACAACAATAAGTAGGGGCCCTTAACTTTTAGCTTAAAGCTACATTGTGTAAGAATTTCTCCCATCTAGCGGTGAAATTGTATATGACAACCAACTGAATGTTACTTTCTAGCCTTTCCTCCTTACGGTGGCCGAACCCGAAATTAGCTCTCTCCATCGTTTACACGCAGCTGTTCTAGCCACACCAATATTAACTTTGGTCTTGATGCTTTGTCTGTCGTGTTGTTGTTTTAATTCTCTTTTTCGCTTCCCTGGCGAGTAATCTCCCCCTTGCAAGAGGGCAAAATGCGGAGGTATGTCCCTCTTTGGCTAATGTATTTTAAAGA